>NC_132783.1:32373990-32976490 GCF_048418805.1 Vulpes vulpes
AGTGTCTTTCTCTTTCTCTTAAATCTTCTTTTTTTTTAAGTGAGCAGAATTGCTAGTAAGCTAATATAACTTAAAAATCTAATTTTAATTGTGTAACCTTTGATCATTGAGTAATCTTTAGGCATAGTTCTCTAAAAGATTTCAATGTATATACCCTACCAACATTTTAGTAAAGATCAGTTTGCATCTATAAATTCAGTTCCTTTCCTGGTTTGAGTTTCATTGTAGGCCAGATAGCCTCGTGAGTAAGGTTTATTATCAAGTAGTTTCATATCAGCAAATTGGTTAACCCAAAATCTATAATTGCTGAAAAGCTCATGCTTGAATAAGTAGGATTTTCTCTGCACTCAATTCTCTTGAAAGAAATTACAAGTTTAAACATCAACTAGACATGCCTAGTTTATCTCACTAGACCTATACAGATTACTCTGGCATCTAAAATACCATGGCCTCACATAGAGTGGTCATTCTGCTGAATCTCAGGTATGCAAGATCCACGAGTGCCTTTTCAGTTAGCACAGTCACATTCAAACTGCTATCAGACAGGATCATCATCACCTATATACTTGGCATTTATCTAATGTTTCAAAATGTACATAATATTTTATACACCTTATCTGTGCATTTATTCATATATGCATGCATTTATAGACAGTAGTCAGTGCTAGGTGTTGAAGCTAGAAAAAAGTCCTGGATAGATATATGAACATCCTATGACAATACTTTAGGAGGACAGCAATACAACCAAAAAGCTGCAAATGGAGCCTAGAAAAGGCTATAAGGAAGACATAACTTTGGAGCAGAATATCGAAGATTTCTAGATAGGAGAGGGAGAGTTTCCAGACAGAAGAAATAGTGACAGGAAAGGCACAGCATTATCAAAGAGCCAGGACTAGTTGAAGAAGAGTGAGGCCCTTGGTGGAGTTGTAGGGCTCCTGGGGGAAAAGAAGTATCAGAGTCAAAGCTAGAAAAGTAAAGTAGGAAGACCTTTCAAGAACAAAGAAGCTTGGGCTTGGCTTCTAGATGGCAGAAGAGAGGTATAGACAGAACTCTGTTCTGCAGATGATTTTGCAACAGTGAGGGGTAGAGGGTGGAATCTGTAGGATGTGACCATAGAGCAGGAGGGGTTAGGAACACCTAAGAGCCTGAATCAGAGCAGTGACCATTAGCCTAAAGAGGAAGAATGGATCTGAGAAAGATTTAGATAAGTGAAGAGGCACTAGTGATCAGCTATGTGAAGAATTGAAAGAAAAGTGAGTGTCAAGGCTTTTGGTTTGGGTAACTGAGTAGATTATGTCATCATTATCCAAGATGAGTGGATACAAGAGAAAGCATATTTTGTAAGGAAAATACTTGAGGTCCATCTTGGGTACCCTACTAGGTCTAAAATGTCAGGATAACCAGAGATGATATGATGCAGTTAGAAATATGAACTTGGATCCTACACATGTTTAAGGTTAGTGATAGAGATTTGGCAGGCTTCATTATATGGTCAAAGCCAGAGGAATAAATGAGATTGCCAAGGGCAAGCAAAAAGATGAAGAGGCTGAGGATATACCCCAGGAAATATCATCATAGCTGGTAATGAAAAATTATATGACTTGTGGAAGACAGAATATGAGAACAAGACTAGTAAAATTGTGGTCACTTTAGCAAAAGTGAGGAAGTCAAGAGAAAGAAATTTGATGTTTAGTTTTTAGACAAGTTGAGTATTTTCTTTCATTATCAGTAAGCAGTAAGACATGCTTCTTTATATCTGAATTGTTTCCATTTATCAGTTGTATATTTTGTAAAGGCTACCTGACCATCATTAAAAAATGTAGTATATTTTGGAAAGGCCACTGTATTGGGAGTCAGAAAGCACTTGAGTTTGTTCTGGATCACTGTTCATTCAAATATTTATTAAACATGTACTATGCTAGATGTTGGGTTGCAATGGTAAGGTATCCACCCCTGAGGAGTTTACAATTACATAAAGAAAATGTAATCAAATACACACAATATGTAAACACATGTGTACTAAGTGCTTTTAAACACCAATTGTAGGACATGTATGAATTTAAAACAGAGACCTCTCCTAAAATGAGGGTCAGGGGAGGCTTTTTCAAAGAAATAATAGTTGAGATCTGATAAAAGAAGTAGAAGCAACGATAGGGGACACTTTTCCAAGAAGAGAGGATAATATATATGAAGGGCTGATAATAGAAGGAATCATGGCCATTTTGAATTTCTGAAAGTAGGCTATATGAGTGGAATGGAAAAGATAAAGTAAAAATATTTGAATGGGTCTGGTGAGGTGGTCAGGGTCTAGATTATTGAAGACTGCATAGTCTCCAGATACTTATCCTGGACAAGAAATGATGCATGCTTATACCAGAGTGGTGGTGAAAAAAGAAAAAAACTAATAAGTAAGACATTTTAAAAGACAAAATCAACAGAACTTGAAAGATTATATAGGGTGGGTGGGTTGAGGGAGTCAAAGATTATTCTCAGGTTTCTTTCTCGTTTGTGCAACTGGATGATGATGTTGCCATTCACCAAGAGGGAAATCCCTGGAAAAGCAAATAGACTTGTGGGGGTAGAAGTTCATAAATTCAATTTAGGGTATGTTGAGTTAAAGATGCATTTGAAATAGCCAAATGAAGATTCCAAAATAGGCACTGATACCAGATCTGAAGGAAAAGACTAGAAGAAAAGGAAGTCACAATGTGGGAGTCATTGGGACATGAATGGCAATATAAAACACTAGAGTGGACAGGATCATAGGGATACAATGTATGTTGAGAAGAGGGCCTCATATTGAACCTTTAAAAGGAATCAAAACTTTTCAAGTCCAGATAGAGAAAGATAACATAGCAAATGAGAGTGAGATCATGTGACCGCGTAATTAGTAAGAAATGCAGGAAAGAAATGAGAGTATTTCAGCATGAAGGAAAGGAGTAATCAGCAACACTGTACCTTTGGGCAGGGCCTATATTCTGTGTATGTACTGGTTAAACAGGTAATGTTTGCATATCTCAAAGCCTTGATCAGATTTGATCCTTGTTGATCTGATCAGATAAGATCTGCTAATGTTTGAGAAATGTTGAAATCTGTCATTTTATTATGTAATCATTCTCAGTTTCTTGTTTGGTTGATTTGTAACACTGGGACCATTCACACTCTTATCTTACTCTTCCAGCCCTCTTTAGAACAACGAAAGAGCCAAAAAGATGTGAATTTAAACATGAAAATGTTCCTAGTTCTTTTGCATAATTGCATGGGAAGCAATTATACTCAAGATCTGGAGCATCTCTCCCACTCACTTTTCTCCCCTACATTTCCCCTAGGAACCTGGAAATCCCCAGAAACTATTTTGGGACCTGTGGTATAGGCTTGAGCATCTCTATCTGTAAATAAAACTACTGGGTAATCAGTTCTCTGTAATTAAAATGCTAGCTAAGGGTGGAAAAATTTTTGGTATTCAGAGGATGCTGCATTTGTACACTCTTCATGTTAAGTGTTAATTAGTGACACATCACAAGCTATCCCCTACTTTGACTTCTGGAATGTTCAGTACTCAATCTTTTGAAAGAGGGAAGGCCAGATGATAGGGGCCTCTTCCTACAGGTCACAGGCATCCAATCACCTAGTACACTGAGTGTCGCTTATCCTCACTGCTGAAAAGAAGAGCTAAATAACACCAAAACCTCATTCTTCCTGTAGGTCACTGTGGCAATAGTCTCAACTACAATAGACTACTATGTACAATTGATTCATTTCCAGACTTCTGCTTTTCTTTAAAGAGTCAGCTGTCATGTGCTGTCTGTGACTCATTCAAGCTCCTTTACCCCAGGGAAATAAACACTCTCAAGATTTCTGAGTTCCAGGCTCCTCCGAAGCCAAGATAGTCATATTGTTTTTATAATGGTGCAGCACAGAAGCATTCTTACTAATTCCCACTTGCTCTGCTGCCAGCTAAAGGACCATTGTTGCTGAGCCTAAGAACTAAGAGAGAAAGGAATTTGTGTTGCTTTGATTATGCAGGACAAAAATTAAGCCAGTTGTGTCATGTAAACTATGAAAGAGCTAATATTTCCAGGGATTTAGAGGGAGAGAAATGGCCATATATATGCCTGATATTTTAATTCAATATGTTGCTTATCAGGGAATGCAGAGACTTTTGGAAATTCAGAAAGTGACCTTGAACTTTTCATGCTCTATAAGCTGTCTTAACCTAATGAAGCTCTACAAAGGGCGCTTTGAACATAAGGTCAATTATGAAATGAACATAAGGTCAGTTATGTTCATTTTCCCCCTCCTAGTTTTTAAAAATTGACACTGTTTTCTAAACTATAGGCTTTAACTTAGAAAACTAAGAAATGTATTGGTTTTAAACAAGGATTTAATATTGAGGATGAAGTTTTGGTAGTCACACTTTCTTAATCTCATTCTCTGAGTACCCTCTTACCAATGTCCTTTATATTCCAGAATCGGGTCAGCTGTCATGCATTTTTGCCAAATGTTCATACTGTTGAGGCCAGAGACAGATGAATCACTTATTGCCAAACTAAATTAAGCTAAAATGTGCCATTGGCAGCATCTCTATTAGAGAATTATTCCCTGCTACTACTTGTATCAGTGTGGTTTTGGTGCTTGGATATATTATATTCATAAATCAAATGAACAAGGGCAAAAATGTTTTAAATGTGTGTAGTAGCTAAGAAACCTTATGTTCTTTTTTCCCTCTAATAGAATTTAAATTTAATTATGTAACTAAATATGAAATCTAACCTATATAGTGGTTTTTTGACATTATAAACCTTAACATTATTAGCAACCATTTTATGGACAAATCATATTTTATAGGTTAGTGCCATATGTATAAATGAAGAAATGAAGTCAAGTTGTGTTTACAGGATATTTGTATTAAATAAATATAATGCAGATAACATAAAAGTCTAATTTTGTGGTTAAAACATTTAATGAAGATTTGTTTCATTAAAAATGCATACTAGTTGCCTTTAATCAATAACAAACAAAAACAAAACTTCAGCTTTTTCTGTGATGAATAGCAGTTTCACTAAGATAAAACAGATATAACTTTTTGTGACTCTCCCAGTTTATTTCCAGTGATTTAAGGAAATAACACAATGTTCTTAAGGTAAAACTCAGGGAAATTTAATTTTTAAAAATTTCATGCATTAATTTCATTGGTAACAGAAAAATATCCTGAACTCAGAAGATTATCATTAATAGCAATTGATCAAATTCCATTGCTCATTATTAAGCATCTGTTTTATTAAATATATTGAAATAAAACTTAGATGATATAAAAAATAACATTCCGTCTCCCCCAAAAACACATAGGGAGCTTTTAATTTAACAAGAAAGGCAGTTACACAGTGAACAAAGTTTAATAAGAATTTAAAACCAGTAATAATTTAACTAAAGAAGGTGTTATGGTACATAGCATATGCTTAATTACAGAATGAATGATACATTGTAGGCATTCAAAAAAGGCAAAGAACACTTGCAGATGTTATCAGAAAGGAATTGACTGCATAGGATCTGAGCCAAGCCAGCTATTAATAATTTTACCATTTGTGGGCTACAAAAAGAAAGCATGTTTCGTGTTGGGTTTGAAAGTTCTCTAGGGTGGCTTCCATCTAATTATCTGCCTACATCCACATATTGATTCATATGTTGGTTTTCCAATGTACAGAGCTTACTGCAGTCCCCTTGTATAAATATGATGGCAATTATAGTGTTGACATCCCCTTTTGTCGAGTTGATTGGACTGAATAATAAAAAATAATTATTTAAAGTGTCTCAATGTAAAAGATCCATCTATACTCTAAAGATAGACATTTGTTAATGTTCAAGAGAAAAACATTACAAATTCAATTAAATTGATAAAGGTGATGAGAAATTATTTTAAAAATATATAGGCTTGAATTTCCAGGTGACTAAGGGTCCTGTTAAAATACAGATTCTGTAGGTCTGGAGTAGGACCTGAGAATCTGTGTCTAAGAGGCCCCTGAAAAATAGATGATGCTCATCTCTGCAACATGAGCAGCAAGATTATAGAGAGAATAAGACCATGGTTCGGGGAGGGGTGTGTCTTAAATGGTAATACCCTGTTTAAGAAAAATGGCAATATTGTCAGAATTTTGTGACAATAAAGGACAAAAGTCATATAAAACATTCCATGTTTGCCTTTAGCACGAAAGCAAGAAATCATCAAAGTCACTGAACAACTGATTGAAGCTATCAACAACGGAGACTTTGAAGCTTACACGTGAGTAGAGGCACATTTATTTTGCTTTCATGCATATGACAAGATATTTTCTATGTGAATGCATTCTTCAGTGTACTAGAATTCATGTATATTTAACCCCAGGTTTGATGTCAATAATAGCTTTATTTCAGTGTATAAATTAAGTGTCCCCAGGAGAGAAATAAATTGAGGATTTAGAGAGGAAAGACAAGACTTCTGAAAGGAGGATTGGAGCTTTCTCTGTCAATGCACAGACTTGGAATCATCAGCACCTCCATATGGGGAAGGCATTCCAGGCAGGGCATTCATGAGAGTAAAAATACGAGAGAGAAAAGCACCAAAAAAGGCATTTTGCTTTAAGAAATGTTTTGCCTCACAGCTCTGTCAAGGTGCTGGGACAGAGAGAGAAAAAGGGAGAGAGAGATCAGGAGGCAACATGAGGCAGCCTTCTTCCTCGTCAGGCAGTACACCTCAACTTTATCTTCATCTCTTTTATGATTTTGTTTCTTGGGTAACAATTTATTTGAAGGAAGGTTCAAATTCTTAAAGTTTATAAACTACTGAGTCATGGGGTATATAAATTACAGGAAATCACTCCAATCATAAAAATAAAGCATACAAATAAATAGGACATGGATGCTTACTTCACAAAGTATGTGGATCAATAAGTTAGCTATTTAGATGAAGATAAAAATCAGTTTAAGCCTTCCCCTTATTCCATACAAGTAAGTTCTTCTCAAATGAAAGAGTTAAAGGCAAAAAAAGAGATAGATCTTTCTAATCAGAGATCAAATTCAAAGTTTTAAAGCAGGGGAATTAATCACAAATGAGAAGATAAAATGCTTAGGCAACCCAAATTGGTAAAACATGTATACTTAAAAAAAAGCCAAAATAATAAAAAAGTCAAAATATGCAAATTTGAATGCAAGAGCATTTTCTGCCAATCAGATCAGCAGAGATAAAAACTACTGACAACCAGAGGGGTGCAGATACTGCAGAACTATTATGACTTTCCTGCACCACTGGATGGGGTATAAAGGGAGGCAGACAATTAGGTTAGTGGCAGTGGCAGGGATTGGAGGGGACATTTAGTTCTTATATACCAGAAAGCATTTATGAACTTTAAAATTGTTTTGATCTTCTAATTTTACTTATAAAAATTTAACATGGTATAGATTTTTATGGACAGAAATTATAAACATATTACTGAAGCAGTATTCATTCACAATAGTGAAAAATTGGAAGCATCTGTCCAACATTAAGGTAACCAGTAAGTAACATGTGGTTCATTTTTTTTTTTTTTTGAATTTTTATTTATTTATGATAGGCACACAGTGAGAGAGAGAGAGGCAGAGACACAGGCAGAGGGAGAAGCAGGCTCCATGCACCGGGAGCCCGACGTGGGATTCGATCCCGGGTCTCCAGGATCGCGCCCTGGGCCAAAGGCAGGCGCCAAACCGCTGCGCCACCCAGGGATCCCCATGTGGTTCATTTAGTACAGTGAATGTTGATGCACAGTTTCTAGCTATCTGACGAAAGGCTTATAATGTACAAAATTATTCCAGCTACATAAAAAAAGCATTAAAAATGGAATGAGATATGCCAACTTGGTTTTAAAAGGGATAAAAGGATATTGACTCTGGAAGATGAAATTATGTGTGAGATTTTTTTCCTTGCTTTTTTTCCCCAAATTTTATGTAAAATACTGCTTTTATCATCAGTTACAAATAGCCAGAGTGCTTCTTATAAATTAAATGTGTATATGCATATACATTCAAACACATTCATATATATATGTGTATATATATATATATATATATATATATATACACACACATACATACATACATGTGTATTTGTGTGTATCAGCTATTTAACATGGGAACGCCTGGGTGGCTCAGCAGTTGAGCATCTGTCCTTGGCTCAGGGCATGACCCAGGATTCCGGGATCAAGTCCTGCATCAGGCTCTCAGTGACGAGCCTGCTTTTCTCCCTCTACCTATGTCTCTTCCCCTCTCTCTGCCTCTCATGAATAAATAAATAAAATCTTAAAAAAAACTGTTTAACATGATTTAATAAAGTGCATTTAAAATGAAATAGTACAATATGAAGTTTAAAAGAGAACTCTATTGTCAGAGACAAGAGTTCCCTTTTAAATTGTTGTTGAGAAGTCTGTGCCATAGAACCTGCTCTTTTATTCTTTTTGCTGATAACTTTGTTAGACCTATAGGATTCTCAAAACATGAGAATACTCTTTAAAAATGTTTGTTTGTTTTTGTTTTTGTTTTTTGGTAATAGCATTCTCTGGTGGAATAGTCAAAAAAAAAAAAACATGTTTTGGTGGTGATGAAAATCAAGCAAAACTGGGATATTTCCTATATTCTCAGACACTTTATTGTAGGGTATTTTAAATAATGCAATCCCTTGGAATCATATCAGTTTGCCTATGGAGGCCTATAATCTGGTCTGATGTTGCATTCTCAGGCCCAGGGATAATCAAATAGGTCCTTCCATTTAGGAGCTTTTTGGATGTAGAACAAACTGGTGAAGCTCCGTCATCTGGTCCTTAGAACACCTGTTCAGAGTATGTGTGCAGACATATATACATCAAATGGCAGCTTTGTGAATGCTTTATTAATCCAAAGCCTAGGACAGGCAATAAATACATATATACATAGGAGAGAGAGAAAGAACATATTAACAGGTTTTCAGATATATTGACTCTTTTGATGGTTAGGTAAAGAGATCCGTCATGGTACAGTGATTCTCAGATTATTTTAGTGCCAATATAAGGTAGTAAAAAATTTTGACTCACCTATGTTGACAACTGAAAGTCATATTTATAGAGGAAGTAATAGCCCCAGCAGAATAAATTTCTGTTACCATAGGAACATTGTTCTTTTCGCAGTTTGCCTCTTACAAAGAGATCATATATATTTGACTCCGAGCTTGGAAGTACCTGCCCACTAGCAAGTCTGAGGCAAAAATGTAAAATGCCTCCCCGCTACCCCTGCAACCCCTGCCTTTAAGGCTTTTTTTTTTTTTTTTTTTTACACAAAGAATAATCACTGATCTGGTTTTTTTTAATTTTTAAATTATTATGTACTTTTAAAATGTTCTTTGAAAAAATCAGTTCCACATTCTATGAACAATACTGTGAAGAACCATAGTGAGTTAGCCTTTTGAAACTTGTATTTCTGTTCAACAGTTAAAATGTTTTGCCTCCCAAATGGGGGGGACTATTTTAGATGTAGCCCCAGAATAGTCCCAGATCCTTTTATCTACTTTGTAAACTTCCACCAATTCCTTCAAATCCAGATTTTATGTCACCACCTCTGGGAAGCCTCACCAAAGGCCGAAGGAACTGCTTCCCCCTTTATGTTTCCATGGACTTATATACAAACCCTGTGCCCAGCACTCACCAGATCAAGCAGCTAACCATCATTCCCCAAATATACTCTGCATTCTCACACTACTTTGCCATTGTGATTGCTGCCCCCTCTTACCTACCACCTTCTACACACCTGTAAAACTGCTACTTGCTCCTGAAAGCCAAGCTTACATTTTTTGTCTTAAATCTTTCCTGTCTAGTATGTAAGTAATCTAGTTTTCAAGCACTTTGTATTTATTTCTATTCCACTCTTAATTGTTGCATTATAATTGTTTCAAAGAATACCCACTACATAGTAGGTGTTTAACAATTCTTTGTTGAATAAATTTCTCCACAGAAAGCCTACTGGCTTTCTCTGAATATTTTAAAATGTTCTATCTCTTTGTTAAATTACGTTTCTAGGATTAAAAAAACAAATACGTGCATTTTATTAATTTTAAAAGTTCAATAAACTTTCAATTCAGCTTTTCCAGAAAGTATAGGATGTGACACATGCCTTCAAATCAATAATATAGATATTTGGCATGACTGTACAAGGTGTCAAAAATTGTTCCAAAATTATTTAATTTCAAAGCCAAAGTTGGTTTTGTATGGCTTGGACAGTGTATTGTACTTAGACAGAACTTTAAAAATGAGAAAAGCTGGAGAAATACTAAAAATTTACCTTGGAAATATTAAAAAAAAAGCAGAAATTTTTAAAAAGAGATTCCTAAAGTAGTATAGATTATCATCTGCTGGAACTTGCTATATTATCTTGCCCCATCAGAGTTTTCTGCAGAACAGTTTTTGCTCCTCAACCCACCGTGCCAAGGGCTGTGAAAGAAATTTTATATTTTGTATTTTTTAAAGAGACTCCTTCACTGTTTGATAAATAAGAGTGGATATGTGTGTAACAGAATATATTAACTCATGTAATGGTCATTTTCATTATGATTATTTTTATTTGTCCCTACAGAAAAATCTGTGACCCAGGTCTTACTGCTTTTGAACCTGAAGCTTTGGGTAATTTAGTGGAAGGGATGGACTTTCACCGATTCTACTTTGAAAATGGTACATATATTCTAAATTTTATAAGATGACTTTTCCAGCTTCTTGTTGAATTTCTCCCAAATTTGCAGTTTTGTTTGCTCTATTCTGCAGTGAGAATTTTACATCATAAAATATTTTATATTTGAAATTTTTAGGAAATGACAAGCTTAAAGGTTTTAGTGTTTTTAAAACTATCTGATTTATAGAAGGTAATGTTGGTTGAATATACTCCATTTAAGTCACAGTGAATGTATGATATAAGCTGTAAAATGAATCACCAAAAAAGTATTCATAAAACATCATTTATATATGAAAAAATAAAAGACACCACCGCATGTCAGAATATTTGACATAAATTAGTGCTTTCAAGCATATTTAGTGCTCACTTTTCAAAGTAAAATGTACATGAAGATGAGTGGTCAGGTAAATATTTCAGTTGCCATTACAAGAATTTTAGTGGTCTCAGAGGAAACAGCCATACAACACATGCCCCTGCAGAAATTCTTGAGGCCTTCAAAAAAAAAAAAAAAAAAAAAGGGTAAACCAGAAATTCCTTTTATCTTCTTTTCCTTATACTTAAAGACTAGGTATTGTGTTTTGTTTGCATGATGCATAGAATGAATTCACCCGTTTTCAGTGAATTCTTAGAAATGAAAGAAGAGGTGTAGTAATGATTAGGATAATCAAGACCACTTCTAGTAATTATAAGTATTAACAAGAGTGTCTGCCCTGGCATGGATTTTTAAGTTAAGATATGTTTAATGAATTACTTTTTCTTTATATTCCCTGGGCATTTGAGAGCAAACAAATAATTATGTAGTAAATTGGCCTTAACAAATACTCAGTAAATTCTCTCATTCTCAATGTTTCTTTCAGTTGGTTCTCCATTGATACCATCTCAGCCCTAGCAAAAGAATTAATAATTAGCCCATTAAATATTTAACTTCCTTCAACTCAAACTATATGTTATTCCTTACCATAAATATATATTCTTCATAATGAGGCATTCTTTTTATGTAACTGTAGCACTGAGTAATTTACTAAAATATTTTCTGAGAATAGGAAGCAGGTTTGGACAATAGGTAAAACAGGTCAGCCTGTTTAGTGATCTAAAAGAATGACATCAATGATCATTTGTACTAAATCTTCACATCTCTTGGTCATTGAATAATTAGAATCTGTAGCTATTGTCAAAACACCAAAGGCCTTAGGAGGCCTGCTTAATCAAAGAATGAACTAGAGGATCAGAATCAGGCCAAATGTCCAACAGCCAAATTTTGGATTTTTACTGGATGACTACAACTGGACTATCAGGAAATAGACTCTGTGAAGTAAAGGGGTGACAGGATAAGATGGGGAAACAAATTGGAATTAATTAATGGCCAGGCTTTTTTCTAGACAGTTCTATCCATATATGATACTTGTTATATTTCCCTTGTCCCATATCCTATAGCAACTAACAAAAACGAACAAGATGACAGGATATCCTGTCAACTGCTCCCTGAATCTGGGCAAGGCTTTCTCCCTCTGTAACATGGCTTCTGTTTCTAACCACTTCCCATTATGAATAAATACATCTCTTCAGCTCCCCCCTCCATAGTTTCCAGAGTGACATGCAAATTCTCCAAAAAGGGAAACACAGACAATGACTATTTTTGCTCTTTCTCTTTTCCTTTATACTTTACACGTTGCCAGGGACTCAATTAGTGCAAACAATTCATAATTGAATGAATGAATGAATAGCATTCCATTCATTAGCCCCAGGTGAAGATACTGGTTTTGATTTACTTTATGTAGAAACTAAGTGTTGTTTTTCAATGTTATTCTCTTTCAGCTTTGTCCAAAAGCAATAAACCAATCCACACAATTATCCTAAACCCCCACGTACACCTGGTAGGTGATGATGCTGCCTGCATAGCATACATTAGGCTCACACAATACATGGATGGCAGTGGAATGCCAAAGACAATGCAGTCAGAAGAGACTCGTGTGTGGCATCGCCGGGATGGAAAGTGGCAGAATGTTCATTTTCATCGCTCTGGGTCACCAACAGTACCCATCAAGTAAATATTTCCAGGCTGTCAGCTTCTTTGTTAATATACCCATGGTCAGCGATTTTATACTTATTCCATTGTTAATAACATGATATATATTATTTAATGCTAGCAGTCAGTTACATTGGGAATGTTCAAAGAGAAACAGATTGTAACTCTCTAGAAAGATTAGACCAACTGTGGGTTGAAACACACACAATAGAAACTGGAGGATATCCTAGTAAGCTGATTTATTTTTGTTAAATCAGGTAATAAGAAAATAATTTGTGACTTCATTGTCACAATTGGCAGAGGAAGGTAGAGAGTTTCTAAAATGGACAAATAATATCGAACTTTATAGATTATCTACTGGGCCCAGTTACAGATATTAGAAGAAATTTAGAAATATTTAAAATATAAGTAGCAGATATCTCAAAATCTTCCTCCCCTGTGCCACTCTACCTCAGACATTATGTCTGCTCTTCTAGTCAGTAATGAGACAAATATTATTGTACATCTCCTAGGTGATTAACTTGTACCAGATAAAATACAGGTAAAAGTTGTATTCTAGTTTAGGAAGAAACTTAGGCCAAAGAAAAATTATGAGATTCATAACATCAGAGTAGAATGGAATTAATGACCAATGTAGCAAAACTGTTAACAATTGGAAGTATACCTTTTGTAGAAGATATCATTTAAGACTTGTCCAACATTCTGAGTGGAATTTGGAGATCTGGAGCACAGTCAAGGAATATCAGAAGGATGGGACAAAGTCAAGATGTTAGTTTTATATGGTAGAGGAATATGGATAAGGAAGGCTGGCTCCAACTGGAGTAAAGGGGAATATTTTTAGGAAATAAGGTTGCATCAGTGAAGGGATTAGACTCAGAAGCTTGTCCCACTGCTGATGTCATTCTAAACTCTTTCACCAGGATCACCTGTTAATATTGGGGGTGGGGTGGGGAGTGGGATGAGGGAGTCAAGTTTATACGAACAGCCATTCAACTCCAGAGAATCTGTCAAAATTTCTTAGTTTAATAATGTACCACAGTGGTTTTCAAAGGCCTTCTCCATAGCCTTAATAGTTATATATCACTGTTGGATTTGTAAAAAGTAGATGAAGGAAAAAAAGATAGCTATTATTTTTAGAATGAATTTCAGCCCATTAAGAGAATGACAAAAAGAATAGAATAATGAAGACACTCATATTTGTGTGTTTTTTACCCCAAAGAGGTACAGCACTAATTGCCAGTTAATATGGAAGGGATTACATTCATACAGTACTATAGGGTTAGGTTTTTCTACAATTCCCTGAAGTATTTGTGGGACAGAGCCTATTTAAGAAAACTTCATTTTATGCCAGGTGGCTTAAGTGGGGCTTCTCTTAATAGGCCATCCTGTATTCCAAATGGGAAAGAAAACTTCTCAGGAAGCACCTCTTTGTGGCAAAACATCTAAGGCTTGAAAACCATTCACATATGGGTCTTGTAAGTAACATCCTGCTCCGTGATACTTTGTGAATGGAGCTAATGACTAAAAAGCTGCATGGCTGTTTTTCTTCCCCTTAAGGATATTTTCTTTTGCATTATACTCAATGGAAAATATAAAAGGTCTTTGAAAACTTACAGCATTTTTGCATGAGCTCTTGAGTCTAATGTTTGGCCTCATTTTGTAGCATAACCCTTATTTTAAAGGTAATAAGTGCTGAGCAGAGCCTCCCTTCAGCATATAGATCTTAGCATTTTCGAATATCCTGGATTTCCCACATCCACATCCAAAGTCCATTATGTCTGGGTCAATTCAGACAACTCTCAATTATCCAGACCTAATTTATATCAAGGTCTAGGATTTTTGGGGGTCTGTTTTTCTAGAGGTAGTAATTCGAGTTACACACTTGGCTAAGGTTAATATATAAATTAACTTGCTCTGCCTAAGTATAATGGTATTTGACTATGAGGACAGGCCACAAGAGGAAGTCAAGCTGAAATTTAAAACTTACATAGTGGGTAATTCCTGAGGATAATTGAAAGTTGACTGTAATTAAATTCACACCTGTGTTGTTTTTAAAGATTTGTTTCTTAACTTGGCTTAGGATTCAGTTATGTGTGCTAATGTTGTGAATATTTTCTCCACTCAAAGCGCTCAACCTTGTCAGAGCTTTTAAGAAATAGTGCTGCTCCCTGCTGTTGGATTTAAAAAAGAGAGAGACTCCCAATTAAATAATAATATGTTTTCTCTATTTTTGAGGCTATATTCCTCAAATTGACTTGTAGGTTTAACTCCCCAAGGAGTCTAAGAATAATGACAAAAGCTAAGGATGCACTTAAACTTTTCATCTATTTCAACAAAATATTTGTTTAGTAAACATGAATGCTTTTAATACATATTTAAGTTCAATAAGGAGATTGAAGCCTGGGTTCCTATTTTTATTTGTAGCTTAGCTCTGTGTGGACAAGTTGATAGATAATTAATACTGTTTACTATTTTAACATTGTGTTTGTTTAACATTGTGTATTTCATTTTTTAATGATCCCAAGCAAAGATCTTTTATACATTGTATTTCACTCTATTAATTTAGTTGTTATATAAATGTAGCCTAGTCACAGTCTTTGGCAAAACAGTTTGACGATATTTTGTAAAACAGTATAACTTATTTTTTTGCTCCCCTCCCCTTTCTTTCAGCTAAATATCAACAGTGCCACTTCTGCATTCTCTGTTCTCAAGGCATCTGGATGGTAACCCTGGGCCGTCCTCTCCCCCCTTCATGCATGTTTCTGAG
The DNA here is from genome assembly GCF_048418805.1 of Vulpes vulpes. NCBI lineage: Eukaryota > Metazoa > Chordata > Mammalia > Carnivora > Canidae > Vulpes > Vulpes vulpes. Next base: position 32,389,482 of record NC_132783.1, read on the forward strand.
TGCATGAAGTTGTGAAAGTCCTACACGTAATGCATATGTGATGCATCATCTTGTCATATATTCCTTTCCTAGACATTGTTTACACTTCAACTATGGGGATGTTCCAGGCAAACTTCAATTACTGTTGGCAAACAATAGGGGGAGGTCAGATAAAAAATATTCCATAATATTCCAAATGCAACCTATTCAAGTTTCTGTTTATGCCAAGATATAACAGACTTCAAAATTATTCTCTCTGAATGACAGTTTGTAAGAGAAACATACCTTTTTAAAATTCTTTGCTGTTAATCAGTTTTGGCTTGTTTAACAAAAAGCAAAATATATATATACCTTCAGTTTCCTGGTTGATATTGCTGTTTAACAAAGTAGGTTGATATGTGAGCAAAATCACTCATGAATGTGGAAGGGAGAATCAGTTGGTTTGCTACCATCCAAAGTTGTTTTTGGTTAGACTGTAAACTGGAAAAATTCACATAATTTATGAGTGATCACTTTAGGATATATTCACACTTCTGGTGAATTTGCTGAATTTTTTTGTTCCTTTCTCAGATATATGCTTTCTTTTCTCCATTTGATCTTACTTGTTGCTGTTTGCTTTGTCTCCATCCTCTTCTGTCTTTTCTCACATTCTACTAGACAGAAAGGAAAGTGAAATTTGCATAATCGAGGTAACTAAACTAGCACTTTTGATCATCTTCAGGACCCACAAAACTGTTGTCAAGATTTTAAAGCTTCCTGATTCTGCTTAGGCTCTAGCTTGGATGTAGCGAGCCTATGTCAGTGGTTTTAGCATTGTTTAAACTTAGGATCAAAGCAGTGAGGATTTCTGGTGTCCCTGACACCAGAGCTGTGTCTCACTGATTAGGGGACTTGCAAGGAGTTGTAGCAGAGCAGGATTTTGTGAATGTGCACTTAGCTCTGCCTGGTGGAAGGGGCCCCTCCTGCTTCACTACTGGCTAAAGTCAGAGAGGTCTGTGATTTCCATTCTCATTAAGTGTTTAGAACTTGATTTTTGTGGCTTACGCCCTCTTAGCTTCTCTCTTGTGTCAGTAACATTATCTCTCTGTGAAGAATTAGGATTTTCCAGTTTAAAAAGAAAAGGGAAATGCCCATATTTTCTTTGTGCTTCTCATTTCTCCTTTGTTTATTCAGCTCTTGTAAGGCTGTTTCTCTTCCCTGAAATGCTTTATAGTGCATGGTATCTTCATCAGCGTTATTTTAACAATAGTAATTCACAATCTTCAGAAGCCTATTTTTAAAGCAGAAGCAAAAAACTAAACCCTCTTTCTCTCATTTCACCTTTCTGTGTTGATGACTCATCACCTTAGATATTGTTGCTAGTGGATGTATGGTAGATGGATTAAAGCTTTTCTGATAATTACACGATTTAAAAATATATATTTAAAATAAATATATACAGTAAATGTATTGAGCCATGTTAACCTGCCAATGAGATCTGTGAAAAAGTAATGGCCTCGTTTTTCCCTTTTTGATTTCTTTTACCTTTTTGTGAAGCGGCTATACGTGGCATACATGTATTTTAAAAATAATAGGTATAGAGTGGTTTTTTTTTTTTTTACACTTTCAACTTAGCATGTGGTGTTGAAGTATTACTGTAGATCAAGTTTGTCTCCGCACTGAGATGTGAGGAAATTGTGATTTGTTCTCTCCGCCACAACTGAATTACACATTATCTTCTGTCATTTTGAAACACTGCAGTTTACCATGGGACACTGTATATATTTCTTGCCATAATGGTAAATGACTGATTGATATATTTAAGAGTTAATAAATTTGTGATTTCTGCTGACAATGTGTCCATCTTTATTTCTTAAGAAGAGGTACTAAATGCATGCATCATGTTGGCTAGTGCCAACGGCAGTTGTCCTACTATGGTCTCATTAGTTCATAACAATTTATCTTTTGTAAAGGGTAGATGAAGTTATTGAACTATGCTTCCTTTTAAAAATATACTTGGTAACAATGGCAATTTACTACATGCACAAAATAACAGTCTCTGCTAAGAAAATTTTTCTGAGAACAAAGCGGTTAAAAACAAGAGTCTTAAAAATGTCCTCCAATCCATCCTTCCATGGCTGCTAGGACGTTCCTTTTTGAACCCAAATCTGACTGTATAACACTTCAGTGTTATCTCCAGTATCCCGGCAAGCACCTCCTCTCCTGTTACTGGTCGACGTGAACTTGAATGTACAGATATGCAACATCTTTCAATTTACTGCAAATATCACACATATTTAGGCTTCTCACCTAGAATATTCCCCCTTCTTCAACCTAATTCTTACTCATTCCTAAAAATCCAGTTTAGAGTATCATCAACTTGATTAAACTTCCTTAGACTGTGCTCTAAGCTTGCCTATCCTTTCAATATTGTGTAGTCTGGATCTAGTTCTGCCAGCCATGCGGTTTTGAAAACACATCTTTGTGTCTCCTCTACTGCAGTATAATGTCTCTATAGGCAAGAACTGTGTATTCCTCTTTGCATCTCTAAACTCAAAAAGAGCCAGGAAGGGAGAAGCTGTTAATAGTTTTGAACTGTTGGCCAAACCATAAGTGGGAACCTCAAGATGCAATCGGACATTCCTGGGTTTAATGTTTGGCTCCGTCACTATTGTCTTTGACACTCTGAACATGTTGCCTCTTCTCTCTGAACTTTAGTTTCTGTATTTGTAAAATGAGAACAAACAGACCAGTCTACTAGGGATATTGTGATGGGTACAGAGTACCTAGAGTAATATTTGGTAGGTAATATTACGTGGTAGCTTCTATAACTGTTATAATCACAAATATTAATACTCCCCTTGTTCTTATTAGTCCTTACTCAGGGGAATAGAACATTCTTCTTTTATGGGTTGCTGTCTTTATGTAGGTTTATGGATAGTGCTAAGGATATAGTCATATCAAATGTCTCAGCAGGAAGAAGAGAAACACTGAAGAAGGTAGTCATCTAGCCAAAAGTAGGGAAAATAACATAGAAATAAATCAGTATATTCTAGGAAAACTCTCAAGGAATCTTACTCTTAAGTAACTGAAATTCTGAATCCCTGTATAATCATATCTAATGTAAGGGTAAACATAGATGGCATAACAGTTGAGTGATTTCATTAAAATTCTGTTATCTACAGTTCTTTTAATGTTTTCATGGTACCTTTTGTCAGATTTTAAGACACTAGAATATATAAAAAGATTATTATGAACATTAGCATACTAGGCCACATACCCATGATCTGAACAATAAGCAGTGATACAAGCCACATGGCTGAGACAGCAGCATGAAGCATTTACAGTATTCCTACTTTTCTATCAACCAATTCTCTAAAGTAGGCTGAAATGTTCTCCATTAGACTCTAATAGGAAAAATGATGAAATTAAGTATTAATATTGCCCCAGAAGTAACTATAATTTTAAAAGCTTTTACTGCTTTACAATACAGAGTCAAAATTTTCTGGTTTGCCCATAAAGATGATTTTAACTTTTTGAAAAAACGTTGCCAAAATTTGAGAATCGGAGAGTCCATATAAAAGTTATGATTTCTGGGTTAATTTGAAAAATTGCCACGCTGGTCCCATGTTCACTCATCATAACAGAAAAGCTGATGCCTCTTTTAGAGGAGACCAAGTGCCCTGCCTCTCCCCACCCACAAATGCTCCACTCCTTTGAATTTGCAAATAGCTGCTGCAGACACTGGAGTTGAACATTTTTCTTAAAGTCAGAGAGCACTTACTGGCACCTCAGGCTTCAGCGAACATGGTCATTTGGTTTGGACGGAGCAGTCCCTATATCCCTAAACCATACTACTAAGGCAGCTGTCTTCCTATTTGATCTCTCCAGCTAAAGTACCCAGCATTATTTTGACTTCATTTTTAAACAAGAAAATTGAGATCCACAAAAATAAACCCAAAGCACACAATTTTTCTGAGGTACACTTTGATGTATTAAAGGAAGAGCAGCTGCTATTTTCATGTAAAATGATTTATCCCATTCCCAAAGTCTTGAATGACCAAGAACTGTCAGCTGATTTTTATTGCCGGGTTTATATAGGCAGTGCAGGGTAATTGTGAACCATTTATATAAACCCTAGCAGTGTTCTCTCTGTAACTAGATGTTCAGAAACTGCTTTGGGGTGCAGGAGTGACCATTTACTAAGGCCAGACGGCCTGACTCAGATATTAACACATAATGCAATCTGAACTTAATAACTCCCCTGCTGCTTTCTCCTTCCACTCACCTGGAAACCCACAACCATGCTGACATTCCCCCAGGCTGGGTAGGCAATGCTCACACTCCTGCTGCTGAATGTGGCTGAAGGGAAGTCCCCAGTTCTGCTGACAGCTTTTGCTCTACGTTCAGAGCCGTTCACACCCCTCACAGATCCCTGCAGCTGCCCAAGAATTCTATTTCCCTAGTCCATTTTCTCCCACTCTCCTACCCACTAGGTCAGACTCTCCTTTCCATCTCCTACCTCTAACCTGTCCTTCCTCATCATCACTCAGGAGGACTGTGCTTCCAATTTCACTGCAAGAGGTGAAGCAATCTCAGCATCTCTTTCTGCACATACTGCCTTCTCTCCAGTTGCTGTGGATAAATAGCTCACATATCTGCCAAAGGCCAGCATCTATCTCCTAGCACCCACTCCTAGGTATCACTCTAGTGGCCCTCCCCATTTTACCACCACTATAAATCATTTCCTCCTTACTAGCTATCCCCACCCATGCCTGCTTCTTTTCTTTGCAGACTCCTTGAAAAGGCTGCCTGTACTTGCTATGTGTAGTTTTCCCCCTCATTCCTCTTAAACCCACTCCAGTTGCCTTTACAGCTTCACCAGTTTTTCCTCAGTCCAGTGACCACCCTGTTAATTCAAAAGATCAATGTTCAGTCTTCATTTTACTTGATCGCTCAAATTGTTTACTATCCCAGTCTTGAAACACATTTTTCTCCTGTCTTTTAGACAATACACTGCCCTGATTTTCTCCCTATCATTCTAGATGCCCCTTTCCAACCTCTAACTGCTCCCTTTTCATCAACTTGACTTTTAATTTTGGAATATTTTTTTTGTCTTCACTTGTTCCCAGGATAGTTATGTCCAACTTCAATGGCTTTAGATTATATTAATGATTCTCAAGTGTATGTGTCCAGCCTAGATGACTGCCCTAAATTCCAAACACAGAGATCCAACTGCCTATTTGAAATCTACAGTGTACTTCTAACAAGTGTCTCAAAGTGAAATGTCAAAAACTGAAATCTTGAGAGTCTGTACCAAAACCTGCTCCCCTCGGTCCTTTCCAGATCTCAAGTAATTGTCAACTCAATTATTCCTTTGATCAGGCCACACAGGCTAGTGTCTTTTTCTAATTCTCTATTTGAAATCCTGTCACTTTTACCTCCAAAATATAACTAGAACTGACTTCTCACAATGCCTTCTGCTATATCCCTACACCAAATCACCATCATATTCTCTATACTATTGAAATATCCCCCTAATTAGTCTCTCAGCTTCCATTCTTGTCTCTCTTCTCTTTACTCTCAAGGCAGCAGCTAGAATGAGCTTGTTAAAGTATAAGGCAAAACATGTCACTTTTCTGCACAAAACCATCCAGTAATTACCCTTATCGCTCATTAAATATCAAACTTCTTAAAGTGGCCTATGATGATAAAACTAGGTAAAGATTCCCCTTTACCCTTATCACTCTTCTATAAATGTGCCAGGATTGCTCCCACCTCAGGGCCTTTACACTTGCTATTTAGTGTGCCTTGAATACTCTTCCTCAGAGGTCCAAGTTGCTATCTTCTTTGCTTTCTTATTTATTCCTTTACAGAATTAAGTCACATGGTCAGTAAAGCTTTCACTGGTCATCTCATCAAAGACTTCAAACTTAACTCCCCTACTAGATGGTATCTATGTATTCTCCTTCCTGGAATGTTTTTCCTTAGCACTTGCTATTTTGTTTTCTTAGAACTACATATTGTTTTCTTCATTTTATTGATTGAGACACTCCTTCAGTAAAAAATATACACCAAGGGCAGAGATTTTTGTCTTTTGTTCATTGATACATTACCAGCTTTTAGAACAGTGTCTGGAACATAGCAACTGCTTAATAAATATTTGTAGTGGAACAAATAATGAATTGCTCTCTTCTTTTACACTTAGAAAAGCTGAGGTTTCCTGCCCATTTAAAAGGTTCCTCAGTAATCCCCAGGGTTGTGCATTGCCCACATAATTACTTGGGGGGGGGGGGGGGAACTCTGCTATAAAAAACTTCTTCTAGCATCCAAGCACAAATTTGGAACTTTTTTGGAGTGCAAGAAACAAAACTTAATTCTAAACATCTTAAATAATAAGGAAAAATATATATATATATATATTTTACAGAAGATATAGATGAGTTAGCTCCAGTTGTTTTAGTGACTCGGCAACATAAAAAAACCATGTTCTACCCATTTTTTAGCTTGCCCTTTCTAAAGTATAAATGTCATACTCCAGGTTAAGAGACCTAATGGTCCCAAAATGCATGACTTGGGTCCTACTATCACATCCAGACAGGACAACATCCAATGGAAGGGCTCATGCTCTCTCTTCCATTCCCCACTCCGTCAGCAAAGAAACATTTCCCAATAGCCCAGTTGGCCTAGAACTGGCTCAACTGCCATATCCTGTTTAGCTTCACCTGATTTAAGGACCCAGATGAGAGCTATGAATGGGCCACTTTTCTTTAGACTATGGGTGTTCAGCGAAGGATAGATATCTGGCCTAAGACTGAATTTTACTGCTTTTTTAAGGAAAGAATTTGAGAACCAACATTGTCCAGTATATTAAGTACCTCAGGAAAGTCAGACCTTTGTTTTTATTGTCCTTTTCAAGTTGCTATTCTATGCATGTCATGGAGGTGGGGCAGAATTTGAGGAAATGAACTCTCTTCTCCAAACTCCAAATCCCATCCACTGATGCATTTTCTTATGTTGTGTGCTCCCGATTTGCCCAGTCAGGTCAGTGCTGGAGAGTGCTTTCAGCACAGAAGTCTTTGGGACTAGGAAAGTTCAGTCATTTCACTCAGCTTGGATTTCTTCCAGGAGCTCTGGTCCTAAGCAGGACCTGGTAAGCCACAATTACATCCTGCCCCCTCCAGATACCCTCTTTGCCTTGCCCTCCTTTCAATGAAATACTTTTTAAAAACAAAGTGAAGACCATTTGGTACCCAAAACCACATTTAGTGATAACTGCTGTTCAGTTTTGCTTTTCTTTTTGTATTACTTTAAATAAAGTGGAAAATGGCGGGGGATGGGAGGATCATAACAACTAAGTAAACACCAACGATCTTATTCACCATCCACCCACTTGAAACTGCCTGGCCAAGGGAACAAAAGGACAAGCAGTTCATCTCTAGAACCTGTTCCCACATGGTCTGAAACAACAATTTGCTGCTGTGTGGGAAGAAGTGTTTAGCTAACTGATTTGTGATCAAGTGGTGTTACGTGTACAATGCTCCTTTTTGTCAGTACTGCTGTTACAAATCTAGGTGACTCAAAGACATCTTCCACTAAAGATGACTTGGTTAATCACCAGTCTTTTTGTTTTTAACAGAAGTCTTAATTTTCAGAATCAAGCTTCCTCTCATATTTGCTTTTTTAGCATTTTCATGATTGCTTTTCACCCCAAACAAAATAACTAGATTCTCTGTTGTTCAAACTATGAAGAAGGGATCCCCTCTAGGGCCTGGGGCTAAGAGGATGACTTTTTTTTTATCTTTTTTTTTTTTTTTTTTTTTTAGAGCCAAGTGAGTGGGGGTGGGGGTTGTGGAGGAGGTGGGCAGAGGCAAGGAGAGAATCTTAAGCAGGCTCCTCGCCCAGCACAGAGCTGGACACGGAGCTGGATCTCACAACACTAAGATTATGACCTGAGCCGAAATCAAGAGTCGAACACTTAAGTGACTGAGCTGGCTAGGATCCTCTAAGAAGATGACTTTAAAGTGATGACTGAGTTTACACACATGCATTCCCTTCTTTCCTGTCATTAAAAAAAAAAAAATCAGCAAGTCCATCCTCAGAACCCCTCTGCTAAAAGATTAATATGCACACATGTAAACATGTGAAGAGATAGAAAATGAAGCACTTTAGGATAACAGGCATAGAAGCTAGCATTAGGATTGATGAGTAGGAAAGAAAAAACAAATTTCCTTATAGGCAGCAAACAAGAAGTATCCACTACGTGCCTGCTGGTTAGAGCCAGAGCCATGATGATAAAAATCTTCCTGAAAGGATAGTCTCTCCTTGCCTGATGGCAGCTGTGGGCATCTATCTCATTCTTAATCTGGCTCCACCTTCCTATAATTTATGCTTAGGCCACAAAACTCGTTTAACTTTTGGGAGAAGTCATAGAAGTCCTTCATACCAATTCATTATTCATCCCCCAGAAGCCGTTCCAAGGGTCTAAGACATTGAGGCTAGAGAAGCATCTGGGCCTTGTATTGTGTGATTCTATGCTGATGCTATGATGCCACCAGACAGGAAGAAAGGAATGCAAGCAAGGGAATTTTGAAGCTCCAGATTTTCAACAGCACAAAATCTTAAGTCTCTCTTTTAGTTAATCTCATTCTGTGCTCTACGTTCACTAATTTTTTTTTTTAACATATCTGTTAAAGGCAGGAGTACCCACATCCTTCCAAGAACAAACATTAATTCTTCCAGGACACAGAAACAAAATACTTTACCAGCTACCTCATGATTAATGCTCTTTCTCATTCTTAGCATGTTTGATTTCTTTCCTATTTCCCCAAGCTAAATAGGTTAAAAAACTTATTGCCCTTATTTTTTCATGAGAGAGGCTTTGAAATACTAAGGATCTTTCCTTCTTATCATTCCTCATCTGCAGAAAAGAAAAAAGGATGCTCAGTTCTCTAATTGCATACATATAATAAAAAGATCATGCTATATATTCTTATATAACTTGGTTTTTTCACTCACTAGCATATAATAACAAATATCATTTCAAAACTATGCCCCTAGAACATTACTTTTAGTGACCTCATACTAGTCTATTTAAGTGATATGCTATTTATTTAATCAATTACCTATTGTTGAACATGTATGTTTCACATTTTTATGATATGAACAATAAGCATTGAGCATCTATGTAGCTAACTTTTTGCTATTTAATAATTTTCTTAGGGAATTGAATCTGCCAGAGGAGAAAATACTGAGTCATCCATTCAATTTTAGCCTCACAAAAATAATGATAGGGCAGATGTATAGGGAAGAAATTATTATAGAGATTAAATTAAATGTCCTGGCTCATTCAGTGACAAATTTTACCAGGTTTCCTCATTGCATGTCCACTATATTTCTCCACTGTCCAACTATCTACAGCTTTTTCAAGCTACCATGCCAGACTGTGGTCACCGCATTGGAAAGACAAGACAACACGAGGGAAATCCCAGAGCACTGTTGCTATTCATTGCTTTAGCTTTGAAATGCTGTTCTCAACTTCTTCTTCCCACTTGATTATATTCTTCTCCAGATGTTTTGGTACATGGACCTTGCTGCTTAGTGTCTTGTTTTTGTTTTATTTTTTTCACCTTATCTTAGCTTTAAAAATGACATTTTCCAAGATTTCATCTAGGTTTCTCTTAATTAGTATTTGGGCTGACAATTTGTTTAGATTGTCAGTTTGCGAACTACACACTGGGGGAAATGACTATGAGAACTCAAAAGATTCCAGGATCCACTGTTTCTTACTCTTTATTTTTGTTCTGTTAGCTATATTAGCCAGGGTTTTATATGTGTGTGTGTGTGTGTGTGTGTGTATATATATATATTATAAGGAATTGGTTCACATTACTATGGAGGCTGACAATTCCCAAGATCTACAGTCAGCAAACTGGGGACCCAAAGGAACCAATTGCATGGTTCCAGTCTGAAAGCCAGCAAGCTTGAGACCCAAGAAAAGCCAATGTTTCAATTCAAATCCAAAAACAAGAAAAGACCAACTGAAGTCCCAGCTCAGAAACAGGCAGGAAGAGTTTCCTCTAACAAGAGGAAGGGTCAGTCTTTTTGTTCTACACAGAATGTCAACCGATTGAATAAGGCCCACACACATGAGGGAGGACAATCTGCTATATTCAGTCTACTAACTCAAGTGTTAATCTCATCCAGAAAATTCTCACAGACACACACAGAACATTGTTGATCAAATATCTAGGTACCCTTGGCCCAGTAAAGTTGACACAGAAAATGAACCATTACTTCAATATTAGCATTAATACAAAAAAGAAAAAAAAATCTCACTGCTAAGAACAGATAAATGGCCAGCTTGTAGATGGCATCTAATCTAACAGCCAATCTTATGAGTAAGAAATCTCAAAGAATAGTTACTGCCAGTTTTAAAAATGGAATGACATTTACACATGAATTAAAATGAAAAAGATTTTAAAGCATGATAATATTCAAGCACACCATCTATTAGCCCTTAGAGCAATGATGTTACCAAACATCACTAAGCCTCTAGAAACTCCAGTGTGTAATAATGAGAGAAAAAGAAAACAGGTCGTTAAGACTTTGGTATTATTATAAAAATAGTTTTGACCGGATACAATCCTTGAAAATGTCACAGGTTCCCCCTCATGTGTTTTTGGGTCACACTGAGAACTTCTGGCCTACAGGAAGAAAAAAGCATAGAATAACTAATCAAACATGGAGTAATGTTCCTGAAGGCTTAACCACTAAGACACCATTTGGAATGTACTCTCCCTCAATACATTTATGGGTGGATATAAATAGAGACATTAAAAAGAGAATTAATTAAAAGTAGGATGAGAACAAATTACAAATTATCATTGATCAACATGACAAGCTGAAAAATAGATTTGGATAGAAACAGGAAGAAAAAGAGTAGCCAAACATAGTAATTAACTGTATGAATATGACATTTGGATGGGGAAGGAAGGAAGAAGCAGCCAAACATCCAAGTTGTTCTAGATCTGCCAAGATGGAGTACCAGGAATTGGGTTTACCACCCTGCTGAAAAAAAATTTAAAAAAACATATGAAATATATTAAAAAGGTTTTCAGGCACTGGATATTAAGTGCCAGAGGACAGTGATCCGAAGAGACAGGAAGAAACAAAGTGAGCCCCAAGCTAGTTACTCCAGTTTATTACCTTGAGAGAGTTTCCAGCCTATAACACAAAGGTGTCAAGCATTGCTCAATAGTCTTCGTAAGTTGAGCAGATGGAGGTGAGAGAGAATAGAGAGGTCAAAGCAAGTAGAATTCTCAGCATAAAGCTCTAGAAAGAGGAGAACTGCTATGGAGATTTCAGAGGATCTGCCTGAGTCTTCGGCTGAGTAGGCTGGGAAAGAACACCTGAAGGCTAATCCCCAGGGCTCACATAGGACTGGAAATAGTTTGCGCTTTCACTAGCCAGAGTAGAAAATCCTTATAATTCACAGGCATCAGAGAGCATACTCAGAAGTGTAATAATCCTATGGTGGGAAAAAAATTAGCCCCTAAAGACTTTCCTGATCCCAGCTAAGAGATGTTGAAAATAAACTTCAAAAAGGATCAAGCTGTTTCCAAGTAACTTTACTGAGCTTGAGGAAAAAAATAAGAATAGAGGAATACCAAATATCTAACAATAAGTAAGTTCAAATTCACTGTCTTCATACAACAAATGTTACCAGGCATGCAGAAAATCAGGAAAACATGAACCATCCTGAGGAGAAAAATTAATGAAAGAAACATACCTAGAGAGAATGCAAATGGAACCTTAGTAGACAGAAGCATCAAATTTAATATTTTATGTGTTCGAGAAGGGAAAGAAAAAATTTGTGTTAAGGAGAAAAATCCAAACATATATAGAAAAAGTTTTAAAAGCTGCTAGACATACAGAGATGTGGATTCTGTGGTAGGAAAAACAATAAACTTCCAAAGATGTCCATAGACTAACCCCTGGAATCTGAGAATATGTCACTTTATATGGCAAAAAGGATTTTGCAGGTGAAAAAGTTAAGGAGCTTGAGATAGGAAGTTTATCCTGGATTATCTAGGTGGGCCTAACATAATCGCAAGGGTCCTTATAAGGGGAAAAAAGGAAGGAAGATTAGAGAAGACTACAGAAGCAGACATCAGGGACAGAGAAAGGAGAGGTCTGAGGATGCTATATATACTACTGACCTTGAAAATGCAAGAAGGGGCTACATACCAAGGAATGCAAGTGTCTTCTAGGAGCTAGAAAAGGCAAAAAGCAGAATCTTTCTTTCAAAAGCCTCCAAAAGGTACACACCGGTTTTAGCCCAGGGAGAGCTCCGACTTTTGGGATTGTAAAAGATAATAAATATGAGTTGTGTTAAACCACTGAGTTTATGGCAATTTGTTATAGTTGTAACAGGACATTAATACAGAGTTCAATTAGGCATTTAATGCAGTAATCCCGGTAAATGTTGGAGACTCCTGAGCATATCACAGTGAGGTGAAGAAGAGAGGATTAGTTACTGGATGAATTACATACTGGGTATTTACTAGAGTTGTGATTATAGAAATTTAGTATTCTGGTATCCAGATCAAAAGGAAATTTTCTCTAAAAAAGAACGTATACCAGGTGACTAATTTGCTGCCACAGATCTTTCTTCTTCACAGTACAATGGTGTTACTGGAAAGTTGCTGCCGGGCCAGGGACTACATTTCTCAATTATCTTGCAACTAGTAGCCACATGATTAGATCTTGTCAATAGATTATGAACAGAAACACCATGTCTTACTTCGAAGGCCAAAGTCCTCAAAAACCAGGTGTGCATTATATATCCTCTCTCTTTTCCCCATCCTCTGGCTGAATGAGGATTTTGAGTCTCTGGGTGGCAAGGAGAGACAAAGTATGAAAGGTCCCTAAATCTTAACATGGAAGGTCACTTGCTCACCAGAAGCACCCATATCACACAGCTGTGTGAACACCAAGACATATGCTTTTTTTTAAGATACTGATTTTGAGGCTTATTTATTTTCATCTTAAAAAATTGGTACAACTAGAATGCTATTTTAACAGCAATACTGATTTTGAGGCTTATTTATTTTCATCTTAAAAAATTGGTACAACTAGAATGCTATTTTAACAGAATCCTAAACTAGTGCCATCATTCAGTGGATGACACAACTCGATGTAAGATGTAGGAAAGATAGAGTGTAGTGTTGTTATGCAGTGGCAATAGACCTGATAAAATTTGGCTGCCAAGCTGGTAGCTCTAAATTAGAATATTGGTTGTGTTAGCTTGTTACTGACCATTCTTAGCAGGCTATCAGAAGAAAAAGGAGCCCAAGCAGAATTGACCAGTTTGCAAACAAAAATTGAAAGAGAACAGAATCCAAGTACCTGGGGTTTCTCACAACTGAAAAATCTGCATAATTCTAGAACTCAAACATTAATAGATATGGCTAAAAAGATTTTAATATCAGAAGCTTTTTATTTTTCCACTCAAAGAAAGTAATTCAGTCTTAGAACAAAAATCAGAATAAGGATGTTTCCTTTCCATATAAGCCCATTGTTTCATGATAGCTATAGAACAGGCACCACTAAATTAAGAGAAAAGCATGGGCAAGAAGTCAAGGAATAAAGCAGGCCTACAAATAAGGTGTAGGGTAAAACTCTAGTTATGAGTTCTGGCACGTAGAACTGCCCAGAAACAATAGAACAGAAATCTACTTGAAAGAGGGAGTTGTATTACCAAAGAAGCCTCAATCCTAAACAAAAAATGCTGTTGAATATTAAGCATTATCCTGAAACTACAAAACCTGTGCTAACAGAAAGCTCAACAAAACAATGCCCACCTCAGACATGGCCATTCCTACCAGTAGAATCCCTACGAGAAAGCTGGTTCAATATCTAATCAAGGAACACCACCACCCACCCCCACCCCCAACCAAGACAGAGAAACTTCAAAATGCTACAAACTCAAATGATTTCAGTGTTGTCAGACACTAGTGATTGTTGTGTGACTCCCATTCTCCCCCTCATTTGGTGAATCCCCAATAACATGGATAGTCTGTTTTAACAAAATTTAATTTTTTGGAATTTCCTGCAGTGTGAGAGATTACCACATTAATGGAGGTTTAACAGTGCCTCAAGAGAGAGAAGTCAGAAGTACCATATTTATAGATTTCAGAGTCTGGGGTCAATTGATTTAAGGGAAGTCATTCAATGTAGGGAACAATTTGAGACAAGAAAAAGTATTTGATGCATTATTTTAGGATTTGTATGTGTAAGTGAAAAGAAGGTCTTGAAGCAAAGCTTTGGTAAGTTAGCTATTATTGGTAACTGAGCCCAGATGAGCAGACTATTGTGTCTGAAGAGGGTGGGGGGATAATAAGTGGGAATTTCCTAAAGCAAACCATAAAGTTATTTCTTAATTTGCAGCCATGTCTTTCCAGGTCTAAGTTTTCCTGGAAGAAGCAACATAGCTGTAGTCCACTATTATATATATATATAATATATATATATATATATATATATATATATATATATATATATGTCACACTGACACAGTCTCAATGATCAGTATTCTAGCTCTCCTGCTCCCACTGTATCACGTATGGGTGTGAACAGGTGCCTGTTAACTCAGATGTTGCCAAATAATGAGAAGCCACATCCAAACCTAATACTGAAGACTGCTCTTTACCTACAGATCTAGGATTCTGAGATACAGTGGTTGAAGGGACTCTGGTTCTTTTCAGGTATATTCTCTGTTTAGAGAAAAGTTGGTATGTGGATATTGGCTGCCTGCCCACATGAGTGCACCATGTAAGGGATGTTTAACTGATCACCAAAATCTTGCACTCCCCTTCTATTGTAGGTTATCTCTGGAAAATAGCTACCCAGGTAGGGATCACATTTCCCAGCTTCCTGCATGACTAGGTTAAGTAAGCCCTGTGACTAGTTCCTGGAAATGTGAACATGTTAATGCAGATGATACAGGTCACTTTCAAACCTAGAATCTGTGAAACAGGTGTGCATTCTCCATTTTTTTTTCTCTGTATGGCACTTAAGGCAATACATTTTGGAACTTTAGAAGGCAAAATACAAATGGAAGAAGCCTAGATGCCTGAGTCCACACATGGAAGGTTGCCATTTGGCTTGTGAAGTGAGAGAGGAATAAACTTCTACTGAGGTAAGTGACAGACTTGATAGCATAATTGATAATATTAGGTAGAATTGTCCTAATTGATACATGATGCTTATCATGAAAGATGAAATACATAAACTCAAATGGTAACATTTGATATATTCATTGAAAGAAGCAATGCCAGCATAAATGCATGGAATCATGACATTTTTGTAATAAAACTTCCTATATAAATAGAAGAATCAAGAAATAATATCCATTCCTTTCTCCATTAAATCTTGAATGTGTATGAACATTGGTATTACCGATAATTCCTTTCTTGATACTTTTCTAAATTTTCTAAATGCTCTCGATATCTTTAGAAGATATTGAAGATACATTTATGCTTTGTATCTATATTAATTACTAATATTTGCTCAATTTTAGATTGAATGGACTTATAATGATTATTATTTTTAAACCCAGATTCAGTTTTCAATATATGAAAAATATATATTTTCATGCAGACCTACAAATGAGTATTAATTCTGGCTCTCACCCCAAATTCCTTTTTTTAATGTGGGACCCATTTGCTCATCTAAGATAAGCCTGTTACTAACTCTTTGAGTCATTAATTTTTGTCTTCCTTATACTTACAACAATCCTATGAAATAGAGAAGTTTTTATCTCATTTTATGATAAAGAAATTCATATCCAGAGAGATCACAAGACTTGTCTAAGATTCAACAGCCACAAAGTGGTGGAAATAAGATCGCATTTGTGCTGCTCACAGGAAAGTTCTGGAAGAGGAAAATTTTTTACCAGGGAATTCAGCTGCTAGCTATCAGCACCCCCTTAGGATACCCTCTTCTAATTAATATGAAATATTTTCATATTAGGAAAAAGTTTTTTTTTTAAGTTGTACATCTTGAGGTTTGCTGGGGTGGCTGAGTTGGTTAAACATCCAACTCTTGGTTTCAGCTCAGATCGTGATCTCAGGGTCCTGGGATAGAACCTTGAGTCAGGTTCTGCACTTAGCACAGAGTCTGCTTGTCCCTCTCCTTCCTCCTCCACTCCTCTCCCCTGCTTGTGGTCTTTCTATCTCACTCTCTCAATCAAATAAAGAGATAATAGATAGATAGGTAAATTTAAAAAAAAAAAAGATGTACATCTCAATAACCAGATATGAGTGTCTCTAACCATTACTACAGGGTCCTGGCACATAGTAGGTCTTCAACTAATATCTATTTGATGATGATGATGATGATTGTGGTGGCGGTGAGAGGTCTCACATACAATAGCCTTTAGTTTCTCATGGGTTATGATACAACAGAGGTGGAGGGTTATGTAGGTGCTTTTTCAGATTTGGATTTGAAGAGGCTTTCAGTCCTAAACAGCGATGTAGAAAGAACCTGAGCTCCCCTCCTCCATGGACACACCAATCTATACCTATCTATAAATAATTATTCCTGAAGAAGAACTGAGGACTGATTGAGGAAACCTCAGCACAGAGCATTCTAGAAACTCTCTGCCTCATGTCCACCTCAGGTCCAGCTTCCCCAGTTGGATGACCTCTGAGCAGAATGTTACCTGGACCCTTCCACTTACACACACTTCACCATCATATCATACCAGGATATCTTCTATACAGAGAGTTTCAGGATCCCCTTGACTGCACTGATTTCAGCCTTAGCAGTCCTAGCAATGCACATTCTGTGTGAAGACCCCCAGGACCACCCAAACCCATGCCCACTTCAGCTCTGGCCATCCCACCAGGGCAACACAAGAAGAGTGCCACAGGACCCATAGCCTATACCAGCCACAGATTCAGCCACAGCCAAAGTCCCATGCATACATAGTCTGTACAGGGAATGACCTTACAGAAGACCATTTATTTAACTTTAAGAGAAGCTATTCTAATTCACAGAAACAAAGAAAGTTAGCAAAATGAGAAGACAGGGGAATATGCTCCAAACAAAATAACCTGACAAAAATCACAGAAAAAGAACAAAATGAAACTGAAATAAGCAATATGCCTAATAAAGAGTTGAAAGTAGTAATCATAAATATTCTCACTGGACTGGAGAGAAAGGTGGAATAACTCAGTGAAAACTTCAACAAAGGGAAAACAAAAAGAAAAGAAAACTTCAACAAAGGGATGGAAAAGATTTTAGGTGGGAATTCTGGAAGATGGTGGAGTAGGAGGACCCTTAGCTCACTCCATCCATGTTAACAACTAGATATCACTCACATCTGAGTACATAAACCAGAGAGCAATCCAAAGACTAACATAAAAAACGCCACAACTAAATGTACAGAAGAAGCTGCATTGGAGCATTTAGGAAGGGCAGAAAGGCAGTGGGGAGCTTCCTGCAAGAGGAAGAGAACAGCAAGCACAGAGAAGGGAACAAGCCAGGGAACCAACATGGGGAAGATAACATCTGGCCTTGAAAACCAGAGGGGCTGAATTCTGTGAGTTTGTATAACAAGAGGGACTTGGAGCCTGGAGCTCTAAAAGTCAGCTGACTCAGTACTGTGTGAGACCAGAAAGGCAAGTAAGTGATAGCTGGGTTCCTGTCCTTAAAGAGACCACAGCCAACAGAGAGTTGATGTAGAGTGACAGTTTGCATGACAGGTGCAAATGAGAGGAATCTCTGTTTATATAGACTCCAGAGTGTGTTGGGGGACTTCTCTTGGAACAAAAGAGCTGGCATTTTCCTCCTCTACCCCCCAACATAAACACTGAGCCAGCTGTGGGAGGTGGCATTACACAGATGGTTGCTACCTAACCCACTAGCATGCCTCCCACCTGGATGTTTTCCTGAGAACTTGTCCACTCTAAACATGCTGGCTTCAACTCTGGGCTCAGCACAAATTTTCTTAATATCCAGGACACAATGCACCATGTCGCTGGGCACTGCTGTCACAAGAAATGCACCCAGAAGCCACCAAGCTTTGAGGATCCAGCCTAGGACTAGCAGCTTAGTACAAATTTTGATAACATGACACATGCCCCATGCAACTACTGCACACCTAGCCACCACCCTCCACTGAGCACCACACCTCTGGTAGCTACTTTGCTTCAAGGGATCCAGCTAGTAGCTCAGCACAAATTTTGCTAACACTCCCGCCCTACCCTCCAGCCTTCTATGGTCAAACGCCCTCAGAGTCAGCCTGCCTGGATCTCGCTAACACCATGGGGAGCAAGCACAGGCCCCAATAGGCAAAGAGTCAGTGCAGACATCTGGACTGAGAAAAGGTGACTCAAACACAACAGCAGGACACCAGCAACACACACAAGGGACTACCTTGAAGTGCCAGGTTCTGGTGAACAGGGCACACTGCACTAAAGAAGATCTCTTCTTCATAAAGCCACTACTTTGAAGAGAAGAAGGTAACATAGAGAACCAGACAAACAAAGGTAGACAAAATGAAGAGACAGAGGAATATGTCACAAAATCACAGCAGGAGATCTAAGTGAAACAGAAATAAATAATATGCATCATAGGGAATTTAAAGTAATAATTGTAAAGATACTCATGGGACTTTAGCAAAGCATGGAGGACATCATTGAGACCCATAATAAAGAGATAAAAATACATATTACAGTTGAGGAACATAATATATGAAATGGAAAATACAATAGATGGAATAAATAGTAGACTACAGAAAGTAGAGGAACATATCAGTGACCTGGAGGATAGAGTAATGGAAAGAAATCAAGTTGAACATGTGAGAGACAAACATTGCATAATGAGAATAGAATTAGAGAACTCAGTGACACCATCATGCATAATAACTTTCACATCACAGGGATTCCAGAAGGAGAAGGGAAAGGGGGGAAGAATTGTATTTGAAGAAATAATAGCTGAAAACTTCTCAAATCTTGGGATGGAAACAGAGATCCAGAATCAGGAGGCACAGAGATCCCCCAACAAACTTAACCAAAGGAGGCCCAAACCAAGGTACATAGTAACGAAAATGGCAGAACAGAAAAAAAAAAAGTGGTAAAGAACTTTAAGACTCTAAGAGAAAGACGACTGTTACATAAAGAGGAAACCCCATAGAGATATCAGCTGATTTTTCAGCAGAAACTTTACAGACCTGAAGAAAGTGGCATGATATATTTAAAGTGCTGAAATGGAAAAATCTAGAGCCAAGAATACTCTATCATTCAGCATAGAATGAGAGATAAAGAGTTTCCCAGGCAGATAAAAGTTAAAATAATTCATGACCACTAAATCACCCCTACAAGAAATGTTAAGGGAAACTCAGTGTATAGGGAAAAATCAACAACAAAACATAAGAGTAAGAATAATAGGAAACCCCAAAGCAAGACAAAATTAAGTATATTTGTAAAACTCAGTCAACAGAAGCACAAAAAAGGATGTAAAATATGATACCAAATATTTGCCATTTGGAAGGGAAAGGAGTAGAAAATGAGTACAAAATTAAGCGACCGTCAGCTTAACATAGAACTGCTATATACAGAAAATGTCATATATAAACCAAATGGTTACCACAAATCAAAAAACAGTAATAAAAATGCAAAAAAGGGTAAAGAATCCAAATATGTCACTAAAGAAAATAAGCAAGATACAATGGAGAGAAAGTGAAGAAAGGATAAGAGAAAACATATAGAGACAAGAGCAAAATAAGTAACAAAATGGCAATAAAGAAAAATAAAAAATAAAAAAAAATAAAAAACAAAATGGCAATAAAGAGAGATCTACCAATAACTACTTTCAGTGTAAATGGACTAAAGGCTCCAATCAAAAGACAGGGTGACAGAGTGGATACAAAGCAAGATCCATCTATATTCTGCCTACAAGAAACTCATTTCCAGATCTAGAGATACCAGCAGAATGAAAATGAAAAGATCAATAAACATTTATCATGCAAATGGATGTCAAAGAAAGCCATATAGCAATACTTCTATCAGACAAAAGAGACTTTAAAATAAAGACTATAAAAAGAAACAAAGAACAGTATATCATGAAGGGGACTGTCAAACAAGAAGCTATAACAATTGTAAATATTTATACACCCAACATGGGAGAACCCAATACATAAAATAGTCACTAACAAACATAAGGAAACTAATTGATAGTAATACAATAATAGTAGGGTACTATAACAACCCACTTATATCAATGGATAAATTATTCAAACAGAAATCAACAACAGTGAAAAAAACAGTAGCTTTGAATAACATACTGACCAGATGGATTTAACAGACATTCAGAACATTCCATCCTAAAATAGCAGAACATATATTCTTTTCAAATGCATACAAAACATTCTCCAGAAAAGATCACATATTAGGCCACAATACAAGCCTCAAGAAATTTTAAAAAATTGAAGTCATACCATGGATCTTTTCTGACCACATCACTATGATATGAGAAATCAATTACAAGAAAAAAATTTCAGAAAGACCACAAATACACAGAGGCTAAATAACACGGTACTAAACTGTGAATGGGCCAACCAAGAACTCAAAGAAGAAATCAAAAAGTACATAGAAACAATTGAAAATGAAAATACAATAGTCTAAAAACTTTAGGATGCAGCAAAAGTTGTTCTAAGTTTATAGCAAAACAGGCCTACTGAAGAAAATTTTCAAATAAACAACCTAACTTTATAATAAAGGAGCTAGAAAAATAACAACAAAAGTAGCCTAAAGCAGTCAGAAAAATGAAATAATAAAGGTTAAATAAGAAATAAATGATATAGGGATGCCTGGTGGCTCAGTTGGTTGGGCGTCTGCCTTTGACTCAGATCATGCATGATCCCAGGGTCCTGGAATCAAGCCCCATAGGGGGCTCCCTGCTTGGTGGGGAGTCTGCTTCTCCCTCTCCCTCTGTTCTTCCTCTGGTGCTCTTTCTCTCTCTCTCTCTCTCACATAATAAAATCTTTATATAAAAAAAGAAGAAATTATATAGAAACAAACAAAAAAAAAGTGATAGAACAGATCAATGAAACCAGGAGCTGATTCTTTATAAAAAATTAATGTAATTGATAAATCTCCAGTCAAACTTATCAAAAAGAAAAGACAAAGGACCCAAATAAATAAAACCACAAATGAGAGAGAGGAAATAACAACCAACACCACAAAAAAACAAACAATTATAACAGAATATTATGAAAATCTATATGCTGGTTGCACAACCTAGAAGAAATGGATAAATTCCCATAAATATGTAAATTAGCAGAACTAAAACAGAAAAAATAGAAAATTTGTTTTCAGACTGACAACCAGCAAAGAAATTGAATCAGTAATCAAAAACCTCCCAACAAACAAAAGTCCAGGACCAGATGAGTTCACAGGTGAATTTTATCAAACAGTTAAAGAAGAATTAATATCTATTATTCTCAAACCACTCCAAAATATAGAAGGAAAGCTTCCAGATTCATTCTATGAGGCCAGTATCACCCTGATACCAAAACCAGATAAAGACACCACATGAAAAAAAGAACTTCAGACCAATGTCTCTGATGAACATAGATGCAAAAATCCTCAACAAAATACTAGCAAATCAAATCCAACAATACATTTAAAAAATCACTCACCATAATCAAGTGGGATTTATTCTTGGGATGCAAGGTGGTTCAATATTTGCAAATAAATCAATATAATACAACACAGTAATAAAAGAAAGGATAAGAAGCATATGATAATTTCAAGAAAAAGCATTTGACAAAGTACAACATCCATTCATGATAAAATTTCTCAACAAAGTAGGTTTGGAGGGAACATACTTCAACAAAAGAAAGGTCATATATGAAAAATCCACAACTAATATCATCCTAAATGGGTGAAAGCTGAAAGCTTTTCCTCTACAGTCAGGAACAAATCAGGGGTATCCATTCTCACCACCTTTATTCAACATAGTCCTAGTAGTCCTAGCCACAGAAATCCGATAACAAAAAGAAATAAGGCATCCACATCATCAAGGAAGAAGTAAAACTTTTATTTGCAGATGACATGATACTCTATATAGAAAACCTGAAGTAGTCCACCCAAAAACTGCTAGAACTGATAAATTCAGTAAAGTTGCGAGAATACAAAATCAACATACAGAAATCTGTTGCATTTCTATTCACCAGTAATGAAGCAGCAGAAGGAGGAATTAAGGAATCATTTGCAGTTATAATTGCTACATTAAAAATAAGCTGGAAATAAGCCTAACCAAAGAGGTGAAAGCCCCGTATTCTGAAAACTATAAAGCAATAATGAAAGAAAGTGAAAGTGAAACAAAGAAATGGAAAGACATTCCATGCTCCTGGATTGGAAGAACAAATAATGTTAAAATGCCTATACTACCCAAAGTGATCTACACATCTAATGCAATCCTTATCAAAATACCAACAGCATTTTTCACAGAACCAGAACAAACAGTCCTAAAATTTACATGGAACCACAAAAGACCCCAAATAGCCAAAGCAACCATCAAAAGAAAAACAAAGCTGGAGGCATCACATTTCCAGACTTTAAGTACTATTACAAAGCTGCAGTAATCAAAAGAGTATGGTAACAGCACAAAAATAGACACATAGATCAATAGGACAGAAGAGAAAACCCAGAAATGAACTCATTATCATACAATTAACCTTCAACAAGGCAGGAAAGAATATCCAATGGGAAAAAGACTATCTCTTCAACAAATGATGTTGGGAAAACTGGACAGCAACATGCAAAAAAATAAAACTGGACCGCTTTCTTACACCATTCACAAAAATAAGTTCAAAATGGGTTAAAACCCTGGGGCGCCTGGCTGGCTCAGTTGGTGGAGCAGGTGATTCTTGATCTTGAGGTTGTGAATTCGAGCCCCATGTTGCATGTAAAGATTACTTGAAAATAAAATCTTTAAAAAAAATGTATTAAAAATCCTAAATGTAAGACCTGAAGCCATAAGAATCTTGGAAGAGAAAACAGTAATCTCTTTAATATTGACTACAGCTACCTTTTTCTAGATGTCTCCTGAGGCAAGGGAAATAAAAGCAAAAATAAACTATTAGGACAACACCAAAGTAAAATGCTCCTACATAGCAAAAGAAACAATCAACAAAACAAAAAGTAACTTCAGAGAAGGGGACAAGATATTTGCAAATGACATATCTGGTAAAGGGTTAATATCCAAAATATATGTAGAACTTATAAAACTCAACACCAAAAAAAGCAAATAATCCAATTTAAAATGCACAGAAAACACGAACATACACTTTGCCAAAGAAGACATACAGATGGCCACAGACACATGAAAAGATGTTCATCACTCATCATTATAGAAATGTAAATCAAAACTACAATGAGATATCACCTCACACCTATCAGAGTGGCTAAAATCAAAAACACAAGAAACAACAAGTATTGGTTAGGATGTGGAGAAAAATAATCCCTCATACACTGTTCATGAGAATGCAAACTGGTGTAGAACTGTGGAAAATAGTATGGAGGGTCCTCAAAAAGTTAAAATTACTTTAAAATCCAGTAATTGCACTATGGGGTATATAACCCAAAATATGAAAACATTAATTGAAGAGGATACATGCACCCTGTTTATAGCAGCATTATTTATAGTAGCCAAATTATGGAAGTAGCCCAAGTGTCCATCAACAAATGAATGGATGGAGAAGAGGTGGTATATGTATATTTATACACACACACACACACACACACACACACAATGGAATATGATTCAACCATAAAAAAGAATGAAGTCTCACCACTTGCAATGGCATCAGAGTTTAATGCTAAGGAAAATAATTCAGAGAAAGACAATTACCATATGATCTCACTCACGTGGAATTTTTAAAGAAACAGAATGAACAAAGGACAAAGGAAAAAAGAGAGAGGCAAAGAAACAGACCCTTAACTATAGAGGATGATGGTTACTAGAGAAGAGGGTAGGGGGATGAATGAAATAGGCAATGGATGTTAAGAAGGGCAAGCTGGTCATGATGAGCACTGGGTGATGTATGGAATTATTGAATCAGTATACTGTACACTTGAAAATAATGTAACACTGTATGTTAACTACTGGAATTAAAATAAATAAGAGAAAATATTTTTTTAAAAGCAATCATACTTGAAGAATACAGTAAGTGAAATGAAAAATACACTAGAAGGAATCAACAGATTAGTAAATACAGAAGAATGAATCAGCCATCTGGAAGACAGGGTAATGAAAAGTGCCCAAGCTGCACAGAAAAAAAAAAAAAAAACTTTTGAAAATAAGGACAGAGTAAGGGATCTCTTGGATGACATCAGTAAACGAATATTAGTACTATAGGAATGCCAGTAGGAAAAGGAAGAGATAAAGGGGCAGAACATTTATTTAAAGTATAGCTGAAAATTCTCCTAGCCTGAGGAAGGAATGACATCCAGGTTCAGGAAGCACAGACATTTCCAAACAAGATGAACCCAAGGTGGTCCACACCACAACATATTATAATTAAAATGCCAAAGGGTAAAGATAAAGAGAGAATTTAAAAGTAGCAAGAGTGAATCAACTGGTAATGTATAAGGGAAGATCCTTAAGGCCATCAGCTGATTTTTCAGCAGAAATGTTGCAGGTCAGAATATATAACACCACTCTCTTCTAAGTGCTCAAAGGAAAAAACTCACAACCAAAAGTACTCAACCTTGCAAGTTTATTCAAAATTGAAGGAGAAATAGTTTGCCAGGCAAACAAAAGTTCAAGTAGTTTATCACCACTAAACCAGCCTTAAAAGAAATGCTAAAGGGACTTCTTTAATGAAAAGCAAAATCCATAATTAGAAGAAAATTATGAAGGGAGAAAAATTTGTGCATAAAAGTAAACATACAGTTAAGGTAGTAGAACAACCCACTTATAAAACTACCACTAAAGTTAAAAGAAAAACAATTATATTTTAAAAATTAGTTAAGTGGATTCACAAAAAAAAAGATGTAAAACATGACAGGATATATAAAAAATGTGGAGGAGGTAGTAAAAATGAAGTCCTTTTAGGATGTGTTCAAACTTAAGTGGCTTTCAGATAATAGACTTCCATATACTTTTCATGTTTTATATGAACTTCATGGTAACCACAAACCCAAAACTTTCAAGAGATACACAAAAAATAAAAAGAAAAAGAAAGCCAAGCATAACACTAAAGAAAGTTATCAACCACAGGGAAAGACAGCAAGAGAAAAAAGGAGCAGAGAACTACAAAAACAACCAAAAACCAATTAACAAGTAAGTACAGACTAAATCACTTCGAATTTATTTATTTATTTTAAAGATTTTATTTATTCATGAGAGACCCAGAGAGGCAGAGACAAGGCAGAGGGAAAGGCACACTCCCCCCGTGGGGAGTCTGATGCCAGACTTGATCCCGGGATCACAACCTGAGCCAAAGGCAAATGCTCAACCACTGAGCCACCCAAGTGTTCTGAATTACTTTAAATTTAAATGGTTTAAATACTTCAATCAAAAAACATGATGATGGAATGGATTAAAAAAAAAAAAAAAAAAACAAGACCCATCTAACTATATGCTGCCTACAAGAGACTCACTTCAGACCCAAAGATATAAACAGATTGAAAGTGAAGGGATGGAAAAAGATACTCCATAACAACGGAAGAAAAAAAAAAAAGCCAGAGCAGCAATACTTACATCAGATAAAATAGACTTTAAAACAAAGACTGTAACAAGAGATGAAGGACATTGCGTAATGATAAAGCAGTCAATCCAAAAAATGTATATATCATGTGAAATGTCTATGTACCCAACACTGGAGCATCTAAATGCATAAAGCAACTATTAACACATAAAGAGAGAGACTGACAGTAATATAATAATAGTAGGAGACTTAACACTCCACCTATATTAATGGATATACCATCCAGGCAGAAAAATACATAAGTAGTATCTCTGAATGATGCATTATTTTTTTTAAAGATTTTATTTATTCATGAGAGAGAGAGAGACAGAGAGAGAGGCAGAGACAGGCAGAGGGAGAAGCAAGCTCCATGCAGGGAGCCCGACATGGGACTCGATCTCAGGTCTCCAGGATCAGGCCCTGGGCTGAAGGCGGTGCTAAACTGCTGAGCCATCCGGGGTTCCCTGAATGATGCATTATACTAAAATGGACTTACACCTGTATAAAAAATATTCCATCTAAAGACAACAGAGTACACATTCTTTTCTAGTGCACATGGACATTTTCCAGGATAGATCACATATTCGGCCAAAATAAGTATCAGTAAATTTAAGAAGATTGAAATAATATTGAGCATCTTTTCCGACATCAATGGTATGAAACTAGAAATCAATTAAAAGAAAACTCTAGCAAAAACACAAACAGGTGGAGGCTAAACAACATGATGCTAAACAACCAATAGGCAAATGAAAAATACCAAAGAGGAAATAAATACATGGAGACACATGAAAATAAAAACACAATGGTTCAAAATCTTTGGGATTCAGTGAAAGCAGTTTTAAGACAGAAATGGTGATACCAGCCTATCTCAAAGAACAAGAAAAATCTCAAATAATCTAATCTTATACCTAAAGGAATTAGAAAACGAACAATCAAAGCCCAAAGTTAGTAGAAGAGAGGAAATAATAAAGATCAAAGCAGAAATAAATGAAATAGAGACTAACAATAGAAAATATCAATTAAACCAAGACATAGTTCTTTGAAAAAATAAAAAAGAATAGTATACCTTTCACCATGCTCATCAAGAAAAAAAAGAGAGTACTCAAGTCAGAAATGAAGACAAGTAGCAAACTAACACTACAGAGATATAATGAATTCTAAGAGAATACTATGAAGAATTATACATTAACAAATTGCACAATGTAGAAGAAATGGATAAATTCCTAGAAACGTACAATCTTCCAAAACTGAATCAAGAAGAACTAGAGAATCTGAACAAATCAATTACTAGTAACAAAACTGAATTGGTAATTTAAAAACCTTCAGCAAACCAAAGTCCAAGAGCAGAAGGATTGATAGGTGAATTCTACCAAATATTAAAAAAGAAGTAAGGGGTGCCTGGATGGCTTAATTGGTTAAACGTCCAACTCTTGGTTTCAACTCTGGTCATAGTCTCAGGATTGTGGGATCAAGCCCCATGTCAGGCTCTGGGCTCAGCACAGATTCTGCTCGGGATTCTCTCTCTCTTCTCTCCCTCTACCCTCCCCTTTCTCATGAATGTATGCTCTCTCTCTCTAAAATAAATAAAATATTTTTAATAATTAAAAAATAAAACCAAAAGGAGTTAATACCTCCTGAAAGTATTACAAAAAATAGAAGAGGAAGGAAGTTTTCCAAATACATTATAGGAAGCCATCATTACTCTGATACTAAAACGAGACAAAGACATTATGAAAGAAGGAAAGAAAGAAAGAAAAGAAAAGAAAGAAAAGAAAAGAAAAGAAAAGAAAGAAAAGAAAAAAGGAAGGAAGGAAGGAAGGAAGGAAGGAAGGAAGGAAGGAAGGAAGACAAAGAAGAATGAAAAAATTTTAAAAAAAAGAATGAAAAATGAAAATGAAAAAAATTGCCTGCTTCTCCCTCTCCTCCCCACTTGTGCTCTCTCTCGCGCTATTTCTGTCTATCTCTGTTTCTCTCAAATAAATAAATAAAATCTTTAAAAACAAACAATACAAAAAAAAAAAACTCAGACAAAACAATTAAAAAATGGGCAGAGGATCAGAATAGACATTTTTCCAAATGAAACTACAGATGATAGACACATGGAAAGATGCTTAACATCACTCATCATCAGGGATAAATGCAAATCAAAACCAAAATGACAAAAAAAAAAAAAAACCACCAAAATGACATCTGTCAGAATGGCTAGAATCAAAATGACAAGAAATAACAAGTGTTGGTAAGGATGTGGGGAAAAAGGAGCCCTCATACACTGTTGGTGGGAATGTAAATTGGTACAACCATTGTGGAAAACTGTATGGAGTCTCCTCCTAAAATTGAAAATAGAATTACCATATGGTCCACAATTCCCCTACAAGGTATTTTTCCAAAGAAAACAAAAACACTAACTTGAAAATATATATGCATCCTTATGTTTATAGCAGCATTATTTATAATAGCCAAGAGAGGGAAGCAACTAAGTACCCATTGACAGACGAATAGAGAAGTTATGGTGTGTGTATACATACATGCACATATATAAATACACACACACATACACAAATACATACACACAATGGATTATTACCCTACCATAAAAAATGAAATCTTGTCATTTGCAACAACATGAATGGACCTAAGGGTATTATGCTAAGCAAAATAAGAGAAAAATACCATATGATTTCATTTATGTGTTGAATCCAAAACAAACAAACAAACCAAGAAGAAATAGGTACATAAATACAGAGAACAAACTGGTGGTTGTCAGAGAGAAGTTGCGTGAGGGGATGGGAAAAATGAAAGAGGAATGGGAGTGAGAACAGGCAACCAGTCATGGGATAATTAAGTCACAGGAATTAAAGATACAGCATAGGGAATACAGTCAATAGTATTGCAATAGCATTGGATGGTGACAGAGAGTAGCTACACTTGCAGTAAGCATAGGATAATATATAAAGTTGTCAAATCACTGTGTTGTACCTATGTACAATGTAACATTGTATGTCTGTAATTCAATAAAAAATAAATATAAACTAAAACTAAACAGATCTGAATTCACAGATACTCTTGTCAACAAAAGAGGAACCTTATTAATAAGTTATTCAAAAAAAATAAGTGTCCAGAAAAAAACAGCCTGATGAACTTTACTCAGGCAAAATTTAAGAAGGGTAAGGCTAAAACAACAGCTCTTCCAGACATGCCTGACCTAATACTGCTGTGACTCATAATTAAGAACTGTCATCATGGTAAGCAATTGGTTCCTGAAATCGCCTGGGAGCAGAATGGAGTTTCTGGCACTGGTGTCTTTCTCCCCAGGGAGATGCTGAGTGCCATCCAGTTCTGACTACCTCTGAAAACATGCGTTCTATCACCATGGCAGCAAGGCTGATCATCTCATCTTGATTAAAGAGGTTTCTTCTCTCAATCCCGTGAGGGTAAATCAGCACTTCCAGACACAGGATGAGTCATTGTTTTTGGCCTCATTAACATGGTGTAGCCCTTCTGTCTGCTAACAACCAAATTTAAAACAAAACAAAACAAAAAAGAGTTAAATTAGGCAGCCAGGCAGTGAGAATTCCAGTAAATAATTTCAAAGCCCAGTTTTGCTTTGGGAGAAAAGAAGGTGAACTAAAAAAAAAAAAAAAAAATTTAAATCAAAATTTTAAAAAATTGGAAAAACCACACTAACCCTTTAAATGTGCGTGTTCTTCAAAGAGCCAGAAACACCTGGTTGTCAGAAGAAAATATCAATTACAGTATGTACAATTGTACAAATGTACAAAAATATCAATTACAGTATGTACAATAAAATATCAATTACAGTATGTACAGTGCACAGAAAACCAATACCACCTTCCATTCAGCCCTTTAATACAAATAAGGTTGTTATGATGAAGAGTTCCTACTTGAATGTGCCTCTCCAAAAGAGAGTTGAAACCAGAGGAGTGGCTGTGTCCTCCTGCTGCTAACAGGGAGGGTTGAGTGGACAGGAAATAGAAACCCCAGTAATAGCTTTGTGTGGAGAGGAGACAATTCAGTGGTTGAGAACATTCTGAAGCAACCATGTGGCTTTTGGAACTGTGAATATGTTTTGTTAAGAGAAAAGCCATGAAGAAATTGAGTTGGACCATAAGAAAAAATACAACTGTTCAACTCAAATTTACTATTTCAGTAAGGATTCCATTTTCACAGGTTTACACACACACACACACACACACACACACACACACACACACATACACAGAGCATAGAAAATATAGAGTTCAAACTACATTTTTCCTCTTTTTCTCTCCTACATATATTGGCATCCAACAGCACAAATGCCTAATCTAAGCACCATTTTTTTCTTATAAAGATGACACCCTAAAATTTCACAATCTTGAATACAGTAACTGTGCCAGAATTGTTCTGTGGAGACCCCTGCTAAATTCTGGTTCCAAAGTGTGCATCTAGTGGGTTGAAATGTCAGCAGCATAATTCTTCAGTAAGATGAAAAGAGAAGCTAATAATTTGTCAATACTTTGTAAAGAGCCAAGAGTATCTTTAAAGAATCCAAGTGAATACAATCTATTGTTAAAAATGTTACAACAGGAGGGCTCCCTGGCTCAGGGTGGCTCAGTGGTTTGGTGCCTGCCTTTGGCCCAGGGCATGATCCTGGAGTCCTGGGATCGAGTCCCATATCGGGCTCCCTGCGTGGAGCCTGCTTCTCCCTCTGCCTGTGTCTCTGCCTCTCTCTGTGTCTCTCATGAATAAATAAATAAAATCTTTTTTTAAAAAGTGTTACAACGCAAAAGAATTTAGTAAAAAGACAGCAAAACTGAGGAAAAGAGATTCCATTCAGGATGGCACTAAGAGCTGAAATCTACAGCTAATATAAATATAAATATACTCAAAGCTGTAATCAATGGCAATTTCAGAAGTCTCCAAAGATCAAAGATGCAACTGTGGATGGACTATAGCAAGGTAATTCCCAGGTGCTTTGAGAAAAAGTGACCATGATTTCTCAGAATAAGGCACTGGAACAGGTCCAAGAAAGTAAATAGAATAGATCCAGGATCCTGAGACCACTAACAAAGTGGGATTCATAAGGAGAAAAAAAACCCCAAATGTGAATTGTTAACTAAATAAGCGGAGGAAATAAGGATCCAGTAACTACATTTAGTCTGAAATGGGCTAGTCAGTTGAATTTCACATTTTCTAAGGCAGTCTGATTTTGCTTAGGTTGGATGGATATGTGATTTTTCCATCAAAAAGAACATGACAAAAAAAAAAAAAAAGAACATGACAGTTGTCAATTATAGAGTGCACATTACGAAGGTAAGGTTGATGGAAACATATTGTAGAGATTACAAAATTGTCTTTAAAAGTCTGTGGAACTTCAGATCTACTAACATCCTATTGTCCTTTATCCATGTTAAGGACTACCAGCCAACCTCTGAGTACCCTGGGAAAACTACCTTACCTAAGAAATTCAGACAGATAATTGCTCACCAGTGTTTCCTTTCCCTCTCTCTTCCCTTCTCTCTCTCTCTTCTCTCTCTCTCTCTCTCTCTCTCTCTCTTTTAAGGTTGCCTTAAATAAGGCCATCAGAAAACAGATGTTCTGACTAAACCATGGATATGAACTGTGTTTCATACTCTACCTTAGATAAAACATGTTTAAAGATCAAGGAAAGAAATCCCTTTTCATCCATGAGATACATTCAAGTGTCAGATTAATAATTAATTATCTAAATTTTTCACTTTGCTTTTTCATAAATTGAACTGTAAGCCCTCAGTGAAGCAGTACAGAGAATCAGAGATAAGAACATACTTACATTTTTTTCCTTTTGGTAGTAAATAGAGTGACCTGAATCAAGAGAACAATTAGAATGTTTGAGGAGTCAAGTAGTATTGAATTTTTACTTTGTAAAGGATTGTTCCCTAGGATAGAAAACGCTTGAGTAAAAGTCAATCCATTCACAAAGTTATCCTTTGAACTTACCAGAGTTTATGTTTTTCTCATTTGTTGTTTGGGCTTTTGGTCACCTTGCCATTAGATATGTAGGAACCTCTTTCTCTGAAATCTTTCACATCTACTTTTTACCAAGGGCCATAAAATGCCACCATTCTGGATATCTTGGTCTTCTGATTTCAAAGCAATCCTAGAGTCAATAGATTAGAGATAGGAAGGATGCAGGCAGCCCCGCTGGCTTAGCGGTTTAGTACTGCCTTCAGCCCAGGGCCTGATCCTGGAGACCCGGGATCGAGTCCCACGTCAGGCTCCCTGCATGGAGCCTGCTTCTCCCTGTGCCTGTGTCTCTGCCTCTCTCTCTGTGTCTCTCATGAATAAAAAAAATCTTTAAAAAGTGAGAGAGAGATAGGAAGGACTCATGATCATCATCATCAAGGGATGGTTATCATTAATTCTTTCCCAATCTCATTTCCATTCTGAAAGATCGCAGATTAAATTACCAGGAAGGTGATGAGATGGAGTTAGCAGCACAAGATATTTACTAAGGATCAAGATCTTTGAAGAAAAGGGGAGGAAGCAAGACTGGACATAGGAAGAAGTCAAGCTACAATGGAGTGCCAAAAAACCTGGGTCAAACACAGTGGAAACTCTTGAGCAAGTGGGCCCATCAGAGTGTCCCACATCAGACTGAAATGGCTGGTCTTTGTAGTCCTTTTCCAGTTACTCTATGTGGGCTGCCTCAAAAAGGGTATGAACTTGAGTGAGGTGATTCTCTACAGCTGAGGCAGACTGTGAAGGAACTGACAGCATTATTATAGCCAGAAAGTGGAAACCCCCCAGATATCTATCAACTAATGAGCAAATAAATATAATGTGCATCCATCCAATGGAATATTGTTTGTTGCTAAAATAAATGAAGAGCTGATAGATGCCACAGCTTGGATGAATCTTGAAAACAATGTGGAGAGAAAAAAGCCAGTTACAAGAGACCACATATGATAGCATGTCTTTTATATACATGTCTCCAATAGGTCACTCTATATAGATAGAAAGAAGATTAGCAGTTGCTTAGGACTTGGGATAGGATTGCTAATGGATATGGGGTGTCTTTTGGGGATGATGAAAATATTCTCAACTTAGACGGTGATAATGCACAGCTCTGTGAACACACTAAAACCACTGATACACTTTACATTGGTATCTTAAAGCCAATACACTTTAAACTGGTGACGTTTATGTAAAGTAGATCTCAATACAAATGTTTTTTAAAAGGGTCACCCTGAAGTAAGGTAGGCAGATGTACTTCCTGGTCTTCTCTGAATGATTCAGCTGATCATCATTATCCTTATCACATCATTATCATCATTAATATTTATAGGCACTTAAACCAGGCACTTTTCTAAAATTCTTTGCATCTATTATTACTATGTTAACCAGCATTTTTTTACTCCCATTCTATATAAGATAAAATTGAGGTTTAGAGAGAATTAAGTAACTCTTACAGTCTAAGACTTCAGTTAGTGATAGAACTATTGTTCAATCTCTTTCTGATTCCAGACCTATTTAATGACTATATTACTTGTGTTTTAGAAATAAATCAAAACATCTGTGTTGATTTAGTAGCACTGTCCTATGATGATTTTGCATTTCATATGACCTATCCTCTATGTAGTATGAGAGGGTAAATCATATCTCCTAATTAATCCAAATCAAACTGAGTAAGTTTTAATCTGTTTTTCTACTTCTGGGAGATGACCACTTCCCTTTAGTAAAATAACTACCAACATCTAAAGAAATCTAAGGAGAATGAGGCAGTGATACAGTGTGTCTATTGAAAAATATTGTTTTGGGGACAGCTGGGTGGCTCAGTGGTTGAGGGTTTGCCTTTGGCTCAGGTTGTGATCCTTGAGTCTTGCAACTGAGCCCTACATTGGGCTTCTCGCAGAGAGCCTGCTTCTCCCTCTGCCTGTGTCTCTGCCGCTCTCTCTTTGTGCCTCTCATGAATAAATAAAAATATTTTTTAAAAAAGAAAGACATTGTTTTCTTTGCATGTGGATATGAGGAACTTGACAAGGAGACTGAGAATGGAGTGACAATAAAGTTTATATAGAATATTGTTGAATTTGTACAAAATTGTAGACTAGTGATTTTTTATAGATATTTGCAAACTTCTTGAGAGATGCATAGTAACACTTCTTACACTATGATTTAATATGCCAAGTAGTAGGACTGCAGACAAATGACCTCATGAAGTATAATATCAAAATAATGTGTTCTAACAATGTTACTAAAGGCCATGAGGCTATTTATCTGTGATGCTTCTTCAGTTAGGTGGAATTTTAGCCTGTTGTACATTTGTAAATGTGGGTTTAGAATCTATCTCTGGTGGATACTCCTTGCCCTGAAGCAAAGTGGACCCTGCTTTCATTTATGATATTGATAATTTGTATCTTTTCTCTTTTCTTTACTTGGTGATAATAACTTTTTAAATCTCCATATTTATGTTATTAATATCATAAATGAAAGCAGGGTCCTTGGACATCAAAAGAATAATAAAGGAAAACTATGGAAAGCTCCATGCTCACAAATTTGATAAACTAAACGGATCAATCCTTTGAAGGACATAAACTATCAAAACTCACACAAGGTCATTTGAATAGGCCTATATCTACTAAAGAATTTGAATCAATAATTATACATCACCCCCCTACACACAAAAGAAGCACCAGGCCCAGATGGTTTCATTGGTGAATTCTATTAAAAAAATTACAAACTCTTCAGAATTTATTTCAGAAAAAAAAAACCAAGCATATTACGCACATTCTGACATATCCTATGGGGTTAGTATAACCATAATTATCAAAACTAGATAAAAACAGTATAAGAAGGAAAAACTATGGGCTAGTACCCTCATCCATTTAGATGTAAAAGCCCTCAAACAATAGTAGAAAACTGGATACAACAATGCTTAAAAAGAATCATCTACCATGACCAAGAAGACTTTATTTCAAATATGTAAATCTGGTTCAATATGTGAAAACCAATTAATGTGATCCATCACATCACTAAATAAAGAAATAGAATAACCCAGTGATTATATCAGTTGCAGAAAAAGAAAACATATGACAAAATTCAACACTCACTCATGGCAATAATTCAGCAAACTGGGAACAGGAGTGGCTTTCCTTGAGTGAAGTCAGCAAGATGATGGAGTAAGATACAAGTCCTTGTTCCCCAACAAAATCCAATAATTATATAACTAACCATGAATGAAAATAGCCTTGGGAGAGCTCAAGAGTCCAATGAGAACCTGCAGCAACACAGCAGAAGGGGAAAAAAACAAAACAAAAAATAGAATAACTGCATGCAAAGGATCTCTGGGGAGATCAGCATAACTGAAATATCAGGAAATGGTTGGGAATGAAGAAGGGTAGAGAATATCACTATCAGCCATTTGTCAGGTGCCACCATGGTCCACACTGACCCTTATAGCAGCTGACATTTTCAGACTCTCCACAGCTTTTACAGCAGAGGGCCCATCAGCATGGACTCCAGTAGCCTGCTCTATGGAATACATAAGCAACTTTTGCCTCAAGGTAACCAATAGCCATCTTTGCAGCAGACACCTAGAGAAAGAGACATTACTATGCATCCCCCTACCCCCAAGAAGGTGCCACTGTTAGCTACCCCAGGATCTCTGTCACCCCTCCTCCCTTAAACACTCTGCCAAGGTCCCAAACTGTAGCCACTCTATGTGTACCCATGTTTCAGATACTGACTCAGTAGCTACTCCATAACTACCCATGCCTAGGACACCTGAGCAAGAGCTCTTCAGGAAGAGAACCTTTATTCCAGACTCCGGGTCTCACTGATGTGGCTGCATGAAAACTATGGGGCTGTTCCCTACCCAGAATTGGAACCACTGGTACTCAGCCAGTGACCTCACACCCACTGGTGGGTGAAGCTCTTTCCCTACCAAAATCAGTCCATACTTTGGAAAAGGTGCCTGCTCAATCAAATGTGCAGATATCAATGCAAAGACCAAGGCAAAATGACACCACCAAAAGAACACAATAATTTTCCAATAACCATCTCTAAAGAAAGGAATATCTATGGATGGCTAGACAAAGAATTCACAATAATTGTTTTAAAGGAAGCTCTAGCTGTAAATAGTATGGGTAAACAAAAAAATTGAAATTAAGGAAAGGTCACATGAACAAAACAAGAAGTTCAATACAAAGAAGAAATTATTTTGGGGGTGGTGGGCAGCCCTGGTGGCACAGCAGTTTAGCGCTGCCTGCAGCCCCGGGGTGTGATCCTGGAGACCTGGAATTGAGTTCCACATCAGGCTCCTTGCATGGAGCCTGCTTCTCCCTCTGCCTGTGTCGCTGCCTCTCTCTCTCTCTCTCTCTGTGTGTCTCTCATGAATAAATAAAATCTTAAAAGAAATTATTATTATTTTTTAAAAAAGAACCAAACAAATTCTGGAGCTGAAGAGTAGAATGAATGGAGTGAAAAGTGTAATGGAGAGTGTCAACAGAAGACTTGATCAAACAGAGGGGAAAAAAAAACCTAAGAATTTAAAGACAATATGAAATTACTCAGAGGAACAAAATGAAAAAAGAACGAAAAAGAATGAAGAAAACCTATGGGATTTATGCAACACTATTCAACAAAACACATTATGGGACTTCAAGAAGAGAAAAGAGGGTAAAAAGCGTATTTAAAGAAAAAAAGCCTGAAAACCTTATATCTAGGAAGAGATATGTACATGCAAATATATGAAGCTCATAGATCCTCAAATTGAAAGGGGACTTCATGAGGACACATTATAATAAAACTGTCAAAAATCACAGACAAATGGGATCCCTGGGTGGCTCAGCGGTTTAGCGCCTGCCTTTGGCCCAAGGC
Organism: Vulpes vulpes; assembly: GCF_048418805.1. Taxonomy (NCBI): domain Eukaryota; kingdom Metazoa; phylum Chordata; class Mammalia; order Carnivora; family Canidae; genus Vulpes; species Vulpes vulpes. Next base: position 32,426,065 of record NC_132783.1, read on the forward strand.
GCGATCCTGGAGACCTGGGGTCGAGTCCCACCTCAGGCTCCCGGCATGGAACCTGCTTCTCCCTCCTCCTGTGTCTCTGCCTCTCTCTCTCTCTCTCTCTCTCTCTCTCTCTCTCTCTCTCTCTATGTATATTACAAATCAATCAATCAATCTTAAAAAAAAAAAATCACAAAGGGAATTGTGAAACATCAAAAGAAAGAAACTCTTCACATACAAAGAACCCCAAAAGGTTCAGTAAATTTCTCAGTAGAAAACTTGCAGGCCAGGAGACAGTGGGATGATATATTCAAAAGTGCTGAAAGGAAAAAAAATGCTAAGTAAGAATACCTTAGCTGGCAAAGTTGTCTCCCCAAATGAAGAAAAATTAATGTTCTTAGGCAAACAAAAGCTGAGGGATTTCATCGCCACAAGACTTGCCTTACAAGAAACCCTAAAGGAAGTTTTCTTTAAGCTGAAGAAAAATGATATTAATTAATAACATGGAGCATATGAAAGTAGAAAACTAACTGGTAAAGGTAAATATATACTCTAATTTAGAATATTTTGAGGTGCCTGGTTGGCTCAGCTGGTAAGGCATCTGCCTTTGGCTTAGATCATGGTCCTGGCATCCTGGGATCCAGCCCTGCTTTTGGTTCCCTGCTCAGTGGAGAGTCTGCTTCTCCTTTTCCCTCTGTGGCTCCCCCTGCTTGTACTCTTTTTATCTCTATCAAATAAATAAATTAATAAAATTTAAAAAATATATATACTCTAATTTAGAATATTTTAATACTCCAATGGTGGTGCATGAATCACTGTTAATTCTAGGATAAGTTGAGCAGGTATCAAAGTATAAAAACAAAAGTATTAAAAATAACTACAGCTACAATAGTTTATTAATAAATACACAATATTAAAAAAGATAAGGGGCACCTAGGTGGCTCAGTTGGTTAAGCAGCTGCCTTTGGCTCAGGTCATGATCCCAGGGTCCTGGGATTGAGCCCCTCATCAGGCTCCCTGATCAGCAGGGAGTCTGCTTTGCCCTCCACCCCTACCCCCTGCTCATGTGCTCTCAAATAAATAAATAAAATCTAAAAAAAAAAAAAAGAAATAAGTTCTGATATCAAAAACATGGAAGAGTGTCATCAAAATGGCAACATAGGTGATTCCTGACATTGCTCCCCCTCATAAGAACAACTAATATCTATTCAAGAAAACCACTGAGAAAATTTTAGAATGCAAGGATATGGCTAAAATAGTCCCTGTATCTTACAAACCAACAGACTGCATTAGAAAGGTAAAAGAAAGAGCTACGTGTTGACCACATCACCCCTTGCCCAGGACAGCACAGCACCATGTGGAGAGATCTCTCCTAAGCCTCTAAATCCTCCAGTGGGAAAAGAGAACCCAGGGAGATAGCTATCCTCTCCCAGCTTTGTGGGTCACTTTATGGGGACCTCTACTCTGCAAACTCATACATTCCTTAGGAATTCCAGAAGAATGTGTAAGGCTCAGGCACTGTGAATCTGACTGTGATGGAGAATAGAGCAACAAACAGCAGTATATCAGCAGGCAGAGTTTGTACCTGTAGTACCCAGGTAGTAATCCCAGCCAGCAGTTTTGCCCATCTGCAGAGCCAAGTTGGACACATTCTTACTGGGAAACTTGGCAGAGTACAAAACTGCCTGAATCAGATTCTCAAATGAGTTTTGTCAGCCCTAGAGCCCAGTTTCTCCATGCCCGGGCAAGGTGCTGAGTCACAGACCCACCTACTATGGAGTGCTTTCGGCCCATATGACCAGAGGGCTGGTAACAACTCCTGGGAGCTCTGCAACCAACTGGCATTTGAGTCAAGAGGTGTACAGAGTGACTGCCCCCAGAACAAAGTCAGTATTGGAAGAGAAGTCTTCTGTGCTACACATGGGTAGAAGGATTAATTTAATGATAAGACTAAGGCCCGGGATCCCTGGGTGGCGCAGCGGTTTGGCGCCTGCCTTTGGCCCAGGGCGCGATCCTGGAGATCCGGGATCGAATCCCACATCAGGCTCCCGGTGCATGGAGCCTGCTTCTCCCTCTACCTGTGTCTCTGCCTCTCTCTCTCTCTCACTGTGTTCCTATCATAAATAAATAAAAATTAAAAAAAAAAAAAAGACTAAGGCCCTTTACAACTGGACAGCCTATCTGGAAAATTGAGAGTAGCCTGGAGCATTCCCTCCTCCTCTAGACCAGGAAAAGGGGCTGAAACATGGCCCCACTTATAGTGGAGAGTGTCTTCTGGCCTCTTCTGAACAGAAATACTGTCAAACACGCTTGAAAGCTGTAGGGGGTGTGGTGCTTTAGCCAAGAAAAGCAGAGACTACAGTTTGCAAAGTAAAACTAATACCTGTTCAGCCAGGGAACTTGGGGTGTGGGTCTGCTCAAGTTAAGACAACAAAGAGCTTTAACAATTTTACAGCTGCTTTTCCCATGGCATGAGAGCAGAGAACCTAATTTGTAACCCTGATATTACTAAATAGGGTACTTAGTTTGACCAGGGAACCTAACCAGAGAATATAGGAAACTGCATAACCCGTTCAAAAGCCCTATAGACAGTGGAACTTGAATAGAGAGCACAGTTCAAATCTCCTCCCAATTACAGAGTAAAACCTGTGACCTCCCCTAACCAAAGAATTTAGTACATACTCAGGCCTCATTCAGACTTCTGAAAAATAAACTGTACAGGCCCTTGGCCCTAGCCTGGTACCATGGTTGGGCAGGAAAGCTAATTGATCGACCCAGCTACATTTGAATATAGCATGCATTCCTAACAGTCTAGTAAGCCTGACTAGAGAATCCAGGCAACCATGGAGCCCACCTTACAACCTCACTTGTGTAGAAAACCAAGTCAACAGTTATATCCAACTCTTCTCAGCCAGTGGCACAATACTCATCCCTGTCCTAAGAACTCAACTGGTAGCCTCACCCAAAAAGGCCATAATGACAGGCCCCACCTGTGCAAGGACATTACCAGCAGACACACCCAGAAATCCAAACTGAACTGACTGGTGAGAAACTTTCGCTGCCAAAGCAAACCTGTAAAATTGTTAAGAGGAGCCTGATTACTCAAATGAGTAGATACTGACATAAGGAATCAAGGATAATGAAAAATCAGGTAAATAAGGCCACTAAATGAAACTAATAAAGCTCCAATAAGTGACACTAAAGAAAAAAAGAGATCTATAAACTGCCAACAGAAAATTCAGAATAATCCTCTTAAGGAAGTTTAGTGAACTATAGGAACAGAGGCAACTAAACAAAATTAGGAAAATAATGTATGAATAAAATGAGAAGATTGACATGGAAATAACTGTCAAAAAAAAAAAAAACAAACCAAACCAAACCAACTCAGGAATCCTATAGTCGAAAAATACAGTAACTGAAGAATCCAGTAGTCTCAAAAGTAGACTGATCATACAGAAAAAAAGAATCAGTGACCTGGAAGATATGATTGGAAATTTTCCAGTAAGAAGAACAAAAAGAAAAAATAAATAAATAAGGAGAGAAGAAAGCCTATAAGAATTATGAGACACAATGGAAAGAAACAAAGCTTGCATAATTCCAGAAAGAGAAGAGAAAGAAAGAACAGAAAATATTTTTAAAGCAATAGCGGCTGAAAACTTTTCAAATCTGGGGAGACAAATGGACATCCAGATCCATGAGGCCAAATGAATCCAAAGTAGGTTGAACCTGAAGAAATCTACATCAGACATATTATAAATTAACAGAAGTCCGGGGTTCCTGGCTGGCTCAGCTGCTAGAGCTGATAGTCAGCATATGACTCTTGATCCCGGGGTCATGAGTTCAAGCCACACATTGGGGATAGAGATTATTTAAAAAAATAAAATCTTAAAAAATTAAGTAAATTGACAAAAGTCAAAGAATTTAAAGAGAAGCAGGAGCAAAGAAAACTTAAATACAAGGGAACCTCCATAACACTATAGGCATATTTCTCAACTCTTCAGGCCAGTAGAGAATAGGATATCATATCCAAAATATTAAAAGAAAATAACTGTCAACCAACAATTCTAAACCCAGCAAAGCAGTCCTTTAGAAACAAAGGAGGGATGCAGATTTTCTTTCTTGAACAAACAAAAGCTGAGGGAGTTTAATATCACTAGATGAATTCTATTGAAGTTGAGTTCTTATCAGTTTAAAATAGTGTTACAGGTTTAAGGCATTTTTTGTAAGCCTCGTGGCACCAAAAGGTAAAATCTTGTAGTCTTTACAGAAAGAAAACATGACAAAGAAGTCAATGAATGCTGGTACCCAAAGACATCTGTTGGTGAATATCATCAAAAAGACATGATTGCTGATTGACCTGTGAGCTGAACACAGGCACTGGGAGGCTCCCCACTTCCTCCCTGGTGCTTTGGATGTGGGTTCTACTTACCTTTCCTCTTCCCAGAGGCTTCCAAAGACAGAGTCTTGAGATAATTATATGGGGTTGTGAACATCTTCCCAATATACATGATTGAACCAAGTTAAGGCCTCTTTATAAACTTTTAATATTTGGTGGGTATGTGTAGGTATCCATTTGTCTTGCTGACACTGAAGAAAAGCCTCATATGTAAGTTTCCTTTGCTTATTAAAATTCCCACCTATCAACCTAAAGTGGCCTGCCTCTCTCTTGGTCTCTCCCTGTCTTCTATGTATGAAGAAAACTTTCAGGGTACATCATGGAAATCATGGAAGCTCCTAAAAGTGTTGCAAATGAACAACATCAAAACACAGAGGCAAAAAAAGATAGGAAAAAAAAAAAAAGGAAAAAAGGCAGTACAAAACAACCAGAAAACAATTAACAAAATGTTAGTTATAACTATTTATCAATAGTTACCTTCAATGTAAATGGATTCAACTCTCCAATCAAAAGACACAGAATGGCTAAATGGATAAAAAATAGGATCCAATAATATGCTGTCTACAAGAGACTCACTTTAGCCTTAAAGACACATGTAGACTGAGAAGGGATAGGAAAAAACATTCCATGCAAGTGGTAACCAAAAACAAACAAACAAAACAAAAAGCAAGCAGGGGTAACTATACTTATATCACAGAAAATAGACTTGAGGGCACCCGGGTGGCTCAGCGGTTTAGCGCTGCCTCCAGCCCAGGGCAGATCCTGGAGACCCAGGATTGAGTCCCACGTCGGGCTCCCTCATGGAGCCTGCTTCTCCCTCTGCCTGTGTCTTTGCCTCTTTCTCTCTGTGTGTCTCTCATGAATAAATAAATAAAATCTTTAAAAAAAATAAAAAATAAGATAAAATAGACTTGAAACTAAAAATGGACCAAAAAAGGACAAAATCAGGAAGAAATACAAAATCTGACTATTAGCAAGGAGATTGAATCAATAATCAAAAATCTCCCAAGAAAGAAAAGTCCAGGATGATATGGCTTCACTAGTGAATTATGAAAGACTTGAAGAATTAACACCAACCCTTAGCAAACTCTTCCAAAAGAAAAAAAAAAAAAATGAAAAGGAAGGAACACTCCCAAACGTATTGTAAGAAGCCAGCATCATCCGGATACCAAAACCAGAAACAGACACCACTAGAAAACTATAGGCCATTATCCTTGATGAATATAGATACAAAAATTCTTAATAAAATACCGGCAAACCAAATTTAGCAGTGTATTAAATGGATCATTCACCATGATGAAGTAGAATTTATTCCTGGGACACAAGGATGGATCAACATATGCAAATATATCAATGTGATACATCACATAAAGAATGCAAGAAAATAATCATGTAATCATCTCAATAGACTCATTTGACACAATTCAATATTTATTTATATAAAAACTTTTAGCAAATTAGGCATAGAAGGAACATATTCAATATAATAAAGACCATGTATGACAACCCTACAGCTAACATTACGTTCAGTGGCAAAAGGATGATAGATTTTCTTTAAGATCAGGAAAAGACAAAGGTGCCCACTCTCACCACTCCTATTCAACATGATACTGAAAGTCCTAGCTAGAGCAATTAGGCAAGAAAAATATCGGTATCAAAATTGTAAAAGAAGAAGTAAAATTGTCTCTATTTGCATGATTTTGTACATAGGAAATCCTAAAGACTCTACCAAAAAATTGTTAGATCTAATCAATGAATTCAGTAAAGGTGCAGGATACAAAATTCACATACAAAAATCAATAGTTTTTCTAGACATGAACAAGTTTTGTGAAAAAAATGAAATTCATCCCATTCACAATAGTATCAAAAAGAATAAAATACTTAGGAATAAATTTAAGGAAGTGAAAGATATATACAGAAACTATGAAACATTGATTAAAGTAATAAAAAAAGACACAAATAAGTGGAAAACTATCCCATGTTCAAGGATTGGAAGAATATTATTAAAATGTCTATATTACAAAAAGCAATCAATAAATTCAGTACAATCCCTATCAAGATGCCAATGCCATTTTTTTTACAGAAGTAGGAAAAAACATTACTAAAATTTGTATTGAACCACTAAGACCCCAATTAGCCAAAGAAATATTGAAAAAGAGCAAAGCAGGAAATATCACACTTACTGCTTTCTAGCTATACTATAAAGCTATAATCATCAAAATAGTATGCTACTGACATAAAAACCAGACAACTAGACCAATGGAACAGAATCAAGAGTCCAGATATTAACCTGAGCATATATTTAGTTAACTAGTATTTGAAAAGGTAGCCAAGAATAGTTAATGGTAAAAAAAAAAAAATCTCCTCTATAAACAGAGTTGAGATAATTAAATAGTCACATGTAAAAGAATTAAACTGAACCCATATCTTATACCAGCTACAAAAGTTAAATCAAAATGGATTACAGACTCAAACGTAAGACCTGAAACCATTAAGCTTCTAGAAGAAAATATAGGAACCAAGCTCCTTGACCTGGTTCTTACTAATGATTTTTTTAGATATGATACCTAAAGCATAAGCAAAAATAAAAAACAAGTGGGATCACATCAAATTAAAAAGCTCCCACACAGCAAAGGAAAACATCAACAAAGTGAAAAGATAATCTATTGAATGGAAAAAAAATATTTGCAAATCATATATCTGACAAAAGGTTAATATCTAAAATATTTTAAAAACTTATACAAATCAATAGCCCCCCCAAAAAAACCCAGTTAAAAAAATGGGCAGGCACCTCAATATACATTTCTGCAAACAACATACATGAAAAACAAACCATGAAAAGATATTCAACATCAGTAGTTATCAGGAAAATGCAAAATAAAACCACAATGGCTTATCACATCACACCCATGAGAATGGTCATCATCAAAAAGACAAGGAATAATTGCTGGTGTAGATGTGGAGAAAAGGGAATACTTGTGTACTATTGGTGGGATCGTAAATTGATACAGACACTATGGAAAACACTATGGAGGAACATCAAAAAATTAAAAATAGAACTACTATAAGATTCAGTAATTCTACTTCTGGGAATATATTCAAAGAAAGGAAACACTTGGGGATCGCTGGGTGGCTCAGCAGTTTGGCACCTGCCTTCGGCCTAGGGTGTAATCCTGGAGTCCTAGGATTACCTTTAAACCTTTAAAAAAAAAATAAATGAGATTATATAGTGTTTTTCTTTCTCTGTCTGACTTACTTCACTTAGCATAATATCTTCAAGGTAGGATTTCCTTGTTTTTTTTTTTTTAAGGCTAAATAACAATCCATTATATATACAAACTTCTTTATCCATTTATCTACCAATGGACACTTACTTTCATGTGTTGACTTACAAATAATCATACTATAAACATGGGTGTGCAGATATCTTTTTGAGTTAGTGTTTCTTTTTTTTTTTTTTTTTAAGATTTTATTTATTTATTCATGAGAGACAGAGATAGAGAGGGGCAGAGACACAGGCAGAGGGAGAAGCAGGCTCCATGCAGGGAGCCTGATGCAGGACTCAATCCCAGGACCCAGGAATCACGACCTGAGCCAAAGGCAGACAACCACTGAGCTACCAAGGTGCCCTATAATCTCATTTAAATGTAAAATATAAAGAAAGGAGGAGATTGAACTCACAGAAAAGAGATCAGACTTATTACCAGAGTAGGGTTTTAGGAAGGGGGAATTAGAAGAAATGGTCAAAAAGTACAAATTCCAGATATGAGTATTAGGATGCAATATACAACATGATGATTATAGTGAGCAATACTTTGTGATATATGGGAAAGTTGTTAAAGTAAATCCTGAGTTCTCATCACAGGAGAATTTTTTTTCATTCTTTTTTTTCTTTTAATTTCATCTATTAGAAGATGGAGGTTAGCTGAACCTAATGTAATCATTTGGCAATATATGTAACTCAAACTATCATGTTATGTGCCTCAAACTTACACAATAATATATGATTGTTAAGAAAACTAGAAGAAGTGATGAGTAATATGCTATATTTGAAAGAAACAATGTGGGTAAAAGAGTAAAATGGTAGTTTTTAATGCAAAATTATCAGTTTAAAATAGACTGATATAACTATAAGATGTTTTATGTAAGGTTAATAGCATTTATAAAAAAAGACTATAGTAAACACACAAAAGATAAAGAAAAAGCAATCAATGTACATCAATAGAGAAAGTCAAATAACAATGGAAGCCAGCAAGAGAGGAATAAAGGAACAAAGAAACCAATAGCTAGAAAGCAATTAACAAAATGGCAATAGTAAGTCTTAATCTATTAATAATTTAAAGATAAATGGATTTAATTCTCCAATCAAATGACAGAAGAGCTGAATGGATTAAAAAACAAGACCCAACCAATTACATGCTGCCAGTTAGAGACTTGCTTCAGCGTTAAGGACACCCACAGGTTGAAAGCGGAGGGATGAAAAAATATTCATGCAAATAGAAACCTGATAGAGGAGGGAGCAAGAATTATATCAGACAAAATAGACTTCAAGTCCAAAACTGCAATAAGACTAAGACAGTCATCATATAATGACAAAGGGTCAATTCATTAAGAAGATATAACAATTGTAGATACAGTTTTACCTAACACTGGAGAACCTAAATATATTAAGAAAGGATATCGAATCAGTTGTCAAAAATCTCCCAACAGAGAGAAGTCTATGACTAGAGATCTTCACTTGACAATTCTACCAGCATTTAAAGAATTAATACCAATCTTTTTTGCACACATAAAAAATTGAAGTAGTAGAAACACTTCCAAATTTATTTTGGAAGTCTAGCATTACCCTGAGACGATAGCCAGATATGGACACTAAGGAAAAAGTAAACTACAAGGCTAATATTACTGATAAAAATAGATACAAAAATCCTCAACAAAATACTAGCAAATCAAATTCAACAGCATATTAAAAGTATTATAATAATCAAGTGAGCTTTATTCCTGGAATGCAATAATGAATCAACATAATGAAATCAATCAATGTGATGTATCACATTAACAAAATGAAGAATAAAAATATATAATCCTCTCAATAGATGCAGGAAAAACATTTGATGGAATTCAACATTGCTTTATGATAAAGACTTTCAACAACTTAGGTATGGAAGAAATGTCCCCCTTGGGCAGCCCCGATGGCTCAGCGGTTTAGCGCCGCCTTCAGCCTGATCCTGGAGACCCAGGATCGAGTCCCACGTCGGGCTCCTGCGTGGAGCCTGCTTCTCCCTCTGCCTGTGTCTCTGTCTCTGTCTCTCTCCCTCTCCGTGTGTCTCTCATGAATAAATAAATAGAATCTAAAAAAAAAAAAAATTAAAAAAAGAAAGAAATGTACCTCAACATAGTGAAGGATATTTAGACAAGCCCATAACTAATACCACACTCAACATAATGTTGAAAAGCTGAAAGCTGGGCAGCCCCGGTAGCGCAGCGGTTTAGCGCCCCCTGCAGCCCAGGGTGTGATCCTGGAGTCCCCGGATCGAGTCCCACATCAGGCTCCCTGCATGGAGCCTGCTTCTCCCTCTCCCTGTGTCTCTGCCTCTCTCTATCTCTCTCTCTCTGTGTCTCAAATAAATATAAATAAATAAATTTTTTTAAAAAAAGCTGAAAGCTTTTCGAATAAGACAAGAACACCCTGTCTCACCGCTTTATTCAACAGAACACTGGAAGTTGAAGCTAGAGGAATTAGGTGACAAAAAGAAATAAAAGACCTCTAAATTGGAAAGGAAAAAGTAAAATTGTCTGTTTGCAGATGATATGATTTTATATAGAGAAATATTGAAAGACTCCACTAAAAAAACCTGTTAAGATTTATAAATGAATTCAGTAAAACTGCAGGATATCAAATCAATATACAGAGCAAACCACATTTTACTGCACTTACCCTCATTGTGCTTTTCACATATTGCTCACCACCCCCTCCTTTCTTAAAAAAAAATCTTTTTTCAAAGATTTGTGGCAACCCAGTTAAACAAGTCTGTTGGTACCATTTTTTCCAATAGCATCCGTTCACTTCATGCCTCCATGTCACATTTTGGTAATTCTTACAAAATTTCAAACTTTTTTTTTTATCATTATGTTTGTCGTAATGATCTGTGATCAGTGATCTTTAATATTACAATTGTAATTGTTTTTGCTGCACTGTGAACTGTGGCAGTGTAAAATGGCAAACCTAATAAAATAGATGTTGTGTGTGTTCTGGTTAGCTCACTGACCAGCCTTCTCTCCCTCTGCTCGGGCCTCCTCATTCCCTGAGACACAGCAACAATGAATTTAGGCTGGTTAGGAACCCTACAATGGCCTCTGAGTGTTCAAGTGAAAGGATGGGTGAATCAATGGAGCAGACTTCATTGTTGCCTTATTTTATGATATTGCCACAGCCACTCCAACCTTTAACAATCATCACCCTGGAAAGGAGAAAAAATAGTGGGAAATATCAGAAAGGGAGACAGAACATGGAAGACTCCTAACTCTGGGAAACGAACTAGGGGTGGTGGAAGGGGAGGAGGGCAGGGGGTGGGGGTGACTGGGTGGCGGGCACTGAGGTGGGCACTTGATGGGATGAGCACTGGGTGTTATTCTGTATGTTGGCAAATTGAACACCAATAAAAAATAAATTTATTATTAAAAAAAATCACCACCCTGATTAGTCAGTAGTCATCAACATCAAAGCAAGACCCTCCAGCAGCAAAAAGATACAACTTGCTGAAAGTCTAGATAATAGTTAGCATTTCTTAGCATAAAGTGTTTTAAAAATAAGGTATGCACTATTTTTAAACATAATGCTACTACACAATAAACTACAGTATTGTATAAATATAACTTTTTTATGTACTAGGAAAGGAAAAACATTCATTTGACTTACTTTATTGGATATTCACTTTATTATAGTGGTCTGAAACAAAAAACATATTATCTCCAAGGTATGCCAGTGTAAAAATCAGTTACTTTCCTATACACTGGAAACAAATTATCTGAAAACATAGAAGAACGCAACCTCATTTACAAGGGCATCAAAAATAATAGTACCTAAGAATAAACTTAGCCAAGTAAGTGAAATATCCATACACTGAAAACTGTTACACATTGATGAAATTAACTCAAGACCAAATAAATGAAAGAATGCCTTATATTCATGGATTAGATTAATATTATTAAAATGTTCACACTATCCAAAGTAATCTACAGATTGAACAGAATCTATAAAAATTCCAATGGTATTTTTCACACACAAAAAAATTTAAAAATCCAAAAATCCATATGACAGCACACAAGACCACATATAATTAAAGCAATCTTCAGCAAGAAAACCAAAGCTCGGGGCATCACACTTCCTCATTTGCAATTATATTACAAAGCTAGAGTAATTAAAACTGTATGGTTCTGGTGCAAAGACCAATAGAATAGAATAGAGAGCCCAGGAATAAACTCACACATATACAGTTAACTAATCATTGACAAAGGCAGCAAGAATACACAATAAGGAAAGGAGAGTCTTCAATAAATGGTGTTGGAAAAACTGGATATCTACATGCAAATGAAACTGGACAATTATCTTATACCACACACAAAAATCAACTCAAAATGAATGAAAGACTTGAATGTAAGATCTGAAACTATACAAGTCCTAGAAGAAAATGGAGAGGGGAATCTTCACATTGTTCTTAACAATGATTTTTTGGATTTGACACCAAAAGCACAGGTAGCAAAAGCAAGATAAGTAAAACAAGTTAAACTACACCAAACTATATAGTTTATGCATATCAAAGGAAACAACCAACAAAGTAAAAAGGCAATCTACAGAATGAGAAAAAATACTTGGAAACCATCTATCCAATAAGGGGCAAATATCCAAAATATAAAAGGAAATGACTACTCAATAGCAAAAACAAAACCGCATTTGAAAATGGGCAAAAGACTTGGATGGAGGGACGCCTGGGTGGCTCAGCGGTTGAGCGTCTGCCTTTGGTTCAGGGCATGATCCTGGAGTCCCAGGATGGAGTCCTACATAGGGCTCCTTGCATGGGGTCTGCTTCTCCCTCTGCCTGTGTCTCTGTCTCTCATGAATAAATAAATAAAATCTTTAAAAAAAACTGGATGAAATACAAATGAGCAATAGTTATATGAATAAAAAAACTAAACATTTCTAATAATCAGGAAAATTAAAATCAAAACCACAATGAGATATCATTCACATTTGTTAGGATATCTACCAACAAAAAGTCAAGAGCTAACAAGTGTTGATGAGAATGTGGAGAACAGGGAACCCTTGTATCCTATTGGTGAGAACACAAATTTTATAGTCATTATGGAAATAGTATGGAGTTTCCTCAAAAAATTAAAAGTATAACTATTATGTGAAGCAGCAATATCATTTCTGGGAATATATTGAAAGGAAACAAAATGACTATCTTGAAGAGATAAACTCTAAAACAAAGCCTGTAACAAGAGACAAAGAATAGTATTTGCATAGTAATAAAGGGGTCAATCCAACAAGAGGATATAACAATCATTAATACATATGTACCCAGCTTTGGAGCACCTAAATAAAGCAGATATTGACAGACATGATGACAGACATTGACAATAGAATAATAATAAAAGGGGACTTTAATATTCCACTTATATCAATGGGACAAATCATCCAAGGAAGAAAATAAATAAGGAAACAGTATCTTTGAATGACACATTAGACCAGACAGATTTAACAAATATATGTGGAACATTCCATCCAAAAATAACAGAACACACATGCTTTTCAAGTGCACATGTACATTTTCCAGGATAGGTCACATATTAGGTCACAAAACAAGTCTCAATAAATTTAAAATTCATATCAAATTCATATCATAGTATGCATCTTTTTTAACCACAATGGTCTTAAACTAGAAGTCAATAACAAAGAAAGAATTAGACAGAATGCAGACCTGTGAAGCTAAACAACATGCTACTAAAAAATCAACAGGTCAATGAAGAAACCAAAGAGGAAATTTAAAAAGTATATGGAGACAAATTAAAATGAAAACATAATAGTCCAAAATCTCTAGGATGAAGCAAAAGCAATTCTAAGAGGGAAATTTATAATGATTCCAGTCTACTCAAGAAACAAGAAAAATCTGAAATAGTCTACCCTTACACCTAAAGTAAAAAAGAAGAAGAGAAAAAAGATTAGAAGAAATTAATAAGGATCAGAGCAGGAATACATGAACTAGAGACTAAATTTTAAAAAAATAGAAAATATTAGTGAAATAAAAGGCTGGTTCTTTGAAAAGATAGATACAATTGATAAATCTTTAACTAGACTATTCAAGAAAAAAAGAGAGGACCCGAAGAAATGCAATTAGAAATGAAAGAGGAAAAAAAACAGTCAACACAGAAACCCGAAAGCTTATAAGAGACTGCTACAGAATTTCTATGCTACAAAATCAGACAAGCTGGAGAACGAGGCAAATTCCTAGAAACAATCTTCCAAAACTGAATCAGGAAGCAATAGAAGTCTGAACAGACTAAGTACTAACAAAGAAGTTAAATTGGTAATCAAGAAACTCCCAACAGAAGTCCAGGACCAAATAGATTCACTAGTGAATTCTACTGAATATTTAAAGTGTTAGTACCTATTCTCCTTAGTCTATTCAAAAATATAGAAGAGAAAATAAAGCTTTCAAATATGAGGCCACTATTACCCTGATACCAAAACCAGATTAATACACTACAAGAAAAACAACAACAAAAAATTATAGGACAATATTCCTGATGAACATAGATGCAAAATTATTCAACAAAACATTATCTAACCACATTTAACAATACATTATAAGGATCATTCACCACAATCAAGTGGGATTTATTCTGGGTATGCAAGGGTGATTCAATATTTGCAAATCAATCAATGTGATACAACACATTAAAAAAAACAAAGGATAAAAATCATGTGATCTTAATAGATCTTTTCTGCAAAAGCATTTGACAAAATTCAACATCCATACATGTTAAAAAACGGGATTAGAGAGACTATATCTCAACATATTGAAGACCATATATGAAAAACTCACATCATACTCAATGGCAAAAAAACAAAGCTTTTCCTCTGAGGTCAGGAATAAGACAAGGATTTTATCCTCACTACTTTTATTCAACATAGTACTAGATGTCCCAGTGACAGCAATCAGACAAGAAATAAAAGCCATCCAAATTGGTAAGGAAGAAGTTAAACTGTCACCATTTGAAATGACATAATGCTATATATAGAAAACCCTAAAGAACCCACCAAAAAAACTATTAGAATTGATTAATTTAGTAAAGTTGAGGATACAATAATAATACACAGAAATAAGTTGCATTCCTATCTAATAATAACAGAATAACAAACAGAAATTAAGAAAATAATTCCATTTATAATTGTGTCAAGGGAATAAACTTAACCAAGGTGGTGAAAGAATTGTACTCTGAAAACTACAAAATACTGATGAAAAAATTGGAGGTGACACAAACAAATGGAAAGATATTTCATATTCATGGATTAGAAGAATTAATATCATTAAAATGTCCATATTATCCAAAGTAAGTACAGATTCAATGTAGTCCCTTTCAATTACCAATAGCATTTTCCACAGAACTAGAACAAATAATACCAAAATTTGTATGGAACCACAAAGATACTGAATAGCCAATCAGTCTTTGAAAAGAACACAGCCAAAGGTACTACATACCCAGATTTCAAAATATATTACAAATCTGTTGTAATCAAAACAGTATGGCTAGCCCAAAACAGACACACAGATCAATGGAGCAGAATAGAGAACCCAGAAATAAAACCATGTTTACATGGTCAATTAATCTATGACAAAGGAGGTAAAAATGTACAGTGGGGAAAAGACCTTCTCTTCAATAAATGGTTCTGGGAAAACTGATCAACTACATGCAAAAAAAAAAAAAAGAAACTGGACCACTTTTTCACTATTCACAAAAATAAACTCAAAATGAGTAGAGACCTAAATTGGAGACTTGAAATCATAAAACTCCTAGAAGAAAATATAGACAGTGATCTCTTACACACCAGTCTTAGTATTTATGGATATACCTCTTCAGGCAAGGGAAAGAGATGCAAAAATAAACTATCAAGACTGCATTAAAATAATCTCTTGCACCAGGAAACTATCAACAAAACAAAAAGGCAATCTACTGAATGGGAGAAGATATTTACAAATGATATATCTGACAAAGTGTTAATATCCAACTATACAAAGTAACTATCCAACTCAACACCAACCAACCAACCAAACAAAACCCCCAGACAATTCAATTTAAAAACGGACAGAGGATCTGAATAGATATTTTTTTCTCAAAGGAGATATATAGGTAGTAAACAGACACACGGAAATGCTCAGCAAAATGCAAATCAAAACCATGATGAGATGTGACCTGATATCTGTCAGAATGGCTAGAATCAAAATGACAAAATATAATATTGGTGAGGATGTGAATAAAAAGAAATCCTCATGCGCTATTGGTGGGAAGTAAATTGGTACAACCACTGTGGAAAACAGTATGGAGTTTTCCTCCAAAAATTAAAAGTAGAACTACCATAATATCCACTAATTCCACTACAAAGTATTTATCCAAAGAAAACAAAAATACTAATTTGAAAAGATGTATGCACCCTATGTTTGTTAAAGCATATTTATAATAGCCCACATACAAATGTGACCTATGTGTGCATCAATAGATGAATCATTAAAAATATGTCTCAGACACACACACACACACACACACACACACACACATGATGGGATACCACTCAGCTATAAAAAAAGGAGATCTTGCTATTTGTGACAGCATGGAGGGTATTAAGCCAAATGATAAAAGTCAGACAGAGAAAAACAAATACCATATGATTTCACATATCTAAAAAACAAAATGAATGTAAAAACAAAAAAGCAGAAACAGATTCATAAATATGGAGAACAAACTGTAGTTGCCAGCAGAGAAGATAATAAAGGGCAAAATGAATGAAGGGGAGTAGGTGATAAAAGCTTCTAGTTATGGAATGAATAATTTATAGGGATAAAAGGGAATAGGGAATATAGTGTGTGATACTGTCATAACATTGTCTGGTGACTGATGACTCATGGTGAGTGTAACATAATATATAGACTTGTCAAATCATTGTGTTGTACATGTGAAACTAATGTTAACAGTGTGTTAGCTATACTTCAATTAAAAAATACTGTTTATGGGGCACCTGGGTGGTCAGAGGTTGAGCATCTACCTTTGGCTCAGGTCCTGATCCCAGGTCCTGGGATCGAGTCCCACACTGGGCTCCCCATAAGGAGCATCTTCTCCTTCTGCCTGTGTCTCTGCCGCTTTCTCTGTGTCTTTCATGAATAAATAAATAAAATCTTTACAAAAATAAATACTGTTTATAATAGCACTAAAAAATGACATACTAACAAAATATATGCAAAATCTATGTGCAGAAAACTAGGAATTCTGATGAAAGACAAAGAAAGGTATAAATTAATAGAGAAAAATTGCATGGTCATTGTTTTGAAGACTCAATATTGTTAAGATGTGTTTTCTTCCTAACTTGCTCTACAATTTCAATGCAATCCCAATCAAAATCAAACGGTTTTGTAGATAATCGACAAAATGATTCTACAGTTTACATGAAAAGGACCAGCATAGCTAACACAATATTGAAGAACCAGCATAGCTAACACAATATTGAAGAAGAAAAATAAAGCTGGAAAACTTACACTACCCAATTTCAGTGCAGACTATAAAACTCCAGTAATCAAATAATCAATACCACTGTGGTATTGTGAAAGAACAGACACATCAATCATTAGACCAAACTAGAAAGCCAAAAACTACACCCAAAGAAATATAGTCAACAGATCTTTGACAAAGCAGCAAAGGCGATTCAATGGAGAATGACTAGTTTTTTCAACAAATGATGCTAGATACCCAGTCTCAACAACAACAAAGGAACCTAGACAGAGACCTCACACTTTTCACAAAGGCTAACTCAAAATATATCACAAACATAATATTGAATGGTAAATTACAGAAATACTTCTATATTTTCTCTAAAATATAAAAATTTCTAGAAGAAGAAAATCTATATAATGTTGGGTTTGGTGGCAATTTTTAGTTACAACATCAAAAGCATATTTCATGGGAGAAAAAAACATTGTTAAGCTGAACTTTTACTCTGTGGAAGACATCATTATGGGAATGAGAAGACATGTTAGACTGAAAAAAAAATATTTGCAAAACACATGTCTGATAAAGGACCTGTATCCCAAACATACAAAAAACTCTTAACTGTAAAAACAAGAAAACACATTTTTAAAATAGGTTAAAAAAATCTGAACATACACCTCACCAAAAACTATACACAGATGCCAAATTAACATATGAAAATATGCTTAACATTATATGTCATAGGGAATTGCAAATTAAAACAGCAATAGGATAGCACTGCATACTCACTTGATTGGTTAAAATCCAAAACACTTGATAACACAAATTGCTGGTAAGCAACAGGAATTCTCACTCATTGCTGGTGGAAATTTAAAATGGTACAGCCACTTTAGAAGTTAGTTCAGCAACTTCTTTCAAAGCTAACCACAGATTTACCATATAATCTAACAATCTCACTCTTCTATATATTTACCCAAATGGGTGAAAAATGTATGTCTGCTCAAAAATCTGTACTAGAAGGTTTATAGCAGCTTTATTCAAAGCCCAGCCTAGAAGCAGCCAAGTCCTTCAAAAGGTAAGTGGGTAAACAAACTGGTATGTCCACACAATGGAATGTTTTTTCAGCAATTAATAAAAGAGAGCTATTAAGTTACAATTAGCCATGTATGAATCTTAAGTCCATATTGATAAGTGAAAGAAAGCAGTCTTAGAAGGTACTCTATGATTCCAATTATAGGACATCCTGGAAAAGATTAAATTCTAGTGATAGTTAAAAGAAAAATAATGGTTGGCAGAGGCTTAACAGTTAAATATTTAATGTTTCTATTCAAAATGACACAAGTCATTTTTTTAAGGCTGTGAAAAAATCCCATACAATATTGTAGTAGTGAATACATGATACTATGAATTTGTTAAAATCCACAGGATTTTGCAGTATGAAGAATGAATCTTTATACAAAATTTTTAAATAGCATGCAAGAAATTGGGGGGACCCACAGATGGCACGCAGCTGGTGACAGTACAACCTAACTGTATTGCAAATGGCTGAACCAGCCTCACTGAAGAGGGTGAAGGAAGAGATGCTGACCCAGGTAACTGTAGAAGAGTGAAGTCTGTAAGACTAGAAGCAAAACATTATCTACTCTAGTTGAGAAAGTTGTTTCCCCTGGGTGTATAGATTTATAATTCTGATACCACTATACATCCAACACTGGGAGCAAATGTTATATAACTGGACAATGGAACAAAGAGGAAAGAAGAAAAAATGAGTGGGAAATATCAGAAAGGGAGACAGAACATGAAAGACTCCTAACTCTGGGAAACGAACTAGGGGTGGTTGAAGGGGAGGTGGGAGGGGGGTGGGGGTGAATGGGTGGCGGGCACTGAGGGGGGCACTTGACGGGATGAGCACTGGGTGTTATTCTATATGTTGGCAAATTGAACACCAATAAAAAATAAATTTATAATAAATAAATAAATAAGTAAAATGAAGAGTGTTATAGTAAAAAAAAAAAAAAAGGAAAATGGGTGGTTTGAATGGGAATTAAGATAAATAATGGAGAGTAGAATGATCCATGTAGTGATGGATTCCAGTGGGAATTATCACTATGAACTCAAATTTAGTCCAATGAAGATATAGATGGCTACATATAACATTTGTAATGTATGTATGGGTGATTATACACTTAGACATTTTCTTCCTCTGTGAGCTGAGAGGGCCTAGAAGAAACAATACCCCAGTGGCAATAAGTATACCATCCTCCCATAAAAGGAAGCAAGGCTCAGAGAAATGGTTGGTTTCCAGGATTTGTACATTCTCAATTTCTATCAGTCATTTACCAAATCAGAAAATTGCTTGGAGAATTCTCACGTCCCATAGACCAAAGTTCTCTATCTTAATGACATTCTAATTTGTTCTTTTTAATTCTTAAATATTTTTTAAGTATATGTATTTCCTGGGGCTGCCAGAACAAAGTACCACCAACTGGGTGACTTAACAAAACAAAACAGAACATTGTTTCATAGTTCTGGAGGCTGGAAATCAGCAAAGTGTTGAAAGGGCTGGTTCCTTCTGTGGTCTCTAAGAAAGAATGTTTCCTGCCTCTGTTTCTGGTAGCCTCAGGCATTCCTTCATTGCAGATGGTTTCCCCGCTGAGTTTTCACATTGTTTTCCGTTCATCCTTGTTTATTTTTGTGCCTAAATTTCTTCTTTTAATCAGGAGTCACATTGGACAGGGCCCACCCTCATGACCTCATCTTACTTTGATCATCTACGCAGACTGTATTTCCAAATAAGTTCACATTCACAGACACTGGAGGTTAGGACTTCATCATCTTTTGGGAAGAAAATATAACCCACAACAAGAAGGAAGAGAAGCAATGTTATTCCAACAATAGGTAAAAGTGTCTCCCCTTCCAAGTTTGACTTTTATAAACTATCACTGTCACCTGATATTTCCAGTTGGCATAATCTTGCTTTCTGTTTTAAGCATAATTTTCTCCTCCATTTTTCCTTTTCTCATCACTCTTTCTTCCTATCCAATATGAAAATCTAAGTTCTCAATACAGACTTTTGAGCCTTCTGTGTTTTCTTCTAATTATCTCACTAATTTAGCTAGCTGTAGCCAACATGGATCATAACCTGGAATTATCTGTTTAGCAGGAATCACTAGGAATATGTAGTACTTAAACCCAAGAAAGAGGAAGAGGGCTAAACCAAGAAAGGAAGAAATCAGCGTCTGCATTGAGATGAATAGTGGTCGAAGAAAGGTGAGATTCTGAATGTGTAAGTCCATTAATCTGGACTTGAATAATTAAGAAAATTCCTGGTAAAGCTGATAAAATGTGTACAATTCTTCTGGTTATACTAGGACCCTCCCTCACCGAGATCCTGGCTAATATCATGGAATAACATGGACTCTGATTTCAAATTTGCATTTATGCCAAGTTGCCATAGTGCCTAGGGAACAATCCGTGAACTTACAGCTAGGAAGATAGACATAGCATAAATGCCAATCAAACCGACCAGAAAAATTTATCTAAAACTCCTGGATCTGCGATTGGTCAGCAATTAGCATTTGTAGTTTGTACTTAGCAGCAAGAAGGATTCCAATGCTGGGAGGCATGGAGTGTACTTAAAACTTTTTGCTCCTTTAGGAAAGGCGTGAGAGAGAAAAGGCACATGTGTACTTGAACTCTTCACAGATCACCCCCATGTCTTGGTCCTTGGTACCTGTGAGCCTCCTGCCATTTATTTATGCAATATGTCTAGAAGTTGCATGCCATGTGAAAGGGACTATTATTTGACAAATTTGGTAAAGAGTGATTTTTAGGCTGCTTCTTTTGAAGTCCAGCTGAAAGATTTTTTTTTTTTTTTTTTTTGTAATCTTAGGTCTAAGAAGAACTCTGAACTTGTTTTCTTTATGCATTATTGCTCAATATTGATTGTATTTCAATGGTTTTCAGGACTATAATATCATGAATATCATTCCTTTTCTATCCATTTGTTAAATGTATTCCTTTTATCTCTATTTTTACTTTATATGTAGGTCTATTCCAGATTACACTCTAAGGTTATAAGCTCCCATAGCAGTACTTCCTGAACTGTGGCATACATAAAAATCGTGGAGAAATTTACTTTTCAAAATTCATATTAGTGTCCTTACCTAAAAAAATTCTGACCCAATAGATCTGGAAGAGAAACCCAAGATCTGGAAGAGAACTCCAAGGGAAACAAGCGGCCTATAGGGTTCTAATGCAGCTAGTCCTCTGACCCCACTTTAGGAGACAATCTAAAAAGTTAGGGACCAATTTTATTTAAGTTGATTCATAACATTCATGCAGAGAGCCCCATGTCAACAGACATTTAACTAGCTCTAATTGTTGGCTGCTGATCATTACATCTTAGGCATTCCTTATAGCCAACTTGCTATACAGAAATGGTGTTTTACATGCTTCATTAGCCACTGAGAGACAGAATAAGGGACTGATGGGTTTTCTTCCTTAGCAGTAGAGATGGCCATAAATTCTTAGACAAATTACTGAAACTTTACCTTTGGTGCATACAATTCTTTTTACTATCAGCAGTTCTTCTGAGTGGCTAGCCTCTTCATGGTTGACCACATACAAATGCACAAGTATTTGTTATAGAGATGTACTCATTTCTCCTTTCCTGCTTTCCTCCTGATCAGCTTATAACCTCTCTTCACATTTGCCTGATGTCAGATGAGGAAGATGCATTTATTTTATGGATCACAAAAAACATCACACATGAAGGAAAGTACTCCATTAGAGACCCAGAGCATTGTGCCCTAAATAAAGCTTTACCCAATAGGCAGAAAAAACTGAGGCATACCATCCCACTGTGGCTAAGGTTTCAGTATGAACAGCCCTATCACTTCAGCAGACCTTTTCTTCTACTCCCTTTGGTGTAGCCAGCACCCTACGCTCCCCTCAGTCATTTCAGTCCTCCTATAGTAGTGTGTCATTGACAGCTTGTCGGAACTAATTGTCATTTCTCCTTGAGGGTAAAAATTATGCCCAAGCCATCTGTGTAGCCACAACTCTTGGCAAAATGCCTGACTTAAAGCTTAAAGTAGGCGATGGAAAAACGATAGTCTAATGAATGAATCAAACTAACCTCCTGGGAAAGTAACGCTAGTTTCTCCTACAAGGTTCTAGGAAAACTCTTAGTATTCTAGTGGTGTGAGATCCATAGTGGAACTCTCGCTGTCTACCCAGCCAGTTCTCCGTGTCTCAACCCTGCATTGCATCCGCTTCACCAGATCTAAGATTGATGGGACAGAGATATTTAAACAAACACCAGCTGAAGCTCCCAAAGACGAAATGCCCAAGATAAAAGGCAAGCTTACAAATATGAAGGAGGCCCATGTGGTATTCTTTTTGGCGTGGGGAGGGATGTTTAAGACATTGTTATGGCTTATAAAGATTCTGGGGCACCTGGGTGGCTCAGTTGGTTAAGCGACTGCCTTCTGCTCAAGTCATGATTCCAGGGTCCTGGGATGGAGCCCGGGATCTGGGCCCCTCCTCAGTGGGGGGAGTCTGCTTTTCCCTCTGCCCCTAACCCCACTTGTGTGTGTGCTCTCTAATAAATAAAATCTCTTAAAAAAGATTTTTTTTAAAAGGTTTATTTACTTATTCATGAGAGACATAGACAGAGGCAGAGACACAGGCAGAGGGAGAAGCAGGCTCCATGCAGGGAGCCCGATGCAGGACTCAATCCCAGGACACCAGGATCACACCCTGGGCTGAAGGCAGGTGCTAAACCACTGAGCCACCCAGGGATTCCACCCCCCCCCCCCAAAAAAAAGATTTTTGATCTAATTCTCCCCAACTAAAGTAACATTTGTAAATACACATATGTAGATTTGTCCAAGGCCTTAATTTTTTTAAAACATCTTTTTCCTCCCTTGTTTTCACACTTCATCCCTTCTTAAAGATACAGATGTATTTTTATTTTTAAAACATAAATCAGGCACTAATTGAAAAAGGAAATATGGTGATGTGGGAGGGTACACCATTCATTATCTTCCAAGACATGCTTAGTGCATCAAGGCCCTAGGATGCAACACAAAGACATTTCCTCACTCCCACCAGGGAAGGGTAAAGGAAATCCTCTGGTCTCCTTAATACCTTCATGACCCATTTCTATCCATCCATAGCTCTTGTAGCTGAGCTATTTTCTACCATTGATGCATCCTTAGCAGAAAAATAAAAAGATGACATTTATAACTTAGACTCCAACTGTAAATAAAACACTGTAATCTTTGAGGTATAGCAAGAAAGGGAAGGATTTCTTTTAAAGTCTGTGTGACTCTGACACCTGGTGGTTTAAAGCTCTGATATTAAGAGAGAGAGAGAGAGAGAGAGAGAGAGAGAGAGAGAGAGAGAGAACCCCGAAAAGGGAAACACTGCAGAATTTGCTTTTGGGTATAGATTCTTCTCTTGAAAAAAAAAGGAGAGAGCACCCCCAAAACTCTCCAGCATCTAGGCTTTCTCCTGCTTTCTAGTTACAAGACAAAAATGGCACAATGATTCAGAGCAGAAATTTTAGAATCAGGGACGCCTATGCTTCAGTGGTTGAGCATCTGCCTTTGGCTCAGGTCATGATCCAGGGTCCTGGGATTAAGTCCCGCATCAGGCACCCCACAAGGAGCCTGCTTCTCCCTCTGCCTATGTCTCTGCCTCTCTCTGTCTCTCATGAATAAATAAAATCTTAAAAAAAAAAGAAAGAAAGAAATTTTAGGATCAGGCAAGAGTAGTCTTGAATGTTGTCCAGGCTTGGGAAAGTTGTTTCAATCCTGGGAAACAATTCCTTCCCACATAAAAATGAAGATAAAAATACATTATGCTGTCAATCTATGAGGTGTCTCTAGACAATATATATAGATCATAAAGAGAGATTAATGCAAGGATTGCTCCTTGTAAATATTCCACAAAAGCAGCATTGAATTTTGAACCAATGCAAAAAGAGTATCCAGTGTGGAGAATTGGCTCCTGGTCGCTTAGTTGCTCTATTTTACCATTAGAGATCTTTTCTCCCCCACTTTTGCAGGTCTTTGTATAGACCTGGGTTATTGTATTTTTGAACTTTTATGATTTTATCTATTAAATCAGACCCTATGAAACTGCTGATATCCCACCATTTCTGACAGAAAAAAAAAAAAAGGCTATTTCATAGGGTTCAACCAAATATCTCTCCATTGGCTAAATGTCCTTGTCGGTTGTTAGAGATTTTTTCAAGAGAGTAACTTGTTTGATAAAATTATTTTCTACAGGCTGAAACTGGTTTTGTTTAGTTCACCTATTGAAATTACATGGGCTCTAGGATATGGGATTTTACTTCTAAAAATCTCTTTTCACAGGTGCTTTAATACAAAGCTTAGAGTAATTACTTCCATTAAAGGTTCCTTTTCTGTGTTTCGCAGGAAGAATTTTATAGGAAATTATATGCTATGGTAACTGGGGACTTTAAAGAATTTTTCTATACATACTCCAAAACTGCTTTTTAAATTAAATTTAATTTAATTTTTTACCATCCATAAAAAAATCAAGAAACAACAAAAACTGTGATTACTGAAAATAAAAGCCTCCTAGGCAACAGCCTCACACAATACAAAAATAATCTAATACTGGCAGAAACGGTCCCTTGGAAATAGTGGCTCATTTGTTTAGAGTTCTGTTATTAACTTCTGGTGATCAGGGAGTAGGAAATGGAAAGGATGCCACAGAGAATCATTAAGAACAGCACACCAGATAGAGAGAAGCCATTTAGCTGACAAACTACATAATACAGTTCGGATTAAAAGCAAACAAACTTACAAAAAAAAAAATACTCTGCAAATAGCCAAAAAGCTAAAACCACTGCTAGGGAATATGAAGGTCCTAAAAGTCCTCGCAGATTCCTCAGGACTCCACAAAGAAAGAGGCCATTTCAGTGGTATGGTCCCAAACCAGTAACAAATACCGAGTGTTTTTAAAAGGAACTGTGAAAATGAAAATATGGTTCTCAGCTAGAAGCTGACAATGTTCAAATGACAGATTTAAATGCCTAGTGGATCTTAACCTTTCATGGCCCTAAGTGCACAGATGCCTCTGCAAGGGTGGAGCTTACAACATCAGGCCTGACCTGAGTGCAGAGCCCCCTATCTGGGGCTTCTATGCATTGCCAGAGACCCTTGGATCCCAATCCTTTGGGGTTTTTTGCTGTACTCTGTGCTGTCACTTACTCAAAATAATAGAACCAGGTTTACAACTCCCCAAAACGAAGTTAATCACTGCATCCACATTGAAAAGTTTTCTGAACATTTGTTGAATAGAGAAGCTGTACTGACCTTCAATGAATCCAAGGGTGGATTGTGCCCACTGCAATCCCTGAACAGAGTGGGGTTCCCTCTCTGGCATAGGACAGACATGAACATTTAACTTCTCTTCCTGGGACTTTGACAGTGTCACCACTGAGCAAAACCGTTGGAATTACAGCATCCTTGCTTTTTAAAAAAAATTTTGGAAGATTTATTCATGAGACACACAGAAAGAAGGCAGAAACATAGGCAGAGGGAGAAGCAGGCTCTTCTTAGGAGCCCGATGTGGGACTCGATCCTGGAACTCCAGGATCACGCCCTGAGCCAAAGGCAGACACCCAACCACTGAGCCACCCAGGTGTGCCAGCATCCTTGCTTTTGCACCATTTCATTCCCTAGAGTTTCTCATAGTGGCAAACAGGATAATAATTGCATAGGCTCTAAAGGATTTCCCACTGCAGTTATCAGTATATAGAGGGGATGACCAGAACTTTTTCTTTCATGCACAAGAACAGTTTAGAGTGATGCATGGGTGGTTCAGCGGTTGAGTGTCTGCCTTCGGCTCGGGGAATGATCCCGGTCCTGGGATCGAGCCCCACATCAGGCTCCCTGTGAGGAGCTTGTTTCTCCCTCTGCTTATGTCTCTGTCTCTCTCTCTGTGTCTCTCATGAATAAAAAATATCTTAAAAAAGAAAAAGAGAACAGTTTAGGAATGTCTCAGTCAATAACAGAAGATTCAGAGATGCAGATCATATCAGCCTTGCAAAATGAAGTGCTTGCAAACTATTATATTTGTCTGACCCATAAACAGAAGCTGGGAAATCAAGTGAGATTAATTCACTCCTGAAGAAATATTTTTTACTTGCATTTCATTGGTGATTGCCTAATACCTTCACTCTTTCTCCACAGGAGGCATTTTTTTTTTTTACTTGCCATAAAAATAACTGTTTCAAAATGAAATGTAGTTAAGGCAGTTATTTGATAAAAATCAACTTTTGTTTTGCCTGCATTCAACACTAAAATAAAACAGTCAAATCTGTTTGTATAAACATAGCCATTTTAGACCAAACCTTTTGAGATTTCATCACACTGTTTTATCCTTCCAAACTAATTAATTTTATGGGTGTCTTCATTCGTTTGGGTTGCTATAACAAATTGCCATAGTCTGGGTGTGGCTTATGAACAATAGAAATTTGTTTCTCACAGTTTTGGAAGCTGGAGATTGAAGACTCGGATGCCTACGTGGTTAGTCCTGTTGAGATGGCTCTTCCAGGTTGCAGACTGCTAAATTCAGGTCAGATCCTCAGGGTGGGGGCAGAGCATGAGGGAGCTCCTCAACCTCTTCTTCTAAGGGCACCAATTCCATTTGTGAGGGCCCAATCCTCATCACCTGATTATCTCCTAAAGGCCTCCTCTCCAAAGACCATCACACTGCGATTAGAATTTCAGCTTGTGAATCCGAGAGGCACACAGAAATCCAGTCCATCACAATAGGTTTTAGTCATAAACACAACCAATCAGTGTAGAATTGTTGCTCCCTTTGCAAAACAAGGACCAAAAAGACTCAGTCTATATAAAACCTCACTCATTCTTCTCTGACCAGGTGCTTCTCCCCACCCAGGGGTGCCTTATTTTCTTGCCACTATTGAGTCTCTACTCAAGTATCATTGAAGTAAGACCTTCCCTGCCTTGTTGGTTCAAGACAACAATGCCCTCCCCCCTCCCTCCCAACACCCTAGTTCCAATTGTGCTTCCCTGATCTAGTCATCTCAATAGAACCTTTATCATCAGTGTTATTTACCTCATTCATTTAATTTATTTAAGAAGGGCACCGCTTTATCCATGAGGGAAGGGACTTGGTCTCTTATTTGCTGTCATATCCCTAAGGTCTAAAGTGTAGGTGTATAATGCATAGTAAATAAGGACTTACTGAATGAAGGAAGGAGAGACTGGGATTAAAAATTTTCCTTGTGGAGGGGGGGTGCTCAGCCAGCAAAACAGCTGCCTTCAGCTCAGGTCCTGATCCCAGAGTCCCCGGATCCAGCTCTGTATCAGGCTCTGTGCTCAGTGGGGACTCTTGCCTCTGCCTCTCCTCCTTGCTTGTGTTCTCCCTCTCTCTGAAATAAAGAAAATTTAAAAAAATATAAACATTTGCCTTCAAAAAAATGCCTTGAAGTGATCTGTGAAGTCACTTAGCTATAAGTGAAATTTATATATCCACGGAAAACATATCCTAAAAGGTCACCACGGGGCACATCAAACACACTAAAATATGTGTGGGAGGTTATTTTTAGATATTACAAAAGAGAAAGTGTGAGTTCTGTCAGGATGGGGGTGGGGGAACCTATAAAAAATCTGGATTAGAGAGTCCAATTCTCAGAAGTGCCTTCCAATGCTTGGAACTCTACAACAGGAAGCAGTGCGTATGACCATAACTATTCTATATGGGGCATCTGGCTGCAGGTTACTGTGGATTTTCAGTTGACTGAAGAGGTTGCTTAGCCTTATGAGTGAAAACCAAAGAAAAAACTTTCCTGAGCTGCTGGCAGGCTCTACCTGCCAAGAGTTTCATGTTGGAGGTGCAGTTGAACAGCAAAAGATAACTTCCTGTAGCTAATGAGCCCTTTGCAGGTGCTCAGCATTGCTGAGGCCTCATGAAAGTCAACACCATATCAGGGATTGCTCAGGGGAACTTTCTGGAGCCTAATTGGGCTTTCCGATGTTTGTCATTAGACACAGCAATTGGTGTGTCCCCAGCTGACCCAAGCTGCCTGCTCCGGTTCTCATTGCTACCTTGTTTGGCGTTTGCTAGAGAAATGCTTACAATCTGTTGAGTTACAGAACAGAAAAAGATTTAGTGTGATCTGCGATGGCAGCCTCACAGAAGATCTCCTTCATAAACTAGGTAGACCAGTCAACAGGAACTGGTACCAGCAGCGTTTCTTCTGTTCTCTGTGAGGGGGGTGAGGGGTATGCCGTGTGGCGGCCTGTCTCTGCCTCCCATTTTTATCTGCTGTAAACTCTCTTCTCCTTGTAGAGTAGAGGGGTGTGGAAGTGTATGGCCATCTAAATTCCATGGTAAGTTGTCACCCACTAATTTGATGAAGACCATTGAGGGAGTGTTGCTCTGATGACAGAGTTATCAACATAGAATGGGGCTTCTCAGTTCTCAATTCGATATCTCATTCCATATCTAATTATAAATTTTGTGGAAAAAGCAAAATTTCACAATTAATTCACTTTCTCAAAAGAAATATATGTTTGTCATATTTTCTTTAAAAACAAGTATGTCACAGTTTGTGGCTGGAATAAGGAGGGCAAAGAACATAAAGGTTCAATTCTTGGGCACTGTAATCACATAGTTCTGCCTCTGTCACTTATTAAGTATGTGTGTTTGGCTATAGCCCAATTTTCTTGACTGTGAAATCAGGGCAATAAAAGTCCCTACTACTCAGGGTTGTAGAGGGAATTAAATGAAACCATGTACATAAAGTATTTAAGACCACACTGGACACGTAATCTCTCAATAAACACTCACTGTTACAATTATTTCTTGTTAACATGTTTGAAAAGAAAAACCTACAGTTCTTTCATACGGTATGGGGGAGAAAACCCACTTTTTCCCTCCTATGAACCTTTCTCTTGTGTTCTTCTTTCCTGTTTCCTTTACTATTTGCACAGAACACTTTATTTCTGACACTTTGGGCCATAAATGTGAAGGAGCTTTTCCCCCATACCAAGCAATTCTTCACACCAGGTGGGTGTCCTACAATTTAACTCCATTCTGGACACTGCAGATGCAGCATCAAATCTCACGAGATTGGCCAACCCCACCCAAGATGCCAACAGACAAGCCCAGGTTGTCACCTGTGCTTCTGACCCATCAGCTGTAGATCTTCCAACACCCCTCTCCTTGGGTTTCTTTAATTTGCTAGAGCAGCTCACTGGGCTAAGAAGACATTTTACTTACCTTTGTTATAAGAGGCTATGGGAGGGGCACCTGGGTGGCTCAGTCAGTTAAGCACTGGACTCTTGATTTCAACTCAGATCATGATCTCATGGGTAGGGAGACTAAGTGCTGTAATGGGCTCTGTACCAAGGGTGGAACCCGCTTGAGATTCTCTCTCCCTCTCTCTCCCCTCCTTTTTCTTCCCACTCCCTCTCTCTTTCCCTTAGCCCCTTCCTACCCTCTATTCACGTGCCTGTGCACACTGAACAGATAGATGATAGATAGATAGATAGATAGAGGAAAGGATACAGATGAACTTCCAAATGAAGAGATGCCTAGTGCCAGTTAGCCAGAAAGGAGCAAGGAGGTTCCATGCTGTCTCCAGGAACACCACCTTCCCAGCACTGCCAGTGTGTTCACCAACCCAGAAGCTCTCCAAATCCTCTCCCCTCTTGGTTTTTATTGAGGCTTGATTACACAGGCATAACTGATAAATTCCTTGGCCATTGGTAACTGGTTTAGCCTCCAGCCCCCTTTCTCCTCCCCAGAGGTCAGGAGATGGGATGGAAATGTCTAACTCTCTGATCACATGGTTGGTTCCAATGGCAACCAGCCCTCTTCCTTGAGTGCTTACCAAAAGTTGCCTCATTAGCATAATAAGACAATTTTATAGCTCTCAACACTTAGGAAATTCCCAGGGTTTTAGGATCTCCATGTCAGAAATGGGGATGAAGACCAAATATATATTTCTTATTATAAATCACATTACAACATTACAATGTTACAATTAGAAAAATGCATTAAACTTCTTGAATATGTGATCAATTTACAGTGTTAAATAATATCACAGACACCTTTTAAGTATCTGTGCTTATGCTACTGGGAGAAGATAAAGGATGATTATCCACAGCTCTAACCGCATTTCAGCTGGAGCTGGTCAACCCTATTTTCAACAGTTTTAAGTAATTAACAGGCTTATGTTTATTTTGCCACCTCCATCACCTTCTCCTCACCATCTGGTTCAGATACGAATCAGCATTGAAACAGTCAAGGGAAAAGAGAAGAAATCAAGAGAAGGTGGAGAAATCAGAGGCCAGTGGCAGATCCCAAGCAAAGCAAAGGCCTTGAGTCAGTGACTAGGAGCCCTTCCACTGTAGTGGCTTTTGGGATTGACTTCTTGGGTCTACTTGGAGCAGTGGAGGAGCTAGTAAATAATGGCTCTAGGTCCAGGAGCCACTAACAGCACCACACTGAACATTTCTACCATTGCAAAACTAGGGAGATCTATAAAGAAGTAAAATGGTGTTAGCAAATCTGTTTGAAAATCTTGGGAATTAGTTTCCTCAGCAGCATAGGCTTCAGTTTATGTGGTAACTGCTACAGGACACAGTTTACTAATAGAGATCATTATCCCTTGTTGTCCGCACCTCTCCAGAGCAATGTAGCTCCACACCCTGGATTAACAATTTTGGCTAAGACTGTTGGTTTGATGCCAAAATGCACCCTCCTCTTCTGCCAGGGCGGTAGAACTTTAACTGGCAAGTAGGTGTGCCCATGTGACTAAGGTCTTATCATTGAAACATTACACAGGTGACTGTGCCACTTCCTGATGAGAGCTTTTAACAGAGAAGCTGGGCTCTCCCACTGCTGGCTGTAATTGTAACTATGAGACCTAGAGTATGGTCTCTGAATTACCATGTGAAGGAAATCTATTCAGTCACCTGAACATCCACACTGAATTGTTACATGATTGAGAAATAAAATTCTGTTGTGTTTGAACCATTGATATGGTGGCTGAACTTATCTACTTATCCTACCTAATACACTGCCTTAAATTCCACTGTTGGAAATGCATGACTTTCTATCTCTGATTGAATCATCTCACTAAGGAGAACATTACTAAGAGAATATTATATATATCCCAGACAAATTGTCTTTTATTAGGGTTGGACAAAAGAAAAAGTTGAAATCCAATCAGAGATTTCCCGAGAAGGGATCGTGACATGGGTTACAGAGGAAAGGACCTATAAAAAAGGAGGAATGTATAAGAAGAGATCGGGCCCCTAAAAAGTGACCTTTATGTCCTTCACAACATTGTGTGGAACATGCTTCAACTAGTGGACTTGGTCAGACCAAACCCTATCCTCTCTGTGTCATAGGCGATATGGTATTTCTCTCAGCCTGGCTCAAAAAAAAAACAAAAACAGTCATACATGCATCTACTGTCCTCCAGGGTCATGTTTAAAGGAGTTCCCCTCTATTTGCTGAGCATCCACCACGTGTAAGCCAATGTACACGTGTACAAAAGAGCTGCCTTCCCCTCCAGGGCTTATCAGATCTTGATGCTTACTATCAGGCTTCCCACAGAGCAAGGTGTTGCTCACATCTGCAACTCAAGGTTACCATGGCTAGACAATCCCACTGGATACAGAGATGGTTCATACCGCTTCCAAAGGAGCTCTGATCTATTAGTCTCATATGGCTTTGCTGCTCAATCTAATATTGTGTGATTTGTTTCCTGACACAGCCATTTTCAAACTACCTCAAGTTCCTAGAACAGCATTTATTGAGTATATACTATGTACTGGGCAGTAGACACTTGCTGGGAGCACAAACTTTCCTATTTTCCCTTTAATCTGAAGAACCTTACCTATTGCGCGTGCTGCGGCAACACGATCAGGGTCCTGAGGCTAAGGGGATGAGGAAAATAAAAGTAAAGAGATGGGGACAGGAGGGACACCGTGGATGATGTCCAAGAAGTGCCAGATTTATTCAAGGTTCTACAACATTTTATAGCATGAGCAAAACAAAACTAAGAAGGTGTCTATTTTTAGCAGGTTTGTGAAACCCTCCAAAGTTCCCCTTTCTCAGCATACAAGACAGACTCATGGGTGCCAGAAGACCTTGGTAAATAGATAAGCTTGTTGCTCCAGATGTGCATACTTCAAAGGAATATTAGGTATGGTAAACAGACCAGCAAGGACAGCACAGACCCTTATTTACATTTATGACCAGGCCAGAATAAGTTGTATCTATTGTGTTATGTGGGCGATCACGTACAAGCGAGCCCTGAGAACCATTGCTAAAGCCCTTTATCAAGCGTCAACCAACTATTCACCCTTTAGGCTCCCGAGCCTTTTGAGTGAATGAGGGACGCAAGTCCGGGCCTGGTTTGGTTCAGTTACTCCAGCTAGTCCGTGGTTGCCCACACTTACCCTCATGTCCACATTTCTGCACGTTCTGGGAGATTTAAATTTAGAAGAATGGGTTGACCTCTGTTAATGCAACAGCTGAGGGGGAAGGAGAACATGAGCCATTGTAGAGAAACATCTCTGCTCCCATCCTTCCTCCATGGTCAAGGAGAGGCGTTTGAACCTCTCCTCAGCAATTTGCTCTTAGTTCAAATTGGCTCCTAATACAAAGCCCTGGATCAACACCAAATCTTGGTTCCCTGAACAAAATCTTGGATCACTGGTGAGGAATGAAGGCCAGAAACAATGAAGACCTTTATTCATCAGTTTCCATTTGTTGCAGGACTCACAGATCGTTTCATGGATGCCCAGTTACCAGATTTTCTTCCCATAGGGAAGCACATGGCTATCATGATCTGTTTACTCCATTTAGCCCTAGGCTAAACAGGGAGACCAGTGTTTTGTTTGGGAGGCAAATTAATACTCAGAGACTGAGCTTGTCTCTGCCAACAATTTATTTAACACGGGTTCGCTGTGTGAATTTCACAGCCAATAACATACAGGATAATGTCTCTTAATGAGCCAATCAAGACACAACAAGTTCCAAATCAGTGATAGATTGATCACACTGTTATTCCAGGCTATGGGAGATAAAAGGAATTCAGTCCAAATGTAGTTGAGGTGTACCTTCATGCCAGTGAGGCCCCGGGTGAAATGCCTCGGCCAACACAGAGAGCTGAGGTCCTGAGCAAAAGTAAAAGCCCCTTGTTGCTCAAGCTTCTCCAGGCTGTTGCACAGCTTTTGCTACGCCTGGTAAAACAGTTGCCTTTACAACACAGGAGCCAATTGCTCCAAGGTCTTCAGAGGGCTATTTAGATCAGCAAAGAGCCACCTTGCCCAGACTGAATACTCAGATAGTTCTCACAAACCCTTGGTATTTATAGTCTAAATATCACCTTGCCACAGTTAGTTGCTTCTTCAGTTTTTTTTTTTTTTTTAATCCATAAGCCCCCAGCAGGGCCTCTTAGCAACTGAGTTCTTATCAGTGAGAACAGGTGAGATGATGCCATCCTGACAAAACTTATTTCTTGTATCAAAAAAACAAAAACAAAACCCTTTTTTTTCTTTTGGTATTTGTCATAAACAAATGGATTAAAACAACTTTACGTAAGTCATAAACAGGTAGATTTTAAATCATATCAAACCAATACACAACAGTAATGAATACATGTTGGGCACTCTTCTTGGAAGGAGTTCTTACTCTCAAAATCCTCACCATCTACTCTGTTTATTTTGATGATCACTCAGCCCCATTCATTAAATCCAAAAGAAGAAAATATATGAAATCCTAAGTGAAGCACTATTAAAGTAATCACCAAGGACATTGTGAGAGGTGATTCACCAATCACATTTCATCTACAGTCTTACATTTTTAGCAATGGAAAAAAGCATTCAGACATGTTCAGTAGTAAGCATGGCATTTATTACTTTATTCCTTATTTTGCCAAAGAGGGAGTTCTATTTCCTAAGAATCAACAGCTTTAGAAGAAAACTTTTTTTTTTTCTTTTCACCATGCATTGGCAGGTCCAGATATTTGCAGAACACATTTCTTCCAGGACACATGCCATGCTACCACATGAAAAGTCAGCCATCAGGGCAAAGCCTTTCCACCCACCCTGGAACCATGTGGAAAAGTCAGAGAAGAAAGCCCAATTTGGGCTCTGAATCTATGCTTAATCCTATTTTATTTTTACTTACCAAAATAAAGCTGATAATAACTCTAAAACTTTCCCCGTCTGGGTAAGAACGCACAAGAGAGAGAGGATGTGATTCACCATTGCCCTCAGACCTCACTCCAGGCAGAAGAATGGATAATTAAGGAAGAAGATTAACTTCCTCATACAT
Organism: Vulpes vulpes; assembly: GCF_048418805.1. Taxonomy (NCBI): domain Eukaryota; kingdom Metazoa; phylum Chordata; class Mammalia; order Carnivora; family Canidae; genus Vulpes; species Vulpes vulpes. The sequence goes on from NC_132783.1 coordinate 32,460,566, forward strand.
ATTTCAGATTTGGTTTATAAAAATTATTTCAAAAATTCATTTTTGAATTCTTTGATTTATTGAGTTTGTTATTGATCAAATTCAGGGTTTCCTGTGAATATCACTAGAGATGATAAGACGTGATACATGAGGCCAAAATATAAGTTCAGAACTCCCAGTTTATGGTGAGATAAATGGGGTAGGAACAAAGTTTTTAAATCACACGTGTGATTCAGGGCTTATGTTGCGATTATTTAAAGGAAAGGAAGAACATTCAAGCATCAATCACATTTTCTAAATAAATATTTATGAGCCACAACAGTTCCTAATGCCATATAAAGCCCCAGACTGATTTTTTTTTTGAAATGGGAAATCATCCCAATTGTAGGGTCTCCTTTTCAATGTATAATAACTAAAAGTATATAAATATTTTTACTGATTTTGTTACATAAATAAATAAGGATTTCTGAAAAGTAAATATTAAAACAAAGTTTCAAAAAAGAAATTATTTCAATGGGTCATCAGACATATTAGAGAGAAAATATTTTTTCTCTATGGAATTTTGTTAAATTGGAGCAGATAGTAGATAAGCAATTTATTTTGCTTATGATTTATTTTACAATATTTACTATTTTGTTATTTGAAAGAGAAATATATTTTCCAGGCAGAGAACTTGGAAAACACAGAAAATATAGAGAAAAAGATTGAGCTAATTCTTGTACTCAGGTAACTATTGTCCACCTAGCCCTTTCTCCATGGGTGTGTGAGAATGTGTGAACACATGAAAGTGTGTGTGTGTATGTGTGTGTGTGTGTGTGTGTGTGTGTGTGTGTCAGATGCTAAATTTCCTCCTGACTCAGTTTAGAGCTTTCAGAGCCCAAAGGTCAACAACTATAGGTGTTTGACTACCGTCTTTGCAAGACAGGCTGTTTGTGAAACCAGTTTGGCAGCTCCAGCTCATCACTTACTTTGCAAGAATCTAACCGGGAGAAAGTAGGGGAAAAGCCAGGCCTGTTGATGTGGACTACTTTGCAGAGACTGCTGATGCCCTGTGAATTCCTCTTTCACTCCCCAGCTAAGCATGTGGAGCTTCAGGGAAGCCACTTGCAAAAATAAGTGCAAGTCCTCAGAGTTGGGGAGGTTGACCTGGGAGGTCTAAAGCGCTCTCTGGTGGCAGAGCAAAGGGAAGAAACAGCTCTGCTCTAGCAGGCCCTGAATTTTTAAATATTAACAGGGCAAGAATACACAAGAGCCAGTGGACAAGAAAAGGTGACTGGCTTTGAGTTGCTGGAGGACTCATTTTGAGGGCATGGCAGAGAGGTGGCCCCCCAGCGCCCAGACTATTGGTAGCTGGGGCTGTGGGAGTGGTTAGCAAGTGGCCAGTGAAGGACTTCAGAGATGGGACCCTCAGTTAGAGGGAGAGAAGGATGCAGGCCACATCTCTCTCTCTCAATCTCTCTCTCTCTCTCTCTCTCTCTCTGTCTCACATACACACACACATACACACACACACACACACACAGCACAGCACAGAAGACCAACCTATACTTCTTAATCCCTCTTAGTTTTTTTTCCAAAGCATTAGTTATGTATATACGTGTTTGTATGTGCATTTCTCCTTCGCTGAATAACATTTTACTCCACATACTAGTAACACTCATTTAAAATTCTCAGCTATATGTAAACACATTTTTGTATGAACACATTTATAAACACACATATAAACACATTTTTAAAGACTACTGTCAGCTTTATTTTAACCAACCTTGACCTTGGTAAACTATATTCTATTTCCAATAACTTTATTTTCAAAATGTTTAATCCTGATAACACGATCAGTATCTCTTTTTCTTTCCAGTGTGTAAGGACCTCATTCCTAGACCACATTCTAATGTCTCCAGTCTGTACCCCTAACCTCATTCTACCCAGCACTTTCCAGATCAAATAACTGCTGTAGTTATAAATGACCAACCACATAACATCCAAACTTCACAGCTTGGCATTCAAGACCTTCTGTAATTTAACTAAAAAAAAAATCTTTTCAGATTTACTTCACTATTCACCAAAACTTCTCTGTCAGGGAAACCCGACTATTCACACTCCCTGCATATGCTTTGCATATTCTATCTTCCCTGCTGTGCTTATACATTTCTCCAGGCTCTTCTCCACCTTTCTAGGAATGTTAGTTGAACATTTTAGTTTGAAATGACAGAGACAAAGAGAAAGAGCATGAGTGCCTGAGAGGGAATGTATTTGGGGGGGCATGGCAGATTCTAGTGAAGTCTTTTTTTTAATTAAGCTAGAAAAAGTATAAGCATATTTATAGTCAAGGAGGGAGAACTTCATGTCTCAGAGAGATAGAAGAACTGCGATGAGATAGGATGCTATCAAAAATGTAGGTCAGTGAGGGAGATTGCTACTTATAGAAGTGTGGGAGGTTGAAGTACATTGAAGACATTGATTCCACATATCTTTGTAAACAGAAGGACATCCATTTTAGAAAGACATTTCACCTAAAGTACCACAGCTTTAATGGAACCTGATGCAAAGACAAGTTTAAAACAAACAAAAACTAGCAGAGCTGACCCAAAGGCATAAAATGATTATCCACCAGGTATAATCCCTGGCTTGAATCCTGAGCACCTGTGAGGAGAAACAATCTAGTTTTAGAATCAGCAAGAATGTTTTCAATCCAGTGACCCCTCAAGCTGAATAAGATGTTTCTGGATGGAAGTTGAGTGGTTCTGACTTTAATTGCTTATTCCAAAATTGGTAAGAAGCTACTTCTCCATCTAGCTGGTTGTTTGCGTCCCCCAAGAGATATAGGGACTCTCCCACACTGTACTGGTTTTTGCAATCCTGCCTCTCCACAATGGATACCAGTTTGTAGGCAGAGATTGCTAATGAAGTTTTCAGCATCAAAAATACCTGGGCATAATGACCTAAAAGATAAAGCAAAACAAAAGAATTGTTATTGCAAACTTATTGAACACTTAAATAAAGTCAGAGAATTATTTTTTCAGAGAACTATGTTTAAGTCAGTCAGAATCATTAAGGTCACTGGCAGGAAAAAAAACCAACAACTATGTAATAGGTAGATTGGTTAAAAGACCTCAGAGCAAAGGTTTGAAAAACCTACATTCATTCATTCATTCATTCATTCATTCGTTCGTTCAAAGAATAATTATTATCTACTATATCCCAAGTACTATGTTAGACCTTAGGAGACAAAGATGAAAAGAGAGAAAATATGGAGAGCTTATATCAAACTGGGGAAAGAAAACAAAATAAACAAATACAGTGCAATGAGATTGTTGCCAAAGTAGAGATTTACAAGAAGGGGAACTTTAGACTGCCTCATAGGGTAGGGGGAAAGCTTTACAGGGAGACCACACTTGATGCATGGTTTAGAAGCATGGCCTACGGGGAGGCACTTGGGTGGCTCAGTAGGTTAAGTGTCTGACTCTTGATTTCGGCTCAGGTCATGATCTCATTGTCCTGGGATGGAGCCTGGTGTCTGGTTCTATGCAAAGCAAGGAGTCGGCTTGAGGATTCTCTCTCTCCTTCCATCTCTGCCTCTCTCCTGACACAGGCATGCAAGCATGTGCACTAACACAATCTCCCTCTCTCTAATGAATGAATGAATGAGTGAGTGAATGAATAAAGAAGTATGGCCCATGGGGACAGGGAAGAGCCATTTAGTGAACAGCCTGTGTGAACTGCAGTGGGGCTGGCAGCAAAGCTGTATGGGACACTGCCAGCAGCTATGGAGTTGGGGGTGGGCAGAGATTAGCTCAGAGATCAACAGTCATTGCAAAGGACAGATTACAATGTTTTTATGGTAACCAAATATTGTTGAAGTAGGAAGTATAGGATACAATTGTGTGATTATATACCCTGAAAAGCTCCCACGAAAGTCTTTTTCTATAAGGACAAAGCTATGCTTTGCCAGCCAGATGTAATTATTAAGATTTCATTAGACATTGGGTTTGCCTTTCATTGCACTAGTAGTTTCATTGCATAACTGAGCTTTATAAACTTGGCCTCTGGTATCAGAGCTCTCACATTCTGGCCCTGCCATTCCTAGCTGTGGGTAAGTTATTTTGCCTCTGTCCTCACCTTGCTCATCAGCAAAATGGGAATAACAAACTGCATTTACCTCAACAGGAGGGCTATATAAATAACAAGACAAGTAAAGTGCTGAAAACAGTATCTGGCTCATAAGAACTCTCAAAAACTGTTAGCTATTTTTAAAAGAATAGAATAGTATCTAGACAGATTTGGGCTTTTAAACAGTTTTTGTCTAGGGATCCCTGGGTGGCGCAGCGGTTTGGCGCCTGCCTTTGGCCCAGGGCGTGATCCTGGAGATCCGGAATCGAATCCCACATCAGGCTCCCAGTGCATGGAGCCTGCTTCTCCCTCTGCCTGTGTCTCTGCCTCTCTCTCTCTCTCTCTCTCACTGTGTTCCTATCATAAATAAATAAAAAAAAATTAAAAAAAAAAGATTTAAACAGTTTTTGTCTAATGGTTACACTTTAACATGGTTACATTTTATCAGAGCAGGAGTCACTATAGTCATGTGAATCTACTTACTGTGAGTTAAATCACAGCCTGCTATTCCTGGGAAAGGTCTTAGAGTCTTCTGGTCCACAACCCCCTCTACATTTTGCTGGCAAAGTTGCGATCTAGAAAAGTTCATCAACTTTTTAGGTTGCAAAACTCCGGAGCTGAGTGATTTCCATTTCATTGTGGCAGCCACTACCTTGAGCTGTTGGGCAAATGACCTATCGTCTGCTGCCCTCTAATGGCAGACTGAGGAGATTCTTCTTCTTTTTTTTTTTTTTATGTACAATGATGGACACGAAATCCTAAGAACCACTTATTTATAGAGGGCTCACCAGGAATGTAATAGTCTGTATACATTGTCTCTATATTGAAGTGAAAGGTAAAACTGCTAGATTTTTTATTTTATATTTATAAGTAGCTTAAATATTTTTATACAAATCATACAAGGGATTTTCCCTCATTTTGAGTATCAACATTTCCATTTTTAATTCACCTCCCCATTTGTTTAAAATTACTTAAGTTTTGGTTGTTTTGTTGTTATTTTAACACCAGTTCATTTCCAGTATCTATCTCCATTTGGGCTTAATCATCCATGTAATAACTGGACCCTCACTCCTGTCTTTCAAGAAGTATGTGATTTTTTTTAAAAAGAAGAATGAAAGTAAACACAACCAGAGGCTACATAGTACTAGGTTAGTCTTCCTTACCTACAGACTTGGAGAACAATCATTACAGATTTACAACAACACCTATAAATTAAGTTTTACATAGATGTGGGCATATTATGCCCCCCTCCTTTGGACCTCACCTATTCATACTTATTCACATAGACATGCTTGAAGGCAACAGCTACATACTGTTCCCATTATGCATCTTATTATGGATATAAAATTTGTCTTCAGTTTTCTCAACTATTATTTTAAAAAGGTAAAATATTTTCCTTCTACATGGAGACTATCAATAAATCCTTTAAAGTAGAACTGTGGAGTCAAGGAATTTGTACACATTTAATTCTGGAAGACATTTTTCATTCTCACTGGTATTCGTGACCCATTTTACCACACTTGGGCTAATACTTGGTCTTATGAAAATTGTAATTGTTTCCAAATTGATTCGTTTAAAAATAGCATCTTAATGATTTAATTTATGATTTCTAATTATAGGTGATAGTGGGCTATTTATGTTAGTTGTTGACATATGCAAACTCTTCCTATAATCAGTAAATTAGTAATTTTCCATTTATCTCTTGATTTTATTTTTATTTTTTCCTTGTGGAAATGTTAAATTCTTAGATAGTCAAATGTATGGGTTTTGTTTTTGTTTTTTTCCCACCCAGGCTTCTGTTTTTGTTTGTTTGTCTAAGAAGATCTTCCTCATTGAAAGTAGTAAACAATTTGCCTTTGCTTTCTTTATAACTTTTACTTTCAAAAAATTATATATAAATAATTGAGCTATCTATAATTTGTTTTAATAAAAGAAATAAATAAGGGCTTAGTTTTATTTCTTCCTCCAAATAACTAAACATTTGACCTAACACTATGTAGAATGGTCCACCCTTTTATGGTTAATTTGAAAGGTTACATTTATTGTATGGCAAATTTCTTTTTAATTTGGATCAATTTCTCTTTCTGGATTCTCCATTCTATTTCATTGCTTATGTCACCAGCTAGACCCCAAGACCTGGCTTGTACCCATTTACTTTTGTCTCACATTTTTCTGTAAGCTCTTCTTTTCTGCTTACTCTTAACTTAGGCAAAAGACTCCCACAGGATGGACATAATATCCTGGATGGAAACCAAGATTACCCCTCAAATAATAATGACTGCTTGGAGGAAGCGCTCCAGTGGCCCAGACCACCCAGACGAGCTTGAGCTAAATTTTCCTGGTTCACAAACATATCATCTACCTCTATTGATAATGGTTGCCTCTTGTTTTCTAATTGTTATGCTTTCTTTCTTTGGGGTTTTTTATTTGCACTGATTAATACTCATGATCTATCCTGTATAGTTATAGAAAAAAATAAAGCATTTCTGTTTTGTTCACAGCTTTAAAATAGGAATGCTCTCAGTGTTCATCATTAAGCAAGATGAATTTTGTCATGAGGGGCACATGTCCTCTCTTTAGTGTTTTAATCCATTTTTTAAAAACTCATTTTTTTTAAAAAAATTGCAAAACACAAAATAAAAATTATTTCCTATGAAGTACAAATTTGGGCTAAAATTGCAAATTCATTTGTGAACTACATCTTAAATGTAAATTCTTTCTAATTGTATTATGTGATAAGAGTCCTCTGTTGCACATTCATTCCTGCTTTTCTCATGATTTAAAAGAAATAACTTATTTAATGAATGTATTAATTTTGAACCTATTACATGACAGGATTCATAAACACTCCATAACTGATATTACCTTACACGTAACAACTCAGTTGTGTGTGGTGTGCAAAGGTAAGGTTTACTCTATTATGGCAAATTATTGCAAAAGCTGTGCTAAAATGATCATAATATGGGCAGCCCGGATGGCTTAGCGGTTTAGCACCACCTTCAGCCCCAGGGCCTGATCCTGGAGACCCGGGATTGAGTCGGGCTCCCTGCATGGAGCCTGCTTCTCCCTCTGCCTGTGTCTCTGCCTCTCTCTCTCTCTGTCTCTGTCTCTCTCTCTCTCTGTCTCTCATGAGTAAATAAATAAAATCTTAAAAAAAATAAGGTGAGCATAACTTAAGTGTTGTTTATTTAGGGTCGCCTCGGTGACTCAATTGGTTAAGTGTCCCCCTTCAGCTCAGGTCATGATCCCAGGGTCCTGGGGTCAGCACGGCATCGGGCTCCCTGCTCAGGGGGGAGCCTGCTTCTGCCTCTCCCTCTGTACCTCCCCTCCACCTTGTGCTCTTTCCTCGCTCTTGCTCTTGCTCTGCACTCTCTCTCTCAAATAAAATCTTTTATTAAAAAATTAAATTTATTTGAACATTTGTTAAAGAAGTGCTGTTTATATATACATAAATTCTTTGATCAATTTAAGGAAGAATATCTTCTGATTTTCTTAAAAGAATAGAAAAATCAAGAATGAATGCTATATTATACCAAATGGCTCTTGGTCATCTATGGGAATAATAATACATTGTTTTTCTCCTTTGACTTTTTGATATGGGCACTTGTGTTAACAGCTATTAGTAACAAACCATTTGGGATCTTGAAGACACTTGGTTATAGTTTAATTTTCAAAATGTATGCCAAATTATATTTGCCATTTTATTTGTGACTTTTCCACAGCTATTCCTGAGTGAAATTGGTTTGTGTTTTTGTTATTTTGGATGTTTTGGAAGTGCATTTTGTTCAGTTTTGGTATCAATGACATATTTACTTCATTAAAAAAGTGGGAACTTTCTTTTCTCCCAGGGCGCTATAGCAGTTTAAATGGTATTGGAATGATCTCTTTATTGATTATGTGACAGCACCTAGATCTGGAGTTTTCTTGTGGGGTTAAGTCTTTGGTTACTTTCTCAATTTCTTCCATGATGATTGGGTATATTAATAGTGTTCTCCATAAAAACAAAACCAATAGGATATATATGGGTAGATAAAGGTTTATTGAGAGGAATCAGTTGATGCAGTTATGGAGGTTGAGAGGTCCCAGTATCTGCTATCTGCAGGCTGGAGGCCCAGGGAAGCCAGGGGTGTAATTTTTGTCCAAACCCAAAGGCATGTGAACCAGGGGGCCCATGGCATAAGTCCTGGTAGAAGTTCCATAGCCTAAGAACCAGGAGCATAGATATCCAAAGGCAGAAGTTACATATTCCAGCTAAAGCACATTTGTCCTTCCTCTGCATTTTTGTTCTAGTCAGACCCTCAATGGATTAGATGATGCCCACCTGCATTGATGAGGGTAGGTTTTCATTACTCCATCTACCTATTCAAATGCTACTTGTTAACAGCAAGTAGACACACCCAGATATAATGTTGGACCAGCTTTCTAGGCATCCCTTTCCCCAGTCAGATAGACACACTGGGGTTTACCTTTGCTGTATCTTCTGTGGTAAATTTTATTAATTTTCATTTAAACAAAATAATCTCATTCATTCAGGTTTCTACATTTACTTGCATAAAATTAGGTAACATTTTCTTATAGCTATTTCCCCTGATTATCTAACTAAAGAGGCTCTGCTGCTAATTACAGTATGTGGTGGGTGAGGGAGCTTTCCGTACCAACAAATGATTCTCTGACAGCAACTGGGAGTCCTACAATTCAGCTCAATCCTCACCCTATCCACTTGGAGATGGCTTCATATCCTGCAAGTCAAGGGTCAGTCCTGCAGGACTTCTCCCCCGCCCTGACACACACACTAGTCAAAAGCTCACATTAGTATTCGTCCTTCTGACCAACCAGCTATAGATCAGAGGTTCCAACAAACTCCTTGGGTTTGAACTTACTAGAGCAGCTCACAGAACCCAGATAAACATTTCCCTCACTAGATTACTGGTTTATTATAAAAGAGTATAATTTAGGAACACCTGGACTGAAGAGATGCACAGGACAAGGTGTGAGACAAGTAGTGGAGAGCTTCCACGCCCTCTCTAGGCACATCACTCTCCCAAAGCCTTTACATGTTAATCAATCTGAAAGTTCTCCAAACCCCCTCCTTTTGGAGTTTTTATGGAGGCTTTCTTACATAGACATGATTGATTCAATCATTGGCCATTGATTGAATCTCTAGCCCATTCTCCCCTCCCTGGAAATCAGAGGGTGGAAATAAAACTTCCTCCCCTCTGTTTATGGTTGTTTTTCCTGGCAACCAGGCCACGATTTTAGGTGTTTTCCAACAGTCACCGCATTAACATAGACTCAGGTGTGGTGGAAAGGAGCTTGTTAAGAGTAATAAGACACATATTTCACTTTATGGGTCTGAAGGTAAAAGACTAAATATTATAATAAGAGATGCTCTTGTTGCTCAGGAAATTCCAAGGGTTTTAGGAGCTCTGTACCAGAAATTAATGTACCAGAAATTAATGATAAATATATATTTAATTATTATAAATCACAATATCATACTCCCCAATTTCCTTTTTTAACATTGTACATTTCTGCTTGTTTATGTTCATGGCCATTATCTATATTATTTCAAAAAAGAGTTCTCAGATACATTTTATATTTTTAGTATTTTTCTATTCTAAATAATACATTAATTATTGATAATTCATATTTATCTCAATATATATATATATATATATAACATGCAGCATGTTGTCTTAAGTTTGCCACAGGCCCCACTAATTCTTATTTCCCATGCCTACACAATTCATTCATTACTTTCCTGTCTGGCCTGTAGACATTCTAGTTATGACTCTTCCATTTAAGGCTTTGGGTTTTTCTGTGCTCTCTTGGGCCAGATCCATAATTTCTAATACATTAAGTTTTTAGATTCTTCAAAGCCAGGTTGAAGGAAGATTGAAAGATAAGAAACTGGGGAAGCATATGTAAGAGAGAAAAAAGAAAAAAAGCAAAAGAGAGAGGGAGGGAGAGAGAGAGAAGAGAGCATTAGTTAGATGCAAAGCCAAGATTGCACTATAATTTTTTTCTCTGCAACCAGGAGAAATCTGAATGAATGTATGCCTCAGCTGGGCAAGAGAGCCATTGAGAACATTGGTGAAAACCAAGAATATGTTAAAAACAAGCCCACAAGTACAAAATAGAATCACTGATGCTAAGCCCCACATCACCAAATAAAGACTTAATTACAATTTCAGGTAGTAATTATAATGGAATCTTAAACATCAGTCAGGAATAGCCTGATTGATGTTAATGAGGTAGTGAGGAGCCTGACAGACCCCAGCCATCCCCTAAAGGGAAGTAACCTTTTAATAACTAACCTACTTTCTGCCTAGTATAACTTCCTTTTCCCTGCTCCCTTCTGCCTATAAACACTTTTATAGAGCTCCTTTCTATCTGCCTAGATAGGATGCTGCCCAATTCATGAGTCTCTGAATAAAGCCAATAAGATCTAAAACTAAGTTAAATTTTGTTTTTTAACATGTGCTAGGGTAAAGGGAGATATACGTAATTTTGGAGGTAGGAATAGGAAAGACACTTGTGATGATTAATTTTATGCATCAATTTGTCTGGGACATGGGTGGCAGACATTTGGTCAAACATTATTCTGAATATGTCTCTGAGAGTGTTTCTGGATGAGATTAACATTTGAATCGTAGGCTGAGTAAAGCAAACTGCCCTTCCCAGTGTTGGTGGGCCTCATCTAATCAATTGAAGCCCTGAAAAGTACAAAAAGCCTGACTGTCCCTGAGTAAGAAGGAGCTCTTCTTGCCTGACTTTCTTGACTTGGAACTTCAGTCCTTTCCTGCCTTCTGGGTTGAACTGAAACATCAGCTCTTAGATCTGGGTCTGCCAGTTTTTAAACTAGAACTGAAAAATCGGCTGTCCTGGGTCTCAGCTTGCTGACTACAGATTTTGGTCCAACTCTCTCTCTCTCTCTCTCTCTCTCTATATATATATATATATATATATATATATATATATATATACATACACATACATATATACAGGTTCTCTACAGAACCCTGGCCCATAAGGCATTGAAGTAATTTGTGCCCATTCATACATACTGTCTTATAAAAACAGAGTCAAGGTCATCTGCTGAGAATTATTTGTGAAATTATTGGCTCCATATATCTCCCCTGCAAGATTATAAATTCAAGGGGTAAGGATTGTCTTTCAAAGATGGAGCATGGTTTTCTGTTGGAGTCGTTTGCTTGGGTTCTTATCTCAGATTTTCTATTTTCTAGCTGCATGATCTTGGGCGAGATACTCAACCTTTCCACTCTTCAGATTCCTCATCTGTTATTACTTCATAGGTTTGTGGTAGAAAATTAAGAAATCTTGAGTACAGTTTCAATGGTGACTGGCAATAGTAAAAATCATGGTCATCTTGGCCTCAATCTGCCTGAGCACTTAGCAAAATGTTTGGAATATAGATCTTGAATGGATGCGTTACTAGATGGATGAAGACTATTCTTTGGTGGCTTAGCCTCTACAGTTAATGGTTACCAATTCATCATAATTTCCACCCTATTCTATAATCTTCTCTGCAGGTTGAGGGAAGATCCTCAGAACTAAATTCTGGAATTGCTTTCCAGTGGGGTTGTGTTAGATTCAGCCAATAATAAGTGTTTGCCCAAAGTTTGAAAGGGAGAGAGAAGGAAAACAATTATCTGTTCAGAAGCAGCTGGGCAGTGTGTAGGACTTTGGCAGAAGACAGATGAAGGCTTTCATGCAGCTACATCTGGGCATTATCCATAGACTTCATTGCAACATGAAGCCAAACCCATCAGTGACTGCTTGGAGTTCTGATTTCTGCACTATGGGTTTCTTCAAGGCAGCAACAGCTTCCTTACCTTTTTTTTTTTTTCTATTCCAACATTTATATAAGTTTCTAATTCCCTTCTTTAAATGCTTTTCTGCTTAAAATATCTCATGGGTTTTGCCTTTTGGACTAAACCCAATTGTTAAGTGCTGAATTGTGTCCTCCCCAAATTCATAGGTTGAAGCACTCACATCTGGTACCACAGGTTATGATTGCATTTGGAAATAGACCTTTAGAGATGTGATTACGTTAAAATGAGGCCAGTTTGGTGGGCTTAACCAAGTCTGACAGATGTTCTGATCAGAATAGGACATTTGGATACACAAGGAGACACCAGGGATGCACTCGCAAAGAAGAAAGACCACTTGAGGACACTGCTAGAAGGTGGCCATCTGCAAGCCAATGAGAAAGGCCTTAGTAGAAACCAGTCCTCTGAGACCTTGTGGTCAGGTTTCTAGCCTCCAGCATTGTGAGAAAATAAATACCATCCTCCTGGGGTACTTTGTCACATGGCAGCCCTATGAAAAGAATATACCAGTCTGAACAGTAGCTGGATTGTTAGAACAATGACTCTAAGCTGTCCCTCTGATTCTTTGGGGTGAGTCAGTGTGGTTGGAAGGGTGTTGAAGGTATTGCATATTTGTGAGTCACTTGAAAATTTCACGCAAGGCCCAACTCACCCAGAAGTTGCTGCTATACTAATGCCATGAAAATTCTGAGTTCCGATCAATACTTGGGATAGAGTGGTAGAGTGTGGATGTCATGCAACATGGTCATTCAGTTGTTTCTGCACACCCACAGAGACAGCTAGTCTGTTCCTCCCACCTCCAGGTCTTTGTGGCAGCTCTGCTGGACCTGTTGCTGGTAGAGAACATTCAGTAGGGGAGTTTGGTGGCTTTCTCTAATTCAGCAGTCTATTTTGAGGGTAAAGACAAAAATGAAAACCTAAAATAGTCTGTGCATAGAATTTGAAGAAGAGATGGAAACCAGAACTGAATTCTGAAGGCCTACTGAGAAAAAGAGATCCTAAAGAATCCTTCCTCAGAGTAGGAAGGGAATGAAAAGGCTTGATTGACAATGACTGTCCTGTGAGGTATAAGTAGTTAACTTATACCTTCTAAACTATCAACTTCAACTCCCACCTGGAAGATCACCCTTCCCAAAGAAGTGGAAGGTCACAAATATAGGTCCATATATCATGGGCTCTGAGAACACACAGGCCCCTGTGGCACTTCCAGATTAACAGGATGATGGGGTGGGGCAGGAGGGTACGGGGAAGGGCTTGCTGCCCTTCCCTGCATCTGGTATGGTGAGAGGGTTCTCAGGCATTGTTCTCTTTTGTGTTACTGATGAGGATTCCAGAGGGTAAACTTGCACAAAGTCACAGAAGTACCAATGTAGCTGGATTGATTTGAATCCAGGCTTACTCCAGGATCACCTACTTAACAATCTTGTTGTAGTGCTTCACCGAAACACTTCCAGGGCTAGCAGCTGAACATTTCCAGCGATTGAAGAGATCTGCTGGAGTATTACAAATACCATCTTCTGATGCCCCTGTCCACCAAATATAGCAGCTCCACCCACAGGATACTCATATGTAATCATCCATTCCACTCAGAAGAGCTAATTTAAAGTAAAGGGGTACTTTTATTTTTCCCAGGGAGTCAGTCTAACCAAAAAAATAAATAATTTGTGTGTAGGAGTGAGGAACAAAGGTTTTTCTTCAGATATTTAAACGATTTTCTCAAATGTTCCATTACTACAGTGAAACAAAAGTTGTGTTACATATTTACGTGGGTGGTTCATTCTAAGATTGTAATTCTAGCTTTAGTTAGATCAGAAACAGAAATCAGACCTTGACTGAAGGAAGAGAAAACAGTTCTTAAGCAGAGTGGCAACTGAAGACAAAGACATTTAAGTAATTATTTTCTCATGGTATAATGAAAACAAGCTGACCATCTTTTGCCATTACTCAAGAAAACCTTGTGATTTTGGTTTTCATTAAATATTTGGTTAGCTTCTCTTCATCTGTCTTATTCGTGAGCCTGTCTCCTTACCCACACCCAGACCCTCCATGCTGATATAAATTGAATCATTCCACTAGCAACCAAAGTTCAAACTCAATTTGAGCCTGTTTCAATGTACTTATATGTGATTTTCATCTCTTTGTATCTAATTCAAGTCATTTGAGATGTGCATAACTCTTCCCTCAATCTGGAGGGTTCACCCCACTTTGTATTTTAAATATGTTCCTGTAAAAGGGCAGATGAATCACTGCTCATTTTTTAATGGAGTTTGTACAGTAAGTCATTACATCACTGTACTGAGAAAACATTGAATATTCCCTTAGTCAAACTCAAAGCAATGGAAGCCTAGAGTTCCTGTCAATAGAAAGCACAGCCCATGAGAAAAATGGGAGGAAGAGGATGGTCACATAGACAAACCTACTTTGGGATTTTCTTTAACCTCGACTCTTTTTTTTTTTTAATTTTGAGCAATAATTTGTATTTTAATTTTGTGAGATCTCCTAAATCAACTAAAGATTTAAGATAAGCCAGATCCAGTGAGCTTCACAGCTCATGCTGGATAGGACTTAAGTAAAACCTAATCGGTTTCCTAACCATGCCTTCTTGTACTGTTTTTATGGTAAAAAATACTATAGTAGCACCAAAGGGATTTTTCATAAAAACAAAAACAAAAAACTCTCCAAATACAACTGATTTCAGTTTTGTGTATTTCTGCCCTTTTGTTACTCATATTAATGTATCCATTTAATGTTTAATTCTCAAGCCATGAGATAAATAACACGCTCACCCACCCCAGCGAAATGCTACTTCCCAGAGGAAGGTGTTTCTGGAACACCCCTGCATTATAAGCGAGAACCGAAATGGGAGACTCCTGCCCAATGAGCCTTAATGTCCTACCAATCTCTGGTTCCCCTCTCCTCACTGGCCCCAGCCTCCAAATTCCTATTTCTTATTTACTAATGATCCCGAAACTAAATATAAATCTTTGTCTTTCTCCTTTTGCATAACGAAAAGTTTTGAGGGCAAGGACAAAAATCTTTCTACCCATTTCAGTGCTTATATACAGTGTTGGGCATATAGCATATTCAGTCACTAAATAAAAATTAGAAGGGAAAGAGCATTCTGTGCCCCTTCTGTGGCTTCATACCCATGTCATCTCCTTAATAACCTCTTATCTCATGAAATCACAGACTTAGTGATAAAGAAGAATAAATTACTGTTGCCACATTTAACACTTGTACATTTTATTTAATTAAATCAGCCATTGTACACATTGCAGCTATGTATTGTTAGTGTTGTATTTTTTTTCCATTAACTAATACATGCCCTCATAGATATATTCAATTAGTGTTATCACCATGGGAACAAGATGCTGATTCATCAACTGAAAATTCACTTCTTCTCACAGTATTCAAGTTTTTTGATTACACAGCAAAAATCAAAAATCAAAAAAAGGTGAATAACCATTATGTTGTTACACAGACATCATCTGCACTGCAAATAACACAACAGAAATGCTTTTCTTGAGCTCCAGTGAAGGTTTTGACAAGAAGGCCATGGCGTGTCTCAAAAAGTTTCACCATGAGCCGCTCTCATTTTGGCTGCCAAAGAAAGCTTTATTTCCTATCCAACTGCCAAAAAGTGCTAGCATTTGAGGCTTAAGAGATTTGGCTTGTGGGAAACCTCCCTCCCAGGAAATTTTCTCCCTTGGCAACATTACTTGAAATGATGAAGTGCCATTGTTTGTCACATTTGTTTTTGACATTCGGAGCAGTGAGTCATTTTTGCACAACAGGAAAAGACCAGATAGAATTGGAAAATGTTCAATCCCTGGAGGATAGACTCTTTTTTTTTTTTAAATTTCATCTTCATTGAATATACTTTTCTTTAACAAATAACTGATTCGAAATGTATACTGTTTATATGAATATATTTGTGAATATATATATATGTTAAAATGCTACACAGCTTCAACCACTAGAGGAATAAGGAATAGGACATGGAAATCACTCAGATGATTAAAGTTCCTTCTTTGAAACAAAAAAAGTGCACAAATGCACTTCAGAGTTTCCAAGGGAGTTTGGATTTCAAATAAATAAATCAAAAATTTTAACCAAAACCAAATTGGTAAGGATTTCTCAACCTTGTCTGCAAGCTAAAAAACAGACCTAGTGGAAAAGTGAAAAGTGCTTGCTCAGGGTCAAAAGAATGAAAACCATCAGTGTGATCAGAAGAGGAGTTTTGACTGTGGTTTTGATTTTTAAATGCTACATGCAGGTATTAGAGAAGATATAAACCCGGGCGGGGGGTCAGGGGAGGGGAACCACTCCAACATGGTGAAGGAGTTAAACCTTTTGCGTAGAGGGTAAATCTGGTTTCCAATGAATTATCTACAGTGCAGTGGCCAGAAGAAAGTACCACCAATAAGACAGCGTGGTTTGCTAAAGCAGCAATGAAAACTGGAAAACTACAGTAGTTATAGCTTTTAAAATACCCTGCCAATGTGTCCAAAATCTAAAAGACCTGAAGATGCTAGAACGCCACCAGCTGTGGCTGCTAGCAGCTGAATACCTCATTGATTCCTTCCTTTAGCCGTCTGCTCCCCTCTCCCCTCCCTCAGAGTGGCTGTTGGAGAATCCTAAATCAAGGCTGGCCAGCACCAGCAGTAAGTGCTTAGTTAGGATAGTTCCTTGAGGTTATCAACCCATCTTTAACTAGGAGCAATGGCTACTCTGGAAGTTCTAAGGACATGGTAGGTCTGAAGTGCTTCTTTTGCAGTAGAACTGTATTATCATTCGATTGTGTTAGCAATATCTTAATTAACCATTCATTGTTCAGCAATTTCTAGAGGCCTTTTATTCCATGATGCCCAGTGTAGTTATGATAGGCAGTGGTTTTAATTTTAATATGTTGTTCATCTGAGCATTTTAGCTATATACATGGTATAAGGATATCCCATGGAAGGACTCCTAGATAGCATCACTTGAAGAGGTCTGTAGGTGAAGTTCTTCTGATCGATGGATTTTCATGGAGCTTGTGCAGGAGCAAAGAACAATGGAGGTGGCCAGTTCCCAGTTTAGCACAGACACAACAAAGTAGTGGATACAGCATCCAGTCTGAAGGATGCTATCTTTGGTCACAAATTAGCTTACAGTCAGAGAGAGGACGGGGAAAAACTGAAACAAAATGCGGTGTGTATTTGCTCAAAGTGGAAGTGTCAGGGTATCCCATGAGGCCGGTTAGGTCACTCTGCTAATGACGCGGGAAGTTGCATATTGAGTGAATGTGTGGTTTCTGGTGTGAGGACTGGGCAGCCCCTCACTTGGCCTCTGGCTTCGAGTCCTCCTTGCAGAAATGCCGAAGGAGTTGCTGGAGGTCGCGCTGGAGGTCATCTTGGTCTAGTGCTTCTGGTACATCCTCCAGGTGCTCCAAGTAAATGCGTTTTCCATGCTGGTCCTTCACCACAGCCCTCTTCTGTGTACTGGCTTTACTCATTGTTGTCCTGGAGGAAAGCGACAAGAGAGAATTATGCTTTCTTTACTAAAAGACAGCCACCATCTTTGGAATGGGGGTAACCGTGACATGAAAGTACTTTACTGTCCTACCTCCGGATAATTCTACACTGAGCTATTAGTTGAACAACAGCCATCTTTCCACATTTGTCTTTGAAACATGGCTTCTTCTATCTGATGTGAGTCATGAAGTGTTTTAAAGTGTTTTGGAACAAAGAGTATTTTTTAAAACTTAAGGAACTATTTCAAATAAATAAAACCATGCTTTAATGTGATTCTCTCCAAAAGTAACCATCCAATCATTCATGTTTTGTTCAAGGCACACTGATTTGGAAAGCTTGGCTTGGGGCACCTGAGTGGTGCAGTTGGTTGGGTATCTGACTCTTCATTTTGGCTCGGGTCGTATTCTCAGGATCATGGGAATGAGCCCTGCATAAGTCTTCCCACTCAGTGGGGATCTGTTTGAGAATCTCTCCCTCCTTCTGCCTTTCCTGCTCATACTCTTTTTCTAAAATAAACAAATCTTAAAAAAAAAAAAAAAGAAAGGAAAACTTGGCTCATCCTGAAACAGGGATTCCATATGTACTTCTTGACAGGCTGAGAATAGTTCTTGATTTGTGTAGAGGGTAAATCTTTTTTTTTGAAACACCTTCACTGCCAGCTTACTCCTTAGAGTTGCATCCTGTTCTAGGAAAATTTTTCCATGGACACAGATCTTTAAAACTGGAATCCTCTTCTATCAACATAGAGGAAGGTGACTACCAGTGAGAGATGAAGGTCTGCCCAGATATTGAAACCCCATCTGAAGATGGTGGGGAAGAGAGAGGAAAGAAAAAAAACACCGAGACAAATTCTTCCTCCATCTGCTCAGATCTCCATGGACTTTGCCCATTTTTGGTCTTCTACGCCATTGAACAGTCTGCTGCTTTCTTGGTTCCCTCTTAACTAGTGATTACTCGACAAAGGGGCTATGATGTACTGTGATATTTTGTACTATTTTCCTGTATCCCTACTTGAAAACGATTATGCTGTAATTTGTACATCCTCTCTTCTTCTCACTACTTCTAAATATAATTATTCATTCCGTAAATATGTGGTGAACATTTTTATGTGCCAGGCACTATTATTATAATGAATAAGGAAAATGAATCTCAGAGATTTTAAGCAATGCTCCAAATACAAAATAACAGTTAGTATGAAGTGGGGCCAAGACTCAAAGATTCCAGAGCCTGAATCCCTACCATGATGCCATGCATCTTCATTGAAAACCATGGAAGAAATGAGCAGTTTTCATGACTTTACCCAGCATTTTTCTTATTGATTCCTAGTGTTAAAGAGCTAGAGGTTCTGCTCTCATCATTATTCTGCCTTCTAACACTGTCATGCATTTAAAATCATTTTTATTTATTTATTTTTTTAAATGACTTCTATTAGCTGAAATGTTTTCAGCTTTCTTTTGGGCATCTTTGTTTCCTTCTTTCTCCTCTCATGTTCTCTTCTTCTCTCCCTTCCTTTGACACCACAAGAATTATTTTGTATCTGAAAACAAATCTGTTCCTTTAAAAATTATTTATATATTTGAGAGAGAGAGGGAAAGAGTTGGGAAGGAGGTACAGGGAGAGAGAATCTTTAAGCAGGCTCCCCACTGAGCATGGAGCTCAATATGGGGCTCAATCCTGGGACCCTGAGATTATGACCTAAGTCAGACACTTAACCGACTGAGCCACCCAGGCACACTAAATTTGCTCTTCTTATAAAAGGTCAAATCTGGTTCCAATGGTTGACATCAGATCATGTTTGTTTTTTTTTTAAAAACTATGTAGCACCTATAATTTTTCTTCTCCCAAAAGGCAAATATCTGACTATTTCTGCCAAGAGCTAAGAGAAGCCTTCATGGCACTGGTGTGGGGGGATAAGCTTTATTCACAGGACAATCCCTGATATTTTGTGCAGATATGTGTAGATGAATGTGTTTATGAGTATGCATATGCATATTCTTCAAGCAGTGAAATGAATCTACCCATTATGCATATCAGGGGAGCAGTGGGCATCATGAAATGTCTTCAGCAACATACAAGATAAAGTGTTATACATGACAAATACAGTTCCAGTACTAAATAGCTATAGAATTTAAGTGAGTTATCTGTATCTTTGGCTTCAAATTCACCAGTTGTAATTGAGAACTTTGGATTAACTCATCTCTAAATGTATTCCAATTTAAACATCTCATGATGCTAGGATATGTACATGGTTTATATGGCTTTGTCTGAGTAACTGAATAAAAGACTTAAATGTTTAGAGTACAGAAGTGCCTGGGTGGCTCAGTGGGTTAGCGTCTGCCTTCTGCTTAGGCCATGATCTTGGGGCCCTGGGATCGAGCACCACATCATGCTCTCTGCTCAATGGGGAGTCTGCTTCTCCCTCTCCCTGTCTCTTTCTCTTTCTCAAGTAAATAAATAAAATCTTTTTTTAAAAAAGTTCAGAGTATAAAAAGCATTTATCCTTAGTTTATGTAGCATTTTTATAGTTCTCTTGGCAATTATACCCTTAAATTCTTAGCTGCTGTGGTTGTTCACATGCGATTGGAGGACGGAATTGTGATAGAACCTTTAATTCACTGTTCTAATTATTATGTTCTACAGGCTAAAAATAGCTTTGTAGAGTACTATAAATGACAATCTTTTTCTTCTTTACAATGACATGGAAAGCACAATAGTAACTTGAGTTTCCATTGTGTCTTTTCACTGAGAAGCAGAGAGCACTTTATCAGCATGGTGCTGCTAGAGGACCAGAGACAAGGGCCAGGAGACAAGGCAAGGGTACTGAAGTTCATACATCAAATTGGTGGTAGGGGTGGGCTGACCAGAGCGTTTCACAGCTGGTCCCCTTTTATAGGTGCAAAAGTGAGCTGCTTACTGCTTTTATGATTCTTTCTTAACTTAGTAGATTCCCTGGTTTCAGTACTGCTAGGTACATTCAGGTTTGTTGGTATCAAACTCATGCTCATGTTATTTGCCACTCACATGCCAGATCATGAATTAGCTCAAAGCTTTTAGAAGGAGCTAAAAACAAAACAAAAACAAAAACAAAAACAAAAAAAAAAGAAGAAAAAAACCTTAAGCATGTACCACACAAAGTTATGATTTGCTAAGATTGAGCTGAAGGCAGCTGGTCACAAGATTAATTTGTGAGCAGTTGATTAGATTCCTCTTCATATGTGCTCCAAATCTATCAACACAATGGACTATCCCAGGCAGTTGGCCTCAGCAAAACTGATGACTTGATAAAACCCAAGGAGTGATTGTGTAAACAGGTGTCTCATTCTCAAGCCTTAGTAATACCTTCAAAGCATCTATAGGTATGACACATTGACAGATCTACCATTTGACAAAAGTGTACAATACAGAGAGAGTTGAAAGTTCCCAAAGGATGTTAGGGTATATGTAGGGGCTCTGTTTTTCTTTTCTTAAAATTGGAGAAAAATTTAAGGTGTTAGTTGGCAAAGCGTAACCCCATGCTAACCCAAACCTTTTAATTATTGATCCATCCTCTTTCAGAATTTCATTCTCTACTAAACTGGGGAGGTGCACTTTCATGTGGCTACCTGTATAACTCAAAGCCTGAAGTAAGAAAAAAGAAAACAGGACAAAACCCATCATAAACCATAGACTTAGAAATAATCTATTACTTTGCTTAATTGATAATAAGTATAAAAATATATATTTGAAAGGATAAGTAAAAACAATATTAGGATCAAATGCAAGTATTGAATTTTATTTAAATTTCTCCCACTTGTGAGGGACATGCATTATAATGCTTCATAAATGCTGGTAAATAATAGCTGAACTGATTGACTTTTATTTTCTCCTCATTTCATCTTCCTTCCTTTCCCAGTGGAGACTCCACTGGTAAATATAATGATCAGAGACACAATAAGCAACAAATAAATACGGTCTACAGTGTACAACTCACATAATTCATCTTTTGATTATCCAAGGTCAAAATGCTTCCCTTAAAAGTATTTCATTAAGGTATGCTTTTCAAATCCCAATGCATTCATATATAATCCTAACGCATACCATGGGTATAGATGAGGACACACGTGTAACATTTAACTTCAAAATGTCTCAATAGCAAAAAATGTTTGGTGGATGTTTGCATATGCCCACAATCCCTTAGTCAAAACCCTTGGGACCAGCTGTGTTTCAGAATTCAGAATTTTTTCTTTTTGGATTTTAGGAAGGTAGTATGATATATACAATGTACATTCTAATACCCCAGAAGGGGTTGGGACAGCATCCTGCAATCAAACTCATAAATAAACAAATAAACAGCAAAACATGAATATTCATTCTAGGTAGGACAAAGAAAAAAAAAAACCCTCCATGTCAGCTGATCTTAAGTTTCACTGCCCAATTAGCTTGCTACTAACTTAGAAAATTTGTTTTGGTTTTCAGAATTTTTGGATTCTTGTATCCTAGGAAGGATCTGTCCCCATAGACTCATTTCCTAATTATTGGAAATTAGAACTTAAATAATTAAAAATGCTTATTTTATTTCTAGGTTTAAAATAAACCTGAACTTTCTTTAATGCCTATCTTTGGAAACATTTGAAAATATCAGCTAGTAATGATAATTTGCAACCTATTCATTTCTTTCTCTTCGTAATTGGGAAGTCACTTCCGGGACTTCCAAGCAAGATGTACGATCATGACCTAATTCTAAAGATTCTGATTCTGATTCAGCTGAAGTCAATGTTGGTCATCTTGATATTTAAAGCATTTATAGTGGCACCAATGAATATCACAAGTTGTGGAAACATTAACTCGCTGTAGAGTTACTCAAACAGGAGTTCTACTCTTGAATTAGTCTGTGCCCTCCCATGAACACATATATGGAATGACATAATGATAAACCATTTTCTTTTTAAACGCAAAGCAAACATAAAACACAAAACCAAAAAAGTGATAATGCTTCTATACCTCTTCAAAGTCATCTTTGGCTGAAGGAAGATCAGTGGCTAAACTAGAATCACCCAGATGTTTCTCCATCCTCTCTCCATGTACCACAGTTGTTTTAACAACTTTGCTGACTCTACGGCCTTCCACTGGTTCAGCCTGAAATTGTGAGGTACTGGACAAAATGCTGGGCTCAGACAAAGTTACCTAATGAATGAAGGACACATGATACACAGTTTCTGACTGACACAATGTAACAGTGATGAATTTTCCTATGTAGAAAACAAAAACACCAAAACCCTATAATGATATATATTGGTCTTCTAAAAACAGTATTTTGGAAAAGAGAAGCAGTTACAAAAAGCATCAATTGGTAATGCTGCTATAATGTACGCAGCACCAAACCAACCACTCATGAGTCACTTGAAAGAAAATCTGTCAGGAAGTATTATGAATGAGAAACCAATTGCTCAGTGCAATGTGGCCATAACAGCTTGTAGATGAACCCTCTCTTTCCAAGTTTAAATGGTTTTGACATTATGAAAATAAAATTAATTCCCAAAGGAGAAACTCTCAAAGATATGAGAAACTGAAAAAGTAGATTTCTAGAGAAATTTTGTGTATAATAATAAAATTTTGAGGATATGAATGAATGCAAAACAGTGAGTATGTCAGAAATTATATGTCAAAGAGGTAAATGTTCCTTAGAGAGAAGTAGAACAGAAAGAAAACTATTGATCAGGGATTCTTGGGATCCTGGCTTTAGTGACTCTAAAATGCATAAGCTTAACTCTCAGATATTTATCTATAGTGCCTTACAGAAGGCTGCCATCCCACCCAGGGAACAAGCACAACAACACAAGAGTAGGCGCTTTGTGTGACATTGTTTGCCAGCAAATGAAAATCTGGTCTTCTAAAATTTGACTTTGGATTTCTGTTGTATGTACTTGACTATGAATTAAACAGGAAATAGAAATAAGAAGGGCCAAAGAGAGATAATGACTATAATGGCTATAAATCTCCTCTATGGCTATTTTAAAATTCCACAAAATCATGAAGAGAAAAACGAATGTGAGCTGAAATCAGGGTGCCATATAAGGGGCCAATAGAGATAAACAACTGCACCCACCTCTTCTGACTCTAATTTATACTTCTCCATAAAACCAGGTTGGAGAATCAGATGATCTTACCTCTGACTGTTCGATGTCACTCTTTAATACAATGCGCTTCATGACTTTGGAATAGACATCTCCTTCCTCAATGCTGATGGGTCCCTGTGCCGTTCCCTGCATCGTAACCTCCTCTTTCTCTGTGCCATCAGAGGATACATACCGCCTAATGATTTTTCTAGTGACCTGAAAGATATTTTATTCATGCAGCTCGTCTTTGAGCGGCAGTACCGGGGTACTGGTAAGTTTGACATCAACCACATTAGATTAATACCTTCTTTACCACAGTGTGTCCGTGCTCATCAATGTATTCTTCTTCTGTGACTGTTTCTGGGGGTATGTCAGGCATATCATCTCCCTAAATGGTTGAGAGAAAAGGGTCACTTTGGTGTTTGGTACCAATTCTGAGAAACTACTCCCAAGTGCTTATAATGTGAGCCATGTTAGAAAAGGAAGGGAGCTACTAAGAAGCACTGCTGAGATGCCAAGTCCTGTCGAGTAGTATGTTTAAAAGAAAGGGAAAAAAATGGGTAATAACATGCTTAGGAGAACTGGACCAAAGTTAGGTGTAAAACAAACAAACAAACGAACAAAAACAGACAAGCGAGGTGAGGTGGGTGGGAGTGAAGAAGCACTCTTGCTCTTGCTGTTCGCTCTCTTGGAGGTGGGCTGCCAATGTCATCACTGCTGCATTTTTTTTTTTAAACAAACCAAACTTAGGAGAGTTAAAGGATCTGCTTTTGAATGGCCATGCACTACCTAAAGAGCATGCCAAGCCCTCAATGCTCCAGGTCTATCACTCTCTGAGGACTATGGGGACAGAAGCGTCCCAGACGTGCAGTAATGTAACTGGTACCTGAATAATCACTCGTCGGCGGACAACCCTGGTAGTTACCATCGCCTCCTCATCTGAGCTGGCCTCCAGCTCACCTAATTCCTCTGTTAGCTCCTGGTGGAAGCATGGAAGCATTGTTTTGTTTAACATGCTAAGGAATGTCTTCACTACTGGTTTCTGCTTTAGTTCACACTGTTTTCTCAAAGTCTCATTCATGGAAGCTTTGGTGGAAAAGCCAGCAGGGCAAACAGGTGTGTGCCTATCTCACATTTTGATAAGAAGATAGTTTTGTGTTCATGAATGAAAAAAAAATCTGGAATTCTGAAAGCTGTCTGAGTGCCCATCTGTCAAAATCTGTCAGAAGAAATAAGCAGCTTGTCCACATCACTTCTTAGACTTAAATTCCTGATAAATAACTAGATGTAAACACAGAAGTTAAGCAGCACAAACAACACTTGTAAGCCACTGACACTCAGGCTTAGTCTTGAAATGATTAACCCACAGGTTAATCTATATTAACCATATTTAACCCATATTTCTATAAAATAACTTATGCTTGGAGCACAACTTTCTGCAAAAAGTCAGTATTTCCTAATAGTTGTTATCTAGCCAGTAAAGCATCTCCCTGGGAACAAAGGAGGCAGGCTATGAATATTAGACTCGTTCTGCAGAGAAGTTAAGGTGCACTGGCCAGTCTGATATTATGGGTCTGGCCCTGAGTCAGAGATGGAATTTAAAACATAATTTTAGATTAGAACATATATCTTGGGGGCATTCTGTCAATGTACTCTTTCTCAAGGGGATGCTATTTTTTTTTTTAAAGAAAACTCAATGAAATTTTTCCAACATATTTTTAAATATCTGGTATATTTCTATATGCTTTTCTACTAAAAGAAAACATGTAAAATCTAAGCCAAATTATACTTTAAATATATTCAGGAATCTACTGCCTAGAAATATGATCAGCAAGAAAAGTGATTGAAATTGGATCCTCAAGATAGGGTCATGAGAAGTTAAGGGTCAAACTAGGAAGCATCACAGAGATAATTGGATATTCATCATGAATAAATGGAATGGGTCTGTATAAAGTGGAATACAGAAGGACTTATCAAAATTTCTTTATGTGCATTGAAAGAGTAAATGAATTATCCAAATAATTGTTTGAGATCTATGCTTCATTTAGCCAATAGATTCTTAGGCTAAATTTAGTTAACTTTTAGGTCCAGATAGCATCTTTGAAACATTTTTACTAGAATTCATTTAAGATAAGAACTTGGGAGATGAATAATTCTATGTAAACTTAAAATAAAATTCCATTCATGGGATGAATTCATTATTTAAGATAACTGCCAAAATTGGGACACAGTTTTCATTCGTCTGAACCTCTCCTAATTTTAGTTATGATTTTAGATAAATCCTGCAGATTTATGAGCAGATGTCATCCTCACGGTGAACAAAAATAAATGTGAGCCTTCAGCCTGCAGATAAGTTGTACTCTTTTCCTCAAAGTTTCAGTTCCTTTATATAACTCATTCTCTACTACTGAGACATATAGTAATGCTTTAAAAACACTTTGATGTAGAAAATGTTTTTGGATTCTAAAAGGAAAAATATAGAATTTAATTGATATTAAATTACGTTTAACGCAAAAAGATCCTGGCACTTTCTTCTGTGCATGAGAATCATCTAGGGAGTTACCTAAAATACAGATTCTGGGTCCCCCTTCCCTCTCTGAGGTTCATTTCGATTTACAAGCTCTGAGGAGGGCTCAGACCCCGCCAGTTAATGCTGAGGATGTGGAGAGATTAGAATATGTTTTGAGAATAAATGGTTTATGTGAATTTCTTAATATGGTCTCCACCTCTCTTCAGAACATCAGAACTCATTTAATGACAAAGGAAAGGGTGTGATGCAAGCTCCTACTCCAGTCAGGTATTCCGATATTCTCAATCAGCAAGAAGTTGAGAAACAGTGTCCTTTTTTCAAAATCATTTTAAAAACAGATATAAGGAGATCTATTTTGGAAATCATCTTTCCTTTAATGAGAAAATTTTGTTTGAGGAGGTAAACCCCACTAAATATCCACAATCTGCGTGCTCATCAGCTGACAGCACAGACAGATCTAATCAGAGTCTGCCTGCCACACGTTTCCACGGCTGGCACTTACCTGAGGCCCTGCTCATCCCTCTTACTAGTCTTCAAGCCCATGGTTATCAATTTTTAAAAGTTACATCCAGGCATCTTGTTTCACACCAGGGTTCATTTTCCTTAGGAAATGGTTTTCCAATTAGAGTTCACGATCAAGTAGCTAGAATTGGAACGTGTATCATTTTTTTTCTAGATTCTCTAGGCCTCAGGTTTTAAAAGGGATTGAGAGGTTCACATGACCCAGGTTAATTTTTTCAGAGAAAACATAAGCCATCAGAGAAAAGGAAACTGGGGAAGATTTGTAGCTTCACTGCCTGTGGGCAGGGAAATGGAGTACATTCTTACCTTATGGAAAGCTGCATCTTCATCAGGTCTTTCAAGTATCTGTGACTGGTCATCAGCAGATTCCACTATCACCAGGCTGGTTTTCCGAGGACTCTCCTCCCCACGTTCTGGGGGCTCTTCGGGTTCTTGTATGATAGGAGAATCTCCGTGCTCGCTAGATGTTGGGGTCTGGAGGTATGGCCTCTCCTCCTCAGGAGGGGTCCTGATTTCCTCAGGTGTCTTGCTGGGAGAGGCAGATTCAGCTGTAGGCTTTTGAGTCTCTGACACTTCCGTCCCTGGGGTTGTCACACTGAAACAGAGAAGCCAAGTTATAGCATGAAAGCATATGCATTTTTCGTCCTGCCGAAGCAAGGGAATTGGAAGGAAAGATGGAATTTACCTTCATGGTCCAGGGAAGTCATGTTAAGTTACTGCACATTGATCTAGCATTGACTGAGAAAGGTGTATTCTAGAGATAAAAAATTATCCTAAAATGTATTACCATTTCCTAATTTCTACAAAGTATATAAATTATAATTTCATCTTTTCTTTGATAACTGAAGGTGAACTTGAAGATTTGAGAAAGTTTATATAACAAAGACCTGTAAATAATAAGGTTTTCGAGGCAAGAATCAAAGTTTGGGAAAAAAATTTAAAAACCAATATATAAACCCTACGTTAATATCATTATCATAACTGTAAATATATAGAATCTTATTATACCTCTGGAAAACTATAGGACTTCATGGAAAGACCTGGTTAAAACTTTTTCTACTGTTATAATTTGGAGTTACTCCAATGCAATCTTTATACTCTGATTTTCTAAATAAGAAAAATCTCTGCTTTTTTTTTTTTAACTTACTGTACATTATTGTCACTCCATAGATATTAAATGCCCCAAGTGCTTCTCTGATATGCCCTCTTTGCTTCCCACCTGTTTCTTTCTCTTTCTTTTTCTTCTCTTCCCTAAAATCTAAAGGTAGTTGGGAGGGTGGTGGTTCAGTGGAAATACAGATGATTTTATTATTCACTTCATTCTCTTTTCAAGTTCCAGTGACCCCAGCACAAAACTCACTTAATGACAAGAGAAATGCTCTGATGCAATCTCCTGACACACTGTTCTCAGATTTCAGGGCTGGGGACACAATTTCCTTTTGCATAGTCTGTTTTCTTTCTCTAAATAACAAGTGCCATTTAAACAACTCTTTCTCCTTCGCTTCTATAAAAGCCCAGAACTTGGGTTCTGAGATGCCTGTTCTGTAGCTTCCTTTGGCCGGAAGCTCTCCCAAAGACTTTCTTTACTCCCACTCTGATCCCATCCCACCTTATTTTAATAGTCTGTCTTTCTGTGTGAATAATCTGTGCTGTGTTTCCAATTTTACTGCTGGCCACCCCATCGCTTTGGTGAAACACACTGAGAGCTGCTTCACTGTACGCTGCCACTGTTCACACTCTCAACGAGCCAGGGACAACTGGCACCTGTCCAAGCACTACAGAGAAGTGAGGGGCAGTACTCTAATGAGTAATAAGAATGAGGTCCATATGAAATTTTAGAGTTGAAACAATGCTTTCACGCACACATCCTTGACCTGTGACCCTATGAAATGAATAAGGAACATATTAATATAACTTAGAGAGGTGGAAAGAGAAATCAAAAGGGCTTTGGGACTTGCCCAAGGTCACAGGACTGGAAGTTGGTTCCATCAGATCTACCACATGAGGCTGTCACAATAAGGTCTCAACTCTTTTGCTCTTTTTCTGTAGTTCTGGCACTTGTTATTGGTGAGGTTATTTGAAATCCACCTGAAAACCATTTACAGCTGTATATGCCTGGGCACACTTGTCACACTGGCTTGTTTCATAGAATTACATTTGATGGGCTTTCTTTTGACACTCACAAGTACTCTTGCTGACATTCAAGAGATGACTCTTCAGGCAGGCCTTGAGTTTTCCCTGAGAAATCCTGTTGAACTTGCTCCTTGTGAGTTTGGGGAAAGAGCTCTGTTGCTGAGCTGTCCCCCTCAGCTTTGGGGATGCAATCCTGAAAAGTGGAATACCCAACAGAAATGTCTTCCTCTGAGACAATGGGAGGGTGATCACAGGACTCGCTTTCTTTAGAAGCAGCTTGCTCCTCTTTCTGCTTGTGCTGTGCAGTGTTTAGCTCCTCCTGAAGTACTGAGAAGCCTACAGGGGAGAAAATGGAAATTAAGCATTGAATTGAAGCTCACTTATTATTAAACAGGTATTTATTGAGTAACTATTAATGTGCCACATCCTGTGATAGACCCATGGCTACAAAGCTGACCTTCAAGATGCAGATCATCTAGCAATGCTCAGGCAAGTAAGAGTCTATTAAAGTGCAGAGTGACTGGGCCACAGTGCCAGTCAATGAATGCAGGAGCACCCAACTCAGGGTTAAAGAATTAGGAAAGGAAATGCAGAGGGTGTGACATTTTAAGGAGACCTAATGATAAGTAGGCATTGACTGGGATACTGAAGCACAGAAGGTAAGTAGTAAGAACTAGAGTTTAAGAATAATTAATAATAGCTCATACATTCTAAATTGATTATGTGTCAGGCACTGTTCTAGGTGCTTCAAGAGTATTAACTTATATTAACAACACTCTGAAGTTTAATACCCTTTTTATGGAGGGCCTCTCAAGCCAGGCTAAGGAATTTGATTATGTCCAGGGCAGTGAGGAGTCACTGAAAAAATTTTAGCAGAGTTATGACTGAGTTATGTCACTCAACAGATACATATTGAGTATCAACGATGTGTTAGGTGCTGTTTAGACGTTAGACATACAGCAGTGAACAAGATAAAAAAAGTCCTCATTGAAATCTGATTTCTGCAGATATGTATTTATGACAAAATTAGGAGAAAAATAGGAGAAAAAGAAACCAGGCTAAAAGTATAGAGCAAATAGGGTTAGTATTTTAGGTAGACTTGTCAGGAAAGAGTCCTGTTAGGAGAGGATTTTAAGCAGAGGTCTGAATTAAGTTAAAAGACAAAAGGGTACTGATGCTCTGAGGGAAGAACACTCGGGAGTAGAGGAAACAAAAAGGAGCAGAGCCCCAAAGCCTGAGAATACGCAGGGTGCCCAGGGAACAACAGGGAGGCCAGACGGGATTTATGAAAGAAGGAGAGAGATAGGAGAGGGGATAAGCTTTCACTGAACAGTGACACACATCATCATTTAAATCTAGGAAAAGTACGAAGCTACAGAAAGAAACCAAGGAAGAATAGCCAGTAAAATAGTGGGGAAAAAAACATGAAGGGAGGAAAGGGTGAAGAAAATAAGTCAATCGGAGAAGGACAAACAGTGTATGTTCTCATTCATTTGGGGAATATAAATAATAGTGAAAGGGAATATAAAGGAAGGGAAAAGAAATGTTGGGAAATATCAGGAAGGGAGACAGAACATAAAGACTCCTAACTCTGGGAAACGAACTAGGGGTGGTGGACGGGGAGGAGGGCGGGTGTTGGAGGGGAATGGGTGACGGGCACTGAGGTGGACACTTGACGGGATGAGCACTGGGTGTTTTTCTGTATGTTGGTAAATTGAACACCAATAAAAATTAATTAAAAAAAAAAAGAAAATACTATAAGGAGAGGTTTTTTTTTTTTTTTTTGTCAAATGTACTAAGGGGTACATGAGCTAAAGACTGACAAATTACTCACTGTATTTGGGAAAGAAGAAATAATTGGTGAATTTTATGACTGTTTTCCATTGGGTGGTGATGACAAAAGTCTGGCATAGATTCTAGAAATAGTTCTAGAGAGATTAGGAAGACATGAAGTAGATACAGGAAATTTAGGCTATACTTTTAAAGAGATTTTCTATAAAATGGAGAAACAGAACAATCATACAAGGAGGAATATGGGATGAAAGGAGTTGATTGGTTTTGTTTTTAATGCTCAATGCTGTTGAGCATGGTCTAGTTGTAGGAAGCTACAGGGGATAACTATAGGAGTGAGGTCCTTAATTGGATAAAAAGGGGACAAGATCCAGTACAAAACAAGAGATGATGGTTTTAGCAAAGCACAGACATTTCATACAGGAGGGAAAGTAGAGGACAGGCATTAAGATGCACTTAGAGATGCAGATTTTGTGATGAAAGAATATGGGGACCCCTGGGTGAATCAGCAGTTGAGCATCTGACTTCGGCTCAGGGTGTGACCCCAGTCCAGGGATCTAGTCCCACATCGGGCTCCCTGTGAGGAGCCTGCTTCTCTCTCTGCCTATGTCTCTGCCTCTCTCTGTGTGTCTCTCATGAATAAATAAATAAAATCTTAAAAAAAGAAAGAAAGAATATGGACATTTGTTTAGGACGATCCTTATTTTTTCTAAGAAGTAGGAAGCTTGGTCATCGGATTTGAATACAGAGAAGAGAAATGCTAGAGGCTTGAAAGAAGAGAAGGTATAAAATAGAGATAAGAGAGAGAAGAAGAAAGAAAGTGGGTGACCATATAAAAAAAAATAAGAATGGACTAGAGAAACTTTAGTAGGTGGTAGGGCCAAAGGCCAGTAGTCCCAGTGGGTTTGGAGAATTGTTAGTGTGGAAGCAGAAGAGGAAGTAAGCATAATTCTTCAAGTTAGGATGCAGAAGTAGTATGGTCAGTGGTAGTAATATAGTCTTGGTTGTGAGCACTGAAGTAGATAGCTAAAATAAAGTGAAAGACCCAAGTATCAGAAGTGCCTTTAAGGAACTGAAAAAAAAAGGCACTGGATAGGTCATCCATGTTGTTGTTTGTATCCCCTTAAGACTCATGTGATGAAACCCTAATCCCAGTGAGATAGTATTTGGAGGTGGTGCCTTTAGAATGTAATTAGGTCACTGAGGGTAGAGCCCTTAATGGGACTAGTGCCTTTATAAGAGGAGGCCAAAGAGTGAGCTAGATCTCTTTGCCCACGTGTGGACAACAGCAAGAAGATGGCCATCTGCAACCCAAAGGAGGGCCCTCACCAGAACCTGACTATACTGGCATCTTGATCTCTGACTCCCACTCTCTAGAACTGTGAGAAATAAATTTCTCTTGTTTAAGCTACCAAATTTATGGCATTTTGTTATAGCAATCCAAACAGGTTAGGACAATAGTGAAATAATAAAGAATGAGCAATGGTTGGTGAATGAGCAATATGGGTACTTATAAAATGAGAAAAATCACCACTTTGGTGATCACCAAAGTCCACAGACCACCCTCTAAATAAAGGAAGATTTGGTCCAGTTGCCTGAATTAAACACAGGTACAACACACCCACACACACTAATTGTTTGACCTTCACTATGATCCAGTGCAATTGTCTGTTCAATTTCTGCATAGCTATGAGTGATGCGCTCCTGGAGAGGCTCTGTGCTGGCCTCCATGAGATGAACAATATCCATTCGGTTGATCTTAGTGAGACATTCAATGAGATTGGTATCTGGAATATCAGAGAAAAAGCATTTAAAAAGTATTCCTTCTAAAATGTCTTTCATTTAGTTGCCTTACTAAAATTTTAATATTTGCACAGGAAACAACAAAACTTATTAAACGTCTTTGTAAAAAGGAGCAAATAGAAAAGATATGTGTATGAAAAAGTGGGAAAGCATAGGCATAAGCCCCAAAAGTAGAGTTGCCAGATATTAAACAGGACACTGTCAAATTTGAATTTCAGATGAAAACCCAAACAAATTTTAAAGCATAGGTATATCCCAAATACTACCTGGGGATATACTTATATTGAAAAAGTATTTGTTGACTTATTTTTATTTGCCAAATCTGGCAATCCTACCTAGAAGAATGCAATAGAAGGAAAGGCAAATGTAGACTGGCTATAAATAAGGGAGGTCTCTAGGTTGATCTTTAGAGAGACATTAAAGGAAGTAGCAAATTTAGACTAGCTGAAGAATGGGACAAAGTAAAGGTCTTTACCACTTCTCACTTTATTTGATGTGGCCAGCATATTACATACAAATCATTATAAAGAATATCTTCTTGACATCTTTCCCTCATTTAAGTTATTTAGGAGTAATTTAGGAGTAAAGGAAGTAAGAATTGAAGGTAAGGCACTACCAATAAAACAATGACAAATAAAGTAACTGTCCATTCTCATATTTAGAAAATTTTAGGACTTTAAAAACATTCCTGTTAGCAGCCAATGTTTCCACTAATTGGCCTTGTTCAGGGGAATATAGGGTAAGAATTGTCAGCTTATTTTAGAAATGTCAGAGCTCGTTCTCACTTGTTTACAGTAGTATTTCAGATGGATGGCATTCATTATTTTATTATTTTACTGAATTTGCAAGAAAGGGTTGGTGAATAGGCCTTGTATCTCAACCTTTAGTCTAATGTTTTTTACATACAGTTCCCCACCTACCTGTAGCATGTTTGCCATCCCTTTCTAGCCAGTACTTCAAGAGCGCATGACTCTGGTCTTGGAGAGAATTAGGGTTCTCAATTCGAATTTGATGAATTTGTTCCTCAGTGAAATCCAGTTCTCTCGCTAATTCTAGAAAAGAAAATATTACTCCATAAGTACCTTAACTTCAAAGTTTGAGTCTCCACACATGGCTTTGTGATTCAGTAAATGATGCATTCTTTGTATTACTGTAACAGGGTTCCTTTTTTCCCGTATGTATTAGAAGTGACTCTCAACATGCCTTTGTTCTTCTAGACCTAACTGTAGATGGTTTCCTTAAAATTGGTTATAGAATTAATCACTTTCACAGTGGAAACACTAAGTTTGAGGCAACTAATGATAAAATATGTATAATTCCGACCCATTTAATTCCAAAATGCAGACTGGACCATTAATACAGGCTTATACTCTTAACCAAGGTAATGGAAAATAAATTACTGAAAACAGGAGTAATAGACTTTCTCACTTTTAATCATCATTAAGTAACATTTTAAGTACTATAAATCCTATTTCTGTATACTTGGATAAATACTGCCTGTGGTTATATTATGATGGTTGGATAAACTCCTTTCTTTGATTTGATGTCACATAAATAAAAACTCCGGGAAGCATTAATTGACGTAGGGAAAAAGCCACAAATTTTTTCTTTAAAGTCTACCATCAACATTGTATGTGGACACTTATATATTGTGGTGTGTGTGTGTGTGTGTGTGTGTGTGTGTGTGTGTAAAAATAAGTGTCTTCTTTGGAGGGCAATTGGCCAATATCTTTCAAAATTAAAGATATATATATCCTCTATGCAGATATTCAATTCTATTTCTAGTAATATACTCTATAGAGACAGTCATGAAAATATACCAATGCACTAGGATGTTTGTCATTAACAGGAAACAACCTAAATATCCAGTAATAAAGGCCACTGATAAAATTATACTTAGATACAATAAAATTAAATAGCCATTTCAAAGAATGAGATAATATGTCTATGCTGATGGAATATTTATAAGGAGTAGTATTGAGGAAAATTGTGCTTATTTTTATTTTTATTTTTTTTAATTGTGCTTATTTTTAAATAGTACACATACATGTGGGTATTTATATATATATATATATTTTTTTTTTTCCTGAATACATGAGAAAGTGTAAGCAGTTACTTTTGAGGCATAGAGATAGAATATCAGATGCAGGCATGAGAAACTTATTTACACTTTTCATTGTATACCATTTCTGTATGGTTGTAGGGTTTGCATTTTCAACAAGTATATAGATGTTACATTTTATACGCAAATGCACACATACTTAATAAATAAATTAAATAATTCTGAATGTTACCTATTTAATTAGTCAACCAGGGACATTTTGATGTCCTTCCTTCCCCTATAACCCCTATTAAAAAAAAAAATCTGACCAGCATTCAACAATTGTTTAAAAGTGAGGAGATGACTATTCTTTCTGCTTTGTATTACCTTTTTAAGGGTTTTATGGATTTCTATTTATCATATTGATTTTCTAATTTACTTTCCTTTAATAATTTAACATACATTATAATTTATACGCTGAAATAGCCTCATTTCTCAGAAAACTAGTGAAACATCGTATTATATATATTTCAACATGCATCCAAAGCAAATTTGAGTACTGTTCATGATGAAGATATCTGATATAAGATGTCTAAAATAAGAAGCCCTAGATTAAACCTCCAACTAAATTCATGACAATTACATCTAACAATGATTTTGAAACACAGTCATCTCCCCAAAGTTTGAATATCCAAAGCTCTGAAAGGAGGATGGTGACATTGATCTATTCTCAAAATCCCCCACTTTAAAGTTCTATTTTTCTAAATTCCAGAGATAATAAAAGGCCTGCCTGGATTTTCTAGTTCATACTTTATTATTCTTTTTACTATTCCACGTGGTCTTCTTCACTGTTAATGATAGTTGGCTGATGCAATTGTGTTTCCTAAACGAAGCAAGTTCTGTTGAAAAAATGAGTCACACTAATTTTACCTGTCCAGCTGAAGCCAAGGTGATCAGCAATATATGCCAGCCTCTCCTCGATCCGTTCCTGCTCATCCTGTTGATCTATAGAAGGTCAAAAACAGAATGGCCAAAGGTTGTCTATGACAAGAGAGCAACCACAGTACTGATCATCCAAAGAAAGGAAGTCACTTGTCCAAATATTTGATAATAGCACAAGTTAGCTATTATATTTTAAATCATTTTAAATTGTGTGTTTGCCTGATTTCTGGAATGGAATGGGAAATAAATTTAATTATAAATCATGAAAACCAACTGCTTCCATATCTCTTTAATCAAGACTAGTCACAGGCCACATTATACAAGTTGCTGATTTCTAGTAATGTTAGGACTATTTTAAAAAATTTATCTGAGAGAATACTGCCCACCAGAAGACAATCATCCTGTTCACCAAAAAACAGAAAAATCATAAATGGGATATAGAAGTGGAGTAACTGGTTAGGACCTACTATTATTGCCTGTGGCAGCATAGATCACTTCCGGGTCATGTCTGAAAGAAATCACATCCAAGATTCATAAGAGACATAGATCATGGGTTAATCAGGCCATGCTAGGTTTTTTTTTGTTTTTTTTTTTTTTTTTACAGGGTGGCCAGAAACATCTTCCTTGGTCCTGGTGACCTTGGAAGAAGGGAGGATAAAAGCATATGTATTTGTGTCTATTGTATCAATAGGTATAGATGTCTTTTGCGTGAAATTTCTGTCTGCTTACTACTAAGTAAGCTTATATATAACTCCCACAAACTATAATTTCTCCATTCATTTTTAAATCCCATTAATCGATGGGCAGCATTTTAGGCATTATGGCATTTTCTTACAACACAAATTTAAGAATAATAGTCTTCATTGTAGAGATATTGGAAGACCAGAGGCTACTTCTCAAAGCCATCAATGGTTTCCTTTTTTATAATTCCAAGGGTCATCATCCTCTCACGGTCACTTACATCATGCAAAGTTTGAGTTTTTGTTGTCTGCTGCATCTAACTGGAGTACATTCTCCATTTACCTGACACTCTAATGAAAAGCATGTTTGTTTGTTTGTTTGTTTTTTACCTTATATTTGTATTCTTAAAGTTTTTACCAGTGGTATCTGATATCCAGCCTTTTGAGTCAAAAACAGATCCACAACAATTGGAATTTCATGATAATGTGAAATCTGCTTGGGCAAATGGCTTCCTAATGATTACAGAATTATTAAGTACAAATTATTTTAAAGTACTTGAGGGTAAGAAAAAAAAGCAACGAATCCTTACCATATGAAACAAAGCCCAACATATTCATATGCAAAAGCAAAAGTGCTTAATTTGAAGCTAAGCCCAGGACTTCAGAACAACAAAACTCAAAGCTTGCATGGCCTTACGTGCAGCGGCTCGAGAAAGGCAAGATCACCATTGCCTGTTTATCATGTTTATGTTTTCCATAAGCATTCTCATTACTCAATCTTGAGATTGTTTTCATGGACAAGAGTACACAGAGAAGGCACAAAACACAAAGGGCTTACACAAACACAGTAACCACTACAGAAAGCTTAAAGAAAATGAGACACAAATCACCAAATAAAAGATATACAGAAAAACTATATCAAATTTATGACATGCGTAGCACAGGGAATCCCAGTGGCTGACAAATACCTTCAGCATGGTCATGGCCATTTTCATCAGGGATGCGTTCAATCAGAGTCTCAATGGACTCATCCCAAATAGGCCTTGTGTCAAAGATGTCCTCAGGAATTGAATGCTCGGTCTCAACAGGTGGCAGATTTTCAATTACTGAAACTTCCAGGGCACTACTACTTTCATCATCTGAAACCAATTCTTGCTCCCTTTCTGACTGTGTAAGTCTATCCACTAACTTGGAAGCCTCATCACTAATCTCCTCAAAGAATTCTATGGAGTTCCTGTAAAGGTCAAAGAAATGCTCCTTACTTTCTTTTGTGGGGCTCACAGCCCCCTTGCAGGAAGATGTGGTGCTTTTGCTCTTAACTGGCAATCGGGATGTGAATATCTTTGGTCTTGTGGCCCCCTCTTCTGATTCTAACTCAAGCTCCTCATCCCCCTCTGTGCTCTCTGTTTCTGTCTCAGTGTAACTTTTAGTTTTTACTGGACATTTGGTCTTTGAGTCCAAAGGACTGGCATCAGATTCAGATTTGCTTCTACTCTCTGGTGTTCTGCTTGTCATGTCCTGACCCTGAGGAGCCACTATTTTCTGGAGAGATGAATCTAGATGCAAAAGCTGCTGTTCTACTCTTTGGACAGGTGCTTTCACAGGGATTTTAGACTTTGGTTTTATTTCATCCTCTTTACTTTCCTCATCCAGGCTGGGTAAAAAATCTTCAGAAAGGGAATTCTCATACTCCACAGATGGAGGTGCTGGGGTTGACATGGGTATAGTCCTTACAGGAATTTTGGATTTGTTTTCAGTAGAAGGCACATTCTCCATGGGTGCAGTAGGAATTTCAATTACGGATCTCTGTTCCTCTGGGGAAGAATCAGGAGAATCATCATTCCGATCTGAATACACAGACCTGGTAACTGTGGAAAAATCTAACTGAACATGTACAACTGGTTCAGGGGGGTCAGGGCAAGATGTATTTTTCACACTAGACTTAGGAGACATATCACCCATTTGCATGGTGGGGGGGTCCTCGGCACCTGCAGAAGGAGTCTCTTCCATTGATATTTCAACAGAGTCTGAATTCCCCACATGGGAGTTAAGCTGAGCATCTGAAGCAGATATTTCCTCTACTTCCTCACTCAGGTCATCTGGAAGTAAGTCTGCTTCATCACTCACTGCTTCTTTTGATTCTAAGAGAGCTAGTGACTCAGCTGATGTTTCCTGTTGTGGGAGCTCAGCCCCAGGACTCCCTTCTTTCATGTCTTCAGAGACAGTCTCTTCCCTGGATTCTTGACCAATTTGGAAAAAGTGAAAACTTTCATCTGCATAGGACCTTTTGGTCATATCAATGGCACCACTTCTGGTCATCTCAAACAATTTTCCTTCCTGAAAGAGAAATGGGTTTTGCTCACTGGTTGGGGTCCCCTCCTCAGTTGGGGTCCTTGCAGGAGTGGTGTCAGGGGTGGTACCCTGTGATTGTCTGTCTACCATCAAGCCAAATATCTTTTGCTCTTCCTCTTTCACTCGAGCCTCAAAGGCTTCATCATCCTCACGGATTTCACTCCAGGAATCAGAATCCACATCCGTTTTTGTGATGATGACTTTGCTTATTTGTTCACCAACAACTGCTGATGTATTTGGTACAGAAGGCTCTAAAGATGAAGGGGCTCCATCTGATTGCCTTTCCCACAAGATGCTTTCTTGTTTGGATTCTTTTTCCATGTTTTGGTCCTCAAAATTAGATTCTTGGCTTGAAACAGTTCTATTGGAGGAGCTTGTTACTACCACGTCTTCAACAGAGGATGTGGTCGTAACAGAATGTACTGCTGAAGACTGAAAACTTGTGTGTCTTGTCTCTGTTTGGGTTTTGCTTTCTTCACTGGAGAAAAAAGATTGGGAAGGGACATTTTCGTAAGGGCTTATTACTTGAGGATCATAAATTTCATCAGTATCGGCTGGGTCAGACGCTGGAACATCCACGGACAATTTGTCTGTTTGAGTAGCAGTCAATGAGTCTTGAGTGGAAGAGTCCTCTGGTAAGCTTTCAAAAGCTTGGTCGGTTTTGGTATCCTCCGTTTCTGTAGTAGAAGGTGGAGAGAATACGGCTTCATCTAATTCTTGTCCTTCAGATATTGGAATATGAGGCAAAGAGGACAAAGATGAAGGGCTTTCACTGGGGCAATCTCCTTGTAGAGATTCTACTCTAGAAACATCAAGCTCTTCCCCTTCTGTGATTTTTTCATCAGTGTCTTGCAGAGGTAATGATTCTTCACGGATAACTTGCTGCTCATTGGTATCCTCCCTAGGGGAGCTGTAGAGACCTGAAGATATAGGAGTGACTGAGCTGCCAGGACGCCCAGTCTCACACCCGTGGCCATCACAGACTTCTGTTTGAGCAGCATCTCTGTCCAAATCATCATCAAACATATCTTGGCCATCAGGAGAAATGGTAGGACTCTCCTCAGGTACGCAGGATTCATGATCTTTTTCTTCTTCTGATTTACCTGATTCTTCCTGAGTATCTTCATTCATTTTGAAAGTGTATTGTTTGGAAACAATAGGTTGAAACTGTACTTCTTCGGGACTGGAATTGGAGTCGATGCTGGATGGAAGTGGGGAGGGAGGTTGCACTCGAATAACTGGCTCTGGT
Organism: Vulpes vulpes; assembly: GCF_048418805.1. NCBI lineage: Eukaryota > Metazoa > Chordata > Mammalia > Carnivora > Canidae > Vulpes > Vulpes vulpes. The sequence goes on from NC_132783.1 coordinate 32,500,159, forward strand.
AAGAGGCCTGAGTCGGCACCTTTTTTCAGCTGTGCTAACTCAGGTTCACTCTCTGAGGAGGAAGAAGCCTTTCTGCTCTCTGATGTTACTACCACAGGGACATCGCTTTCATCCTCTACACTCTCCATATGTTTTGATTCATCCACATCTGCTGTACAGTCAGCATCTGGGTCAGAGGACGAAGAAGATTCTTCTTGCTTGGGTTCTTTTTTGTAGTCCCTTTTCTGCTTTGCTTCTTGTTCAAGTTCATCAAATGTTTTTATTTTGGTTACCATTTTAAACATTTCCTCTTCAGGTGTGAATCTCTTTTTCTCCCCATTTTCCAAGTCATCCTCCTCCGCGCATTCATGAATTACAGCCGGTTTGGGTGTGCTTGCATCTGTGGCTTTGGGTGTGACCTCATAGCTAATTTCTTCAGAGCTGGGGGTGTCAGGAGAAAGGGGGCTCTTCCCTGAGCTCTCTACCAGTGACGTCTGCTCAAGACTGTCGTCCTCAGCACTGCCGTCCGGGTCTCGGAGCAGCCGGGACCGCATAGAGGCCACTTCTGTCAAGAGTTCTGTTTTGGCTACGGCTGCAGGGAGAGGAAAGTGACTTGGGAGAACTCCAGCCTTCATCTTTGGTTCCACGGGGCTACTTTCAAGAGAGTCACGGCAAGGGGATTCTTTCAGAGGACTGGGCTCCAGAGAATCTGGAGTTTTGTGTGAGGAGTTATCCTCCAGCACAGGGCTGGCTTCCAGGGAGTCTCTGTGGCTCACTGCAAACGATTCATCAGCACCGGGGCTGAGGACCTCACTGTCTCGGCTAGGGAGTGCAAGTTCTAACCCTTGGGGACTTCTAGCAACTCCCTGGGGCTTTGATTCAGTTCCTGTGCCTGTCTTTACAGAAGCATTAGGCCGCGGGGAGGCCTCTGTCTCATCTGAGGGCTCAGTGGTAGTGGATTTCTGAGCTTCAGTATCGGTCTGTGTCTTGTGGGTGGAACCAGTATCTGTTGGTTGAGCCTCATCAGAGGATGCTTCCTCGGTCAATCCTTTGGGTGTTTCCTTTGCTAATAACATACTACAGCTGCCAAGGGAATCATCTTCTCGTTTGAGGCATGTGTCTTCAGAAGAAGGGTCCAGGGTGGCCTCCTTCAGCAAATGCTCCGCTGAGGGCTCTGTGCCTTTAGTGACCACAGCACCCTGCTCTTCAAAACCATCGGTGATGTCTTTGACTGAGGGATGTTCTTTTTCTGAATGAACTGCTGCCGGTGTTTCTACCTTGGTAGTTTCACTTACTTCCCCAACTTGCTCCTCACTTTTCTTTGGTGAGAACGAAAGGCTTTCTGGGCTTGTCTCAGGCGTCTCCGCTAGGCCCTCATGCTTATAGCTTTCTTCCGAACTAATCTGAGGGGTCCCTTCCATCAGGCTGCCACATGGAGAACCTGGCACCCCTTCAGGTTTCAGGCTCTCAGGACTGCCATCCAAAGCACCATTTTGTAAAGACAGAGCCGGAAGAAATTCATCTTTCATGTAATCTAGTGGAAAGGTTGTGTTGAAAGGACTAGTGAGGACTTGATCTAAATGGAGCTGTACTTCTTCCGTCTTCTCACTCATTCGGAATTGTTGGTATTTGTCATTGTCTTCCAATTCTTGCTTAATGACATCAGAAAAGTCAGTGGAGGTTTTCCTATCTGGGCTGATCTGAAGATCCATGTCTCCCTGTTCATCAGCCAGCTTTTCTTTGGGAACTTCATTTTCTTTATGGCTTTCTTCTTCTGGTGCGGACTGAACAGGTTCAGGTGTTTTGTGGCTAAGAGCTTTCTCCTTTTCTACAACTACATCTTCTCTCTTAAACCCTACGGAAGAAGCACGGACTGCTCTCTTGGATTCAGAAACTCCTGTTACCACAAATCTCTGGCTTCGTTTGATGGTCTGACTCTCTGTTTTCTGTGTCTCCCTCTGGTTAGCACCCTTTTCTTTTTCTACTCGAGCTTTGCCTTTTTCTTGTGGCTGCTTCTGTTTTGCTGATTTGTGCTCAAAGAGTCCAGTCTTATGTTTGGATGGGTCCTGACCTGACTGGAAAGCTTTCATCAACTCCCGAACAGACATTGTCTCTTCGATTCTTTCTGTTTTTGAGGTGGGGGATACAGGGGGCTGCTTTTCTATTTTCCCAGAAGGCGACACAGGCAAGTGCTTGTCAGTTTTCCCAGAGGTTGATACAGGTGGATGCTTTTCTAGTCGTCCAGCTGGTGACACAGGCAAACGTTTTTCTGTTCTCCCAGGTGAAACTGGTGCATGTTTCTCCACTCTCCCAGAAGGTGATACAGGGGGGCGTTTGTCCATTTTACCTGAAGGTGAAACAGGTGGGTGTCTTTCTGTTTTTGTAGATGACACAGGGGAGTGCCTTTCAGTTTTTGTCGAGGGTGATACCGGTGAGTGTTTCTCAGTCTTACTTGATGATGACACGGGGGAGTGCCTTTCAATTTTCGCAGAGGGTGACACAGGCGAGTGTTTCTCAGTTTTACTTGATGGTGATAGGGGAGGGTGCCTTTCAGTTTTTGTAGAGGAGGAAAGAGAAGAGTGTCGTTCTGTTTTAGAGGAGGGTGACACCGGTACATGCCTCTCTGACTTCAGAGAGGGTGATGCAGCTGGATGTGTCCTGTGGGTTATCTTTTTCGGCACATCCTCTTTGCCTTTGACTCTGACGGGCAACTTGCTTCGACCTTTCTGTTCATCTTCCACTCGTTTCTGAAGGGCCTTAACTTTGTCCTTTATGGAACCGATGGGAGTTTCTTCTATCAAAGGTGAAGTGGCCTTTACAGTGGGAAGAGGCTCAGGGGCTAAACCTGCATCTTCCTCTAATGACTCTTCTGAACTACATTTTTTAAGTTCACTTTTTTCTGCACTACCTTGTACGCTTTCCTCTTTTTGTTTCTGTTTTTCCTTTAATTTCCTTCTCACTGGCTTCTTTATTCCCAGGCTTGGTTTCTGTTGTTTCTGTGCACTCTGTGTCTCTGGGGGTGCATCTTTCCCTTCATTTTCAGAGCTCCTGCCAATAGGCGGAGCCTCACGCTTCTCCCCTGCTCTCTCTTGAGCTGTCTGCAGGTGCTTTTCATGAGGAGACACATAGGACCTTAGATCCTCAGTAAGGTAGTTCACTAGCCCAGCTGAGTCTTTCTCTACTTTGACGTTGCTCTCCTTATCTAGTCTAACCTCTACGCACGGGTATTCGGTGACTTCTAAAGGTGCTTTTAGCTTAGCCTCCTCTATTTCCTCATCACTGACAATCACCCACTCCTCTTCCACTAACTCTCTCTCCAGCTGAGACCTTGGCATACTGCCTTCATCTCTCGTGCAGGTTCCACTTCTCAGGATTTCATTCACTTTCTCTAAGTCCTCTTTAACTCTTTCAACAATTTCAAAAGGCTCTCCTGGCTCTTCCTCAGCAGCCTTCACCAGCTCCTTCACTTTGATAGAACCTGCCCTATCAGACACATCTGTGGTCAAGATGGCGGTCATTTTGATCAAATCTTGTTTCATCTCAGAAACTTCAGAGAGCAAGTCCGGACTGGCTAGGACAGGAACTTCATTAACCAGGTGACTTTTCAGGACAGATGTTTCTGTAGACTCTGTCTCATCATCTTTGATGTGAATGAAAAACATTGAAAGTAAAATGGAAATCAAAAAATATATCGGCAAATGTAATCAGGACTGAAACGACACAGTGTCTTTTCCTGTTGTGGCGGGAGGGACAACAGAATGGGCTGGGAATGGTGGATCCACAAGGTCTCAGGATACAAAAGCAAAGCAAGGCTAACGGAAAAAAAAAAAAAAAGAACCAAAACTGAAAAGGAAAAATGAGCAGGAAATAACTTGCTTAATTTTCTCACTTGTAGCACATCCACACATACAACAAAGCTATAACAAATAGCCAAGACAGACAGACACACACACACACACACACCACAGATCAAAACAAAGAACGGACACAGTGAAATTACACAGAAGTATCTCAAGATTGTTCAGATGTTACAGATCGATGTTGAAAAAAATATAAACATGGGAAAAAAAAAGGAAAAAAGCATTAGAAATTGCAGAAAGTTGATTTCCTCTAGGAGAAAGCCAGTAGTAGCAAACTCAGAATGCCTTCTAATGATGTATATATGTTTTTTATCATATGAAAATCCAGAATTCAGTATGTTTTGTTCTGTCAATTTACAATGACACATAAAAGATGTCTGAATCAGCTGCAAACCGGCATTTCATCTAAGGGAAATTCACACCTAACAATGAAACGAATGGTCTTGTGCTAAGAGGCATGGTCCTTTCCTTGGAGCAACCTCCTGGTTTAGACACAAAATGGACAGACCAAGGAGGGAAATAAAGGAAAGGAAAGAAAAAAATAACAAAATAACAACTGTGATTAAACTTATTATGTGAGTCCAAAGTTAAAATGTGATGCATGGCAATCCAAATCAGAGACAGTCACACGGGACACACGCACAATTTATGTAAGCCAAGTTATTTCCATGCAAAGCAAAGGTGGAGGAAAACTGGTGGGAGAGATGGCTTTGCTGAAATGCATGGGTAGGAGGATGGTTAAGAAATTAGAACAAGTATGTAAAACATTACTGTGGTGAAGCATATTTATTTCCCTACAAGTCTGTACATAGGTGCTGAATGTAATATATTCCAGGAATAGGTAGTGGGGACCTGCACCCATTCAAAGCAAAAAGGAAAACACTGGGTCACACTCTTTTAGGATTTGCTCTTGAAAAGAATTAGGAAAGAGTCCCTTCAATAGAGCCCTTCTTTAGAGATTATCTCATACCTAGATGATTATTTAAGGATGGTCTTAGACTTAAAAAACAAACAAACACAAGTCTATGTTTAAACTTTAAAAAATATTCACAACACTTAGGAGTCATCTAAGAAGAAGAAGAAGAAGTCATCACAGAAGAATCTGTGGCATTATAGAAATATAGTAACCTTTTCCCTTTCCTTTTTAAATGACTGAGCCAGCTGGAGGTATTACACTTCAATTTCTACTATCTGGTATTCAAGAAACAAAGGAAAGGGTGATTTAAATAACATAGTAGTCCCGAAGAAGAAAATGGGATAATAAAATCTCTTTTTTAAAAAAGGAATGAAGGCAATGATAATGTCACTTTTTAAGCAAAGAAAGTGTCTTTTCCTGAGAGAACTGTCATTTGTTGAGGAGATAAACTCTGTGACTATGCATATATAAAGATATATTAAAATGGTTTATACCAGTGCAAATTTGTTCATATACAAACCAATGAAAACACCCAGAATTTCAAATAATCTAGTCCTGAATGGTGATTTTAACATAAGAGCAAAGAGACTCTCAATTAAAAGCATTCTACGGGTGCCTGGGTGGCTCAGGCCATTAAGCCATTGCCTTCAGCTCAGGTCATGATCCTGGAGTCCTGGGATAGAGCCCCACATTCAAATAAATAAATAAAATCTTTTTTTTTTAAGAAAAGCATTTTAATAACAGTAATTTACATTGTACTAGGTCTTCAAAAAAAAAAAAAAAAAGCCCCAGATCATTGCACAGAACCAGATGGCCATATCAAACATGGTTCTAAGTTTTCTCCTTTTAAGAATAGTACCCTGAAATACAGTGACTCAAAATGAATTTTTAAATGAATAAGCAATAAAAATTAGTATTTTTTCCTTAAACTATCTTGTGGCATAAAAGCAAGAAAGAAACCTGAAAAACTCAACTTCTTCCACACAAGAAGCCAGAGTCACCAGAAACAGGCCCCAAAACTAAAATGTTAATGAATTGTTACAAACCCAAAATGAGTTCTAAGATAGCTCTCCTAAGGTCTGTAAAAACCAGTTCTCTCTGTACAAAATTATGTGTGGGATTTGCATCATTATTTAAAATTAGCCCTATAATGGCACAATGTTGTGATTAATAATTTCATCCAGGAGGTTTTGATTTTTGTATTCTTGGTTCTTACTTTTCTCAAAAAGTTTCACAAAAATCCGTTAGACCTCAACCCGAAAGAAGTCAGTTATACTTCACCACAGTAAGAGGTGCTAGGGGGTGGGGGTGGGGAAAGGGTTGGCTTTAGCTGAGAACTATTAAGACAGTATCATTTTTGCAAGTGTAGCCTGCAAAAATAATGAGCTCTCTCCCCAAGTCAGTGTTGCTTGATATCAAAAAGTGATACTGTCATGTCAGTGCTTAAAAAAAAAAAGAGAGATGACAATGTTATGCTAACAAATGGACAAAAACAGTAGGGTGGGTTTCTAAACAAGCATAACAGCAATAGCAGGATTAACAGGGGTATCAAAAGAAAGTGAATGCTTAGATGAATAATCATTGCATTTTACTGCTAATTAGCTCACAAATTAGGTATTTTTGTAATTTAACTGGCCAAGCTGCTTTTCTAAGTAGACATTAATGATTAATAAGGACAATATAAAAACATAATTATTACAGTGGTTAGTAATGGCAACTAGCTGCATCTTAATTCATGCTTCTCTTTATTGTAGCCAGCTTTCAAAAAAAACTCAATTTTATTTAAAATCTTACTTTTTTCTGATGTCATATCGATCTGAAAGAAAACATACATAAATTGAATGGTTACAAACTGTGTCTTGTTTCACAGCCCCTGATGTGCAAATAAGCTCCTATTCATAATCACACCCACAGGGAGATAGCAGAAGCTAGAGGAAGGTCAGGGTAATTTGCTACAGTTCTTCCTGAGAATCTCCTTGATTCTTATCCTAACTTGGAAAAAAATCTTTCTAGATGTTATAAGTGGAAAGTACTTTTTAATATGTTATTTCTAGGAAGATATGATCCAGGGTGCGTTTGATGTTAGAAATATTTATTTAGGGAAAAGCCAGGAAAATAGTTAAGTGGAGGTTAAACAGTGTCAATTTAGTGGAGAAAAAGAAGGAAAGAACAAATAACATGCCAGGGTAATACATTCTACAGAAGTAGTTTTGTTATCATTAATTACAAGCCAAAATTCCAAATCCTGAAAAGAATACAAACTGGATCTATTGCCCTGCATAGCTTCTGAAAATATTCAATAGAAATATCATAAACTTAATGCAAGAAATTCATTTAAACATAGTAAAAATGGTTTTATAATTGCACTGTTCTTCTGTAAAGGGTGTAGGTACCACTTTGAACAGCTTTGATGATAAGAGTCACCAAGTGCAGGAAGGAAACTATGTGAGACAAAAAGTGGCTGTACAATTGAGGGTAAGGACGACATCTGTCTTGTCATAATTAGTACCGCATATGGTTACATATGGCAGGACAGTGAGTTTATCATCAACCCTCTTGTCCTGCTCTACTGCCGGGGTAGGAGTAAAAAGTGAATTCAGGGTGATTCTCTGCACTGAAAAGGCCTTACATTTTAAGCTGCCGGGTACAAGGGTATTTATTATATTTTTCTTTATGTTTCTGTATTCCAAATCCATCGGAGTAACATTAAAAATATAAAACTAGGGGGATCCCTGGATGGCTCAGTGGTTTAGTGCCTGCTTTCAGCCCAGGCCATGGTCCTGGAGTCCTGGGATCGAGTCCCATCAGGCTCCCTGCATGGAGCCTGCTTCTCCCTCTGCCTGTGTCTCTGCCTCTCTCTCTGTGTGTGTCTCTGCCTCTCTCTGTGTCTCTCATGAATAAATAAATAAAATCTTTTTAAAAAAATTAAATAAATAAAAATATAAAACTAGTATATTTGAAAATATTTATGTGCAACTAACAACAACTACATTTGTCTATCTTAGAAACAGGAACCAATAAATAAATAGGAAAGTGGAAGGAATTTCCCAATGACCTTTCATTTCTATGATAATGTTTGGGCATCTTCAAATCTTTATATGGGGAAACAAACACAAATGTGCCTGAACTATCAGAGAGGTCTTATTCAAGTGGTTCTTTATTCAAGGTAATCTCTCGAAGACTTGCTTTCTTCTTCTATGATATGACAACACAGACCTCACAGGGCAATTGTGAAGATCAGTGTTGATGAGGTACATGGAGCATTTAAAGAATCTACCTTGTAAGAAGTGCTCATGACCGGCAGAGTTCTGCATTATAATATTATAGTCTAATGGTTGAATTATACACTCCTTTAAGTTTTTAGTCTCAAACTTTTCGGTCTTAAGATTCCTTTACACTCCTAAAAATTACTGAGGATCTTGAAGAACTTCATTTTATGTTTGATATATACAATTATCTGTTTTATACATTAAAACTAGGAAAATGCTAGAACCCAAGTATACACAACTACACATTCCAGAGTCAGAGCCATGATGTCATCATATGTAATGTAGTCTCTGGAAAACTCTGCTATAGCTTGTGGAGATATGGGAGGTAAAAGACAAAGAAGTGTCTCAGTAACCTTTAAAAAAAAAAAAGCTTTGACCTCCAGGCATCTCCAGACCAACCTCTGAGAAATGAAATAATGGCTTGGCCTTTAGTAGTTGGTAGAGAAACACATATTACTACACAGAGACAGGTAACAATTGACAGGGAAAGCTTTACTGTTGTTTGAATTCAGTCCACGAGATGAGAAAACAGGCTCAGAGGGGTTAGGTAAACTGTGACCCTCCTATTACTAACATCTGTGTAACCCTTCTAAGAACACAGATTATGTGCTCTTATTAGTGGTTATAGCAAATAGAGCCATCAACAAGCGACAGTATCATACAATTACCTCTTCTTCCTGTTCTTGATCTGACTCTGATTCCTTGCCGCCCCAAGATGTCATGCGAGATGGAAAAAAGAAAGCAGGAAGAGTAGAGAGTATTTAGAAGAAAAGATTAAATACGCTGCCAACAAACATCAACAGGCAAGCATACAGCCAGCATACTCTTGTTTTTTTTCTTACTAACAGTTTATAGAAGACAGGCAAATAATTTAAAAGGATTGATTTAAATGTGAAAGTCTAAAGATTCAAGAGGAAAAAGACCAAAACTATAAATATACTAATTCCTTAGGCAAAAAAGCTAAAATTACAAATATACTTATTTCAGATACTAGGTTACTAACATACTTAAAGTTTGATATTTAATTTGATGCTTATGCCCAGAGAAATGGTGATGATATTTCCCAGTCATTACAGATACTGGCTGAAAATGTTAAAAGCCACAAATAAGCATATGGCGAAAATATTTTGAATATATAGGCAATATTTAGTAGTTCCATTATAATAAAGAGCAACTAAATTCTAAAGTTTATCTAAAGTGTACAATGTTTGGCATTGTTTTCCTTTTTCCTTTCAGTTACTAAATGGAAAGCTGTCCAGGACCACCGTGGAATTAATGATATGTCTTAACTTAGAAATATAGTGTAATAACAAACACTTTCTTTTATAGCACATTGAGAGTTGACTGAAATCAGAGACAAAGCTCATTCATCTTTACACATCACTCAGGAGGACTGCCCACAGCAGTACACATTTTCTTGTGTTCTTATTTGGCATTCACTTCGGTGACTCACAAATACACAAACCCCAAAATACATTTTACATCATTGGAGTGTGATTAGATTATGCTCACTGAGGTAGATATACCTATTGCTGTATTCCAATGACTGGAAAAACATGCATGTTTACTTATACAGATAATATTTCACTTCATTTTTATCATATAATAAGAATTTGCAATGTTAAGCATGATGGTATGGGCTTTTCTCTATGTGTCTGATCTCTATTTACAAGATTAATTGGTTAAGAAAGATATACCATGGTGGGTAAAAAGAAGTGTAGAAGATGCTTTATATTGTGGAATCAAGACTTAGGGTTTTAACTATATTTCTAGGTCTCCAGGTCTTACCTGCCACTACTCATGCCCCTCCCTAACCTCTAGTACACACCATGGCATCCTGCTGCAGCCCTCTATAGACCGCCATGGGGTGGGGGAGGGGAGGTTCTATTGGGAAGAGGTTGGTTAACATTTTTTTTAAGTAATAAAAATTAAGTTATCCTCAACATTTAATTCATGTAGTTGTCATCTTCAACTTGATCAAAGTAAGCCAGGAATTCTGTAATGGTGAGTGATCTGAACACAAAGTAATACCTGGTAAGGAGACTTTGGGTCAGGAATTGACAAATTGTACCTTTTCAACAGTGTTTCAAATCTACTCCTTGTAACATGGGAGTATACTGTATCCCAATTATGTTAAAATAGTCAAAAATTATTTTGATAGCCCCAAAATATTATAGATTATAAGATGAACAGGTATTTATTTTAGCAATAAGATAAAATCTCATGAGGTTGCTTTGACTTTAATAATATATAATCCACTAGTGAATTGGCAGAAGCCAATGGACTCATAATACTTTGGTAGGGCCAAATGGACTAGTATGATCCCAGAAGGGCGCATATAAACCAATGAAGACAAAGCCAACTTATTTTTAAAAATTAGTCCAAAAAGTTAAATCTTAAATTCACATTTTCTCTCTTTCATATCTAATACAGATTTATAGAAAATTTTCTATCAGAGTCAATGTAATGCAAAATAAAAGAGAGCTCCTTTTTTCCCTTACTCAAATGGAATATCACAAATCTGACAGGGAATAAAAAATGATTGTTACATGTGCTTGTATTCAGTAAAATGCAAAAAAGTTTTTGCTTTTACTTATTTTAAAGGATTTGAAAATTAAATCCTATAGAAATGGAATTGCACTAAGCAGATTTGACAATACCTTTGTATAAATTGGCAGGGTGATATTCAAATTGCAAATAGCTTGATGCACCAGGCCTCTTGTGGATTTTGGCTCTTTCATAAATGATAGTCGCCCGCAAGGTTCCTGAGTTGTATCACGTACCTTGAACAAGAAAGGCATCCATACTTCACACAGATATGACGTATACTATTTATTTTAATTAGGTAATACTCAAAAGAAAGAATGAGGAAAAAAATCAATTCATTTGATAACGCCAAGGATTTAGAGATGTTTCTCTTTTTCTATTATCATTTAGAATGATTTTTACAAAACCATTTTACAAAGTTGTGGTAAAATAGACATGCCATAAAATTTACTGTTTCCATTTTTTCACTTACCATTTTTAAGTGTTCGATTTATTGGCATTAAGCACATTCACAAACTTGTACAATTATCACTGCCATGCAGAATCTGTCATCATACTAAACACAAACTCTGTACCTATTAAATGACAGCTCCTCATCTTCTGCCGGCCCCAAGTCACCTCTATTCTACTTTCTATCTCTGTAATTTGCCTCTTCAGATACCCTAATAGAGTTATACAATGTTTGTTCCTTTTGAGTCTGGGCTATTTTACTTAGCATAATATTTTCAAGCTTCAACCATGTTGCAACACATATCAGAATTTCATTCTTTAAAAGAATTATGTTCTTATGTATGTAAAACATACATAACATAAAACTTATCATTTCATCCATTTTTACAACCACAGTTTAGCAGCATTAAGTAGATTCATTCACACTGCTGTACAACCATCACCACCATTCATTTTTGGAACTTCTTTGTCTTCACACACCAAAACTCTGTTTCCATTAAACAAGAACTTTTCATTCCTCCCCTCCCTCATCCCCTGGCAACCACCATTCTATTTGCTGACTCCAGGCATTTGACCTTTCTAGGTACCTCATACAAGTGGAAACAGAATATTTGTCCTTTTGTGTCTAGTTGATTTCACTTAGCATATATCCTCAAGGTTTATCCATGTTATAGCACATATCAAAATTTCATTCCTTATCAAGGCTGAATAATATTCCATTGTGCCTATATACCATATTTTATTTATCCATTCACCTGTCAATGGATATTTGGGATGTTCCCACCTTTTGGCTACTGTGAATAATGCTATTATGAATGCTGGTATGCAAATAACTATTTGAGTCCCTGCTTTTAGTTCTTTGGGATATATACCTAGAAGTGGAATTGCTGGATCATATGCTAATCTAGGTTTAAATTTTTGAGGAATCATCATACAGTCTTCCACAGTGGCTACATCGTCTTATATTCCCACCAGCAGTGATTGGGGCCCCCATTTTTCCACATTCTTGCCAACGTTTGTTAGCTATCTCATTTCATTTATATATTTATTTTTTAACCACTGCAATCCTAAAGGATACGATGTGGTATCTCATTGTGGTTTGAATCTAAATTTCCTTTAGCTGCAGACATCTGTTTGCCTTCTTTAGAGAAACGTCTAAGTCCTTTGCTCATTTCTGCATTTGGTTCATAGAACGACTTTTGCACATCAGCAATATAGTATTGGCTTAATTACACAGTCATTTGTGTTAAATGGATCAATTACCCTTCAGCAGTTACAGGTTAATGTGGTGATCTATAAGAACCTATCTTTGATCAGGTAAAACAAACCAGAAATGGCACAACAAAAGACTCAGCAGAGATCTTGGGAAAGCTTAATAGACTTTAAAAAACTTAAAAGAGGTTTACTGACATATACTTGGAAAATCATAATGGGATAAAATGAGTCACTGCTGACAAACTGGGAATTAATAATCTGACATTGGTGTAGTAAAAAACTGATAGAAACCAGCTTCTATCTTGTGAGGCTTGAGCATTCAGACTTCTAGATTAGTGAAATACACTGCGAGAAACAAGAAAAAAAATGAGCTGGCTAGAAAAATAGAGAACAGATTTATTATTTCCTTTTCATTACATGAATCTCACCATCACATATTTTTGCCCCTCTTTAGAACTGGAATCCAGAATGAAATGTGTATATATTGCTGCTGCCAAATTCATAACTTGGATTAATAATCTTAAACAGAGACAACAAATTTACGGTGTACTGAAGTATCTCCATAAATGTTTGCTGAATGAATTTATGAAAATATATCCAGTTCACAGCTCTATCAGGAATAATCTCTTACTAGATTGAGTTCCTGGATCCTTTGAGAGCTTTTACTACAAAAAGTTGTCACTTAGACCTCTTTTGGTCTCCACATTAATGAAATTCATACATTTTTAAAATATAAGCATAAATATTTAAAAGAAATAATAGTAAAAAAGAAGAGAGAGAGACTTCTGTAAAATTTGGAAAACTGTAGCTAGTTTTTTAAATTAATGAATTGGCTATTTGTCCTAATTCTTAGCCTTAAACATAGTTCATATGTAAAAATGAAGGTTGAATTTGAACTTCAAAAATAAAAATGGTTGGGTTTTTAGGACTTTAAAGTTTCACAGATATGGTTTTAAGAAATTATTGCAATGACTTAAAAGCCAGTATTATCTCCTACTAAAAGAAATCAAATCCTTACTTGATCTTAAGTAAAATTTATTACAAAATGCCATGTTTATATTACCTTGACAAAGAGAGGAAGTCGGTTTTCTTTGAAGGCAAAAAAACTGAATATATGATGTTGGCCACTCTTGGTTAATGGCACCAGGTTACCAAAACAATCAACATAGATGGGTTTTCCTTCTAGTACCTGGTAAAAATAGAAAAATAACAAAGAATATAATAGCTATAATCGTTATTGTTATTTATATAAAAAAGTGGTAGTACTACTTAGAACATCAGAATTCTTAAAATATACATCTTTAAATTGCTGACATTTTGTCTTATCTGTGACAAAGCATGTGCTAGTACTCCCTCTTTTTACTGGTACAGGAATCTTCCAGTGCATGGTAGCATTGAATGTTAATGTTTCCATTTCTAACACTGTTTTATGTTACCTCCCACTAACCAGTATCTATCTTTAAGTGCTAAATTTAATAAATTCCTGATTGGGTTATTTTTGACATTATAATGAGTCAGTTTACTTGACTTCAATATCCAAAGGCCTGCAGACAGAAAATTATGAAATAAGAATAAGTAATGTAGAAAAGCCCTGGCTATGGTACTTCCACATTTACATAATGAATATACTTCCTGACTGTTTTCTTCAGTACTAAAAATGAAACCAACAGGGAGAGATAAAGATATCTAAATGATTACAGTCACATACTTTACTAATAACTCATAATTTTTCCCAAGATAACTTCAAGAGAGTCTTTTTACCTCCTCACATACAGTAAGACTATCCCTATATCCAAACTTTTTAAAAATGGCGGATTTTGGACCTTGACCTACTAACTGATCAATATGTAGACTGTTTTTTTTTTATGGCTCTATTTATTAAATACTATTTTAAATATATTCTACTAGTAAGGGGATAAGCAACAGGTTAACATAAACTATTTTTGTAAATACAGTACCTCTACATCCCTGCTTCTGGCCACTTCAGCAAAGTTTTCCTGTTGTTCAAGGGTTTTATCCACTTTATCATCAGTCATGCAGAAACATCTCAACCTGGCTTCAATGGGGTCATGTGATTTGGCAAACACAACAAATTTGGCCATATACGGTACACAGATAATTTCTCTATACACTTGTGATGCAAAGGTAACAGATTCCTGGATTTGTCGACAATCTATCAGCCAGAACCTACAAAATGGAATAAAGGTCAGGTATCTGAAATTTAAAGTATACCACTGAATAAAAAAACCCAGTCCCTTCACTATGATCAAAATAGTCATTTAATGTTTCTTGGGAAAAGAAGGGAGGAAGATGAGAGAAACTAAAGAGAAAGAAAGTGAAATGAAGCAAGGTAGAAGGATAGATAGGAAGGAAGAAAAGAGTGTGGAGAAAAGAGAAAGATTAGGTGTTTAAGATCATCTATCAAATATTGTATTTGTAATTTTCTTCCCTGGAGACTCTTCTGAGTATTGACTCTTTTGAACTATATATTTCAGTGCTTTAGAATCTTCTAGCATGTAAGCTCCATATCAAGACATTACGACAAGTATCTCACTGAATGAGAGTTCCTATTTTTCTTGCTTCTCTCTCCTATTCTTTGTTTCATTTCCTGAAACCCTTTTCAATAAAATCTACACAGCTTTTTTTTTTTAAAGATTTATTTATTCATGACAGACACACACAGAGAGAGAGAGAGGCAGAGACACAGGCAGAGGGAGGAGCAGGCTCCATGCAGGGAGCCTGACGTGGGACTCGATCCCAGGACTCCAGAATCACACCTCAGGCTGAAGGCGGCACTAAACTGCTGGGCCACCGGGGCTGCCCACACAGCTTTTCTTCATCATTCTTTTCCAACAACCTATCCAGTCACCAAGGTGAAATAATGCCATTTTTAAAAATTTGCTTTTGCTCCAGAGCTTCTTAACATTGCTGAATATAATTTTAGAAGAAATCATTGGCCAATTTATGAATTCTAGCCTCAGCTAAGTCTGTGACATTGTCTGGCAACATTTTCCTCAGCTATCATTTTATTCAGTATTGTAACTGTGCTAAATCTTTATGACATTCTTTGAGTTCCCACCTCACCTGAGGCTCTAAGAAAGATAACTTCACTGAGAAAGTAGAGGCCATTGATGGACATTTTTTCAATTTGCTATGTATACACTTTAAAAGTTTGGTTCACATCCTTTTGCTCTGAAACCTTTCCCAACCAATGATCACCCTTTTTCACTTAACTCATTTCCCATAATTTTTCAACATTCCTGAGATTTCCCTATTGTCTTGGCCTCTTTTCTTCAGTTCTTGATCCATCTTTTTTTTTTTTATTGGCTTTTGGTAAAATATATTAAAAATTTACCATTTTAACCATTTTAAGTGTATAATTCATCGGTATTAAGTACATTTACAATACTGACTTCTTGGTCTATACCATGAGGCCTCTGTAAACAATGCACAATCCAGCATCACTTCTGAAATACAGACTAAATGGGTCACTGTTGCTCTCCCCCAGTACCCTTCTGCATTCTGTCTTGGCATCTTTGTTCATGTTACTCTGTCTTCCACTTTTATCTATCTGTAAGGTTCCTACTTGTCTCATGAGTCACCTCTTCTTGGACATTCTCTTATTCTGATGCAAATGCCCTCTGCTGAATTCTTTAGTACCTCTGGTGTACCTCTCATTCAAAATGTCCCATTGTCTTGCATTAGAATGTAGATGCCTGAGTGGTAGACCATAATGGCCCACAGAACCCAAGACTAGGTAGTTGAGCCTGAGTGGTAGAAACTATAAACACATGCCACCACACCCAAGTATGTCATGCACCATTACTAAATTATTCATGAATTTCTATTTTTTCTTTTCCCCCTTGAGTAGAAATTTAAGTTTTAACCACTCTTGACTTTAGTTTTCTCATCTGTAAAATGGACACAATACTTCCTTTCCTATTGAAGCACACAGTAGTTGTAGTAATCAAATAAATGGGAAAATGCTTATTAGCAATCCCTTAATCCCTATGCAAACGGAAACTAATAGTAATCAAATGAGTTAGTGTGTGCAGGACAGAAAACTAGATAGCTACAGATTTTAAAAGATGTGTGATATGTAAATCAAATATGTAAATGCATTAGAATGCTAAGAGTCACTGAAACCTCTAAACCATTTAAGCAAGCCACAGTGGGCTTTGTGTTTTTATTACTCTGCTGGAGAAAAAGTAGTTCAGTCTATTTTTTGACAGCAGGAAATTTATCTTTCCCGAGACCTTTGGGACTGGAAAAATCAGCTGGTGCCAGCAAAGACCAGAGTCAGGGTCACAATCATTTATTTCTCTTAGATTTTAATCTGACCTGATTGCCCTTTGTTATTGTATCATCACTATTATATTTGCTGGCAGATTTAGCTTAAAATATGAAAGTAAATGCAGATCATGTTTAAAAGCAAGCCAAAAAGCTTCACTCTTAAAGAATGTAAGAAACAAAACAAGACAGTGAGGAGGAGCAATCTCACAGTGGGCTACCCTGGGCTGCATAACATACCTGGCAGACACATTAGTTGTAAAGGAAACACATTCATTGACAAATGTTAAAGGCGTAGTTCCTGTAATGTCTTCCCATTGTGCTGGGGTGGTTCCACCTGAAATAATATGATTGTTTTAAAAAAATCAGGCAAAACTCCAGACTTTGAATTGTAAAATAAAGTCTTTGTGGTTCTGGCTGTATCATCCACTCATAGAATCACACCCACTCCTCAACATGACATATTGGAAACAACAGGTCTAAAAACCATATGCTAAAAAATGGTACTCTGAAAACAAACAATAGACACTACCTTTCAAGGAAATTTAAGGGAGGTTATTTGAACAACTGCCTCAAATTGCTTACTAAGTGTTCTATTTTTTTTTTTTTTTTTTTTTTTACATTTCAAGTTTTTATTTATATTCTAGAAAACTAACATATAGTGTAGTATTAGTTTCAGGTGTAGAATTTAGTGATGCATCACTTACATAGAACACCCAGTGCTCAGCGCTCAAGTGCCCTCCTTAATCCCTATCACTCATCTAGCCCATCCCCCCACCCACCTCCCCTCCAGTAATCCTCAGTTTGTTCTCTATGGTTAAGATCTGACTGATATTCTGAAGTTTTTATTATAATTGCTAGGCTTTGAAGATCATTTTAAATTGTAACAGCTGATGATTTTGAAAGCTACTTCGATCCGCCAAGGAGCTGAATACTTTGTTAAAATAAGAAAAAATCTAAATATTCTTTTGTTCCTGAACTTCATATTTCATGGAATTATTTTAAAGAAATAAAATTTCTTCCCAACTTGCAGTTCAAGGTTGGCAAAAAAAATGCTTGGAAAATATTAAGAGCTCAATAATACTGCACGGTGAATGAATAAATGAATGAGTGCTGAGGGATGGCCTCTGGATACAGAAAGATCACCATGAAGGCTGATGTTGACTTTCATTCTACTGGGAAATTATGCTGGCATAGATCAGGATATAACAGTCTTAAAGCACTGTAGGAGGAATGTATGTTTGAGTGAAGAAAATTGTGACTCTAAAATTCCTTAAAGAAGGAACTGAGTTATCAAAGAAAGTTCATGGAAACTTATTCTAGTAGGCCTCTAATATAGGAATTCTTAGCAGAACCATAAAACAGAGCAAAACCCCAAAATCCAAATATTCTGGTTAACATACTTTTTTAAATTAACAAATAAGTTTAAGAAATTGTTTAGTACAATCCCATCTGAAGATCTATGGCTAGAATAACTATATTAGATGGTGCCTAGGCCCAGGTGGTATCCTCATTTGATCATCTAAAGGGCAGGGTGTGCCACAGTTTTCAGTGTCCTTTTGCTCCCATGCAATTATGTTGCACATTATAGAAAGGTTGTGTACCCATGAAACAAAAAGTTTGGGAATGACACCCAGAGATGCTGGTAACAATCAGAAATGGGTAATTGAGAAAGGGATCATAAGTGAAGCATAAGATTTCCTTCTATACTCATTGTAGTCCATGTGTTTTAAAATTTCATCATATTATTAAACTTATGGGGTAAAATGTCAGTGGTCTCCTATCATAAACACACACACACACACACACACACAAAACACTAAGAAGAAGGGAGAATTAGAGAACAAAATAAAAGTGAACATTCCTTTCAATATGGAAGAGAAATGAAAAAAACTTCTAACAATACCTAAACAACAGGGATGGTGATTATTCCTATTGACAACAATATAAATATTTACTGAATGCCAACACCACATGGTTGTTTTTATTTTAATATTTTATTTATTTATTCATGGAAGACAGAGAGAGAGGGGCAGAGAAATGGGCAGAGGGAGAAGCAGGCTCCATGCAGGGAGCCCGATGTGGGACTTGATCCTGGGACTCCAGGATCACACCCTGAGCCAAAGGCAGACGTTTAACCGATGAGCCACCTAGGCATCCCCACATAGTTATTGTTAAAGAGGGAAATTATTAGGTCAATGATGTAGTACTAACAAAGGTTATCTGTGTGGATTTTTTTCCTCTCACCATTTATTTATTTTTTTTCCTCTCACCAATAATACCATTTGTGGTGGTATTATTGAGCAGAAAAAAAAAAAAAAAAAAACAAAAACAATGCTCCAGTAATGTCTTTCTGGAATGTGGTAGTTGTCTGAAAGCCATTACAACTTCCAATTGAAAAGACCAAAACTCAGTTAATCATTAATAATCTTCACATTGTTTTTCCAAGATCAATGATAAAGGCAAAACAATTCCTAGACAGAAGTTTGAACTGGATATAATAATCCAATATGCTATTTATTTTTCATAAAAGATTTCACATTAAGATGAAGTCTTCAGTGAAGGCTTAAAACTTAGGCTTTGAGGTATGTAAATTTGGGTTTGAATTCCAACTCTGCCAAATATTTATGGTATGATTTCAAGTTCTAGAACTCCTCTCAGCCTTGACTTCCTTTTCAGTAAATAGAGTTAACATTTCTTTACAGGGCCACTGTAAAGGCTGAAGTGACAGTAAAGGGTCTAGTAGTAGGGCATACAGGCTGTATTTTATAAGTATTAGTTCATTTCCTTTCACCTTCCACTTCCCTAATTAGAAGTTTTTTCCTGAATGAATATATAACCTCACAGGTATCTGATGACAAAGATAATTTAATATTTACGGTAACCTATGTTTCTTCCTTCAGAACTTTCTACTAGCACAGTCACATGTGACTCACCTGTTATGCTGCATAGTAATCTTAAGGTTGGTGCATCCCCCCCAAAACCATTCAACATGACATCACTTGAAGCCTTTGGGACAGGAATGGTCATGGTAATTGGCTTGTGGAATTTTCTTCTTCTAGGTTCCAAAGTGACTATCGGGCTGAAGGTAGCTTTGTTGCCTAGAATCTTCTTAACCAGCTCACTGTGCATAGGTTGAGCCTTTTCAAAGAAAAAAAAAAGTTAAACAGCATATCTATATTTACATCAATATATTTATTTGAAAAGCTGATTTCTAATCATTACACCTATGTTAGGTTAACTTGCATCCAACGAGGGCATACCTGGAGGCCTACACGGATCCTCTTGGTTAGTGCCCCCTCTGGGAAGACGGCTTGTACCTGGGGGGCCACCGTGCTGCTCAGCACGCCTCCCTCTGGGCCAATCAGGTTGCTGTCCTGTTTGATGCGAGACACTACTGCAAAGTATTGTGGGAAGTCACGGGTGATGATGCGGCATATTCGCTTCTTTTCTAGGTCTTCCGGGCTATCCAGCACTGAGACAAGAAATGACCCATCTTCATACAGCAAAGGGTTTCCTTCCAATTGCATTCTAGCAAACTCCATGGCGGAGGTTAATAGTAAACAAGTGTGGGAACAAAACGCCTTTTTTTTTTTTTAAAGTAATAGGAAAATTTAAAAAGACTCCCTATCCTGACAACACCAGGAAAAAAACAAAAACAAAAACAAAAAAACGCAGTCTTTCAAGACCTATCAGCAATTAGTCTGCACATTCTATTTCTTTGTGGACACTAAAAACTTTTCAGGGTACTGTGAAAGGAAAGCCTCCAGTTCCAGATGCAGTGCTGCAGGACCGGCTGCCTTTGTAAATGAGGGGTTTGGAGGGCAAATTTGGAATGGAAATGAACCTGTTCTATTATTGATTCACATGATAGAGAGGAAATTGTTTATGGACTCCTTCTCTTCGTGAATTTCAAAGTTAGCTCAAAAACCAGTTATTGTGGTTTGAAGAAGAAATATGGCCCTTTCAGTCCTCAGGGCCATAGTGCAGGAAGAAAATTTGTCTTCTAAGGGTAAGGTTTGTGTCTGTGTGTTTATTATAGTGACATAATTGTCTCCGAAACAGTCAGATATAAAAAAAAAATCATGGGATCCCTGAGTGGCTCAGTGGTTTAGCACTGCCTTCAGCCCAGGGGGTGATCCTGGGGTCCTGGGATCGAGTCCCACGTCGGGCTCTCTGCATGGAGCCTGCTTCTCCCTCTGCCTGTGTGTCTGCCTCTCTCTCTC
This sequence comes from Vulpes vulpes, assembly GCF_048418805.1. NCBI lineage: Eukaryota > Metazoa > Chordata > Mammalia > Carnivora > Canidae > Vulpes > Vulpes vulpes. The sequence continues at coordinate 32,520,911 of NC_132783.1, forward strand.
TCTCTCTCTCTCTCTCTGTCTCTCATGAATAAATAAATAAAATCTTTTTAAAAAATCAGTGATTATGAATTCAGGGTTGAAGTATTCCCCTGAAACCATTAGTTTACCAAACATATCATCTACTATCAGGAAGACAGGATAATGGGCTCTTTGTAAATTGCATTAGTGTAGCTATGTAGGGCAAATAAAAAATCAGACTGGCTTAAAATGTAGAAAATTTGCACTAAGGGGATCACTGAATTTTTAGGGATTATGGAAAGTTATTTATCTTCAGATACCATTTGCAATCCATTCTAGAGGCAGGAACAGCAACTACCCTTTTTCTTGACAATTGAATATAACTAGATATAACAAAAGCCAAAAGTCCCAGGATGTGATCATACATAACTGAAAACTGACGTACTGGCAAACACCAGCACATACTCACAAAAGACTGTATTTCCAAGGATAGAGAACATAAAAAGTACAAAACTCTGATTCTTTGTTTTACAATAGGCTTCATACACATAGAGTTATAGGAGTCCTCATTCCAGGTCAAGATGCCAGTGCTCATGGCGGTGTTAATGACAGGTAAATATCTCAGAGGAAAATATCCTAAACCTAAATGTAGGCAAAAGAAATGGCTTCAAGAAGTAGAAGCAGCTAAATATTGCATGAAACAAGCTTTATCAGGAGAATCCTGATCTTTTTATCTTGCTTGGAAAAATACTGACCTATGTATCTAGAGGGCATAATTTCTTTTTCCTTCTACCTCCTTGCACAGGGTAAGCCTGGACTCTATTCTTATTCCACCTCAGCAGGATGCAGAAAGACTAAAGCAGCTGTTGCCCAGCTACCCTTACTCTCTGAGAGCCACACCCAAGGCTACGGGCAGTAGTCTGCAAGACTGGTGAACATGACAAATGTTCACATACAGCTGTAAGTCCGGTTCTGTACAAAATTTGGTATGCTCTTGGCACTTAAGAAAAGATCATGCCCTATTTGTGTGGTTCCTTAAAGTGAACACATGTCCCGTTATTAGGACTGAGTCTTTGTTTTTGTGCAGCCTAAGGAGGCCAGAGAATGAGCCAATCCCCTCCAGTCACACTGAGATATTTCAACCTGTGGCTAGATGGTCCAAGATGGATTTGGGATTTACAGAGATCAAAGCCCTAATGAGAACAATGAATTCCCTAACTCTATGTGTAGGTGTGTAGAACGAAATTCTACCCTGGCAACTCCTTACTTTAATTATATGTAGAAGTTTGAGTGAACTTAATTTTCCTATCTCCTTAGTAATAGCAAGTTAAAAGAAGAAATCATATTATCCTATAATGCACTAGTTACAGGTATATATGTAAGTTTCCCAATTAAAAAAAAAAAAGGCTAGCACTTTTTATCAGTGTCTTTCTTAAATATCTAAATTTTCCTGTTCAGCATTTTTAAAAAATCATGGATTTATTATCCAGTATCAGTTCATTTTGTAGCCTAAACAGCAATATCTATTCGGTCTCATGTCTTAGGTTTGAAAAGTTTACACTAAAGATAGAGAGGTGTTATGCCTCCTTATTAAAATGAGATATTTACTATTGGAAGGGTTTTATTTTCTTGAATATAATGGAGGCAAGACTAGGTAAATATATCATGCATTCCAACCCTGGAGCATACAGACCACTGGAAAATACCAAAATACTTGCCATGATAAAATGACACCAGGAACACCCATACCCAAACCCACCCCCCACCCAAACACCCGGAGGTCATAAGAAAGAAATACATCATTTTAGTGCTTCCATTTCAGAATCCTTTTAAAACCCTTACTATGAAGTACCTTCATCCATGCCATTAAGGATTTCATTCAATTCGTCTTCAGTGTATTCACAATAATGCTCTTTCCAGCTGTCCCCATTCTCACTGCGCAGGACCACCAGTTCCCTTTCCTTTCCTCGAAGAGCAGCAAAATGAGGGATCTCCACGATCACAGGCCTGACATAGTAAGGTAGAGTGCTTAGTGTGGACAAGAGCTAACCAATAGCAAGACAAGCACCATGACTCTGTCTGTTGCAAAGTGACCTGGAATCATTCTCTTTCTCGGGACAGGGGCATTGTGGGCTGTCCTCCGGAGCCCATCGGCTAGCAGATGGTCACGCAATAGCACTCCACCTTGGGGCACCATCCTTAGGGACATGCTGCTACCTTAAGCCAAATAAAGTTTCCCTATGAGTGCATGTGGCATTCTGGAACTTCTCCTTTGATAAATGTTAAGTATAACACATTTAACCAAAAGAAATGTACATGCATATCCATGAGGTGTGCCAATCTCCTAAAACATTTTCTACAAGGTGCAAATGACAAAATGGTTTAAGAAGGAACATGGCTTGTATGTTGCATAATTTGATGTGTTGTAAATGAAAAGATGTCAGAAAAGTTAGCTACTTGGGAACTAAGGAGACATGCACTCGTGGTTTTTGCCTTTTTTTTTTTCATTCAAGGGAACAATAGGCATGTGTACACAGCGTGGCCACAGGTGGCTGAGCAGCACCTCAATAGACAGCCTGGCTATGTCCCATGCCTATTAGCTCAGGATCTGGAACATGCACTGCCCTGACATTTTCAGGTCGCATTCACTTTCAAAATTTACAGAGGCTTTGGATTTTTCAGTCCAGGTTGCTTTGATACAGACTTCAAATTTATCATAACAACATCATAACTAGCACATAGTACAACTAGGCAGATCTCATGCTTTAAACGAAAATGAAGATCACAGCACTTTAAGGGAAAAGATATAAAAAACATCACTCGAAAATAAAAGTCACATACCACAAGGGTCAGAAATGGTCCACTAAAGATAGGTTATACAGAATTTAAATCATAGGGAGGGACATGTCATGGGCACAATGACAAAAAGAGAAATCATATTGCAGAAGAAGGAGAAGAATGGGGGCCAGCAGCCATCAATTTGTTTTAAGTCACTCCTACCCAAGGAATTTGGTTCCAGGAGGCCCCAGCTGAAGGATGCGGCTGACCAAACTTTCTCCCTCATTAAGTGGGGGAGGAGCCGTTGGCAGGTGAAGTTTACTGAGTACATCCAAAGCAGCAGTGAAAGAAAGAACATAAGTAAGCTTCAGGTATTGTTCTCCACAGAACCCCAGCGTCACCGGCTGATCAACAGGGTGAAATCTGGTTTCACACTGCGCTTGGTTCTGTTCCCTCCATTGGTCACAAAGAGTAAGGAACCGAGACCCAGAGTGTACAATGGAGGCGCGTGGAAGGAGACCCTTAGGTGTGGAATCTGTCCCTACTTAGGTTCACTGCCAGGGCATGAGCCGAAAAATAAACAACAAAAAAATATGCTCCACAGGAAAGACAAAGCTGTTGGGAATATAATAAAAACTCTGTAGAGAGGCCAGATGTTTTCAGGGATATTCCTCAACAGATGTGAAGTTTATTAAAAAGCCTAAAACTACCTGAGCACAAGGGCCTGGTACAGAATGTGAAAGGGGTCATTGGGGAATTATTCCAACCATAATGGCATTTCTGATGCAACCCAGAACTTCACAGGCTCCTCCTAAATCTCTGGCCATTTAAGGAGGACAAGGGAGGTGGCTTCTATAACTGGGGGATACAGACAACCCTTTTCAGGTGTGAACATAATTTGCAGCAACCTGTTAATAATTTGCTCCAAATTACAAGGCTTTAGAACATTTCTCCAAGTTCTAAAGCAAATCCTCTCCCGCAAACAACACTAGCAAAGCAAAGAGTTCATGATTAACAGGATTTTTCTCCCAATTTTTGAGCACAAAGACTTGTTATGACAAGACTTAAAATACAAATGATTTGTTTCAAAATATTTTGAAACTTGTCCCCATCCAAAGCTTCATCCTTTTTTCAGTTTTCAGTGGTAGTCATTTCTTGGCATGTTGAGACACCACTTCATATATAATAGCAGCTGTACAACCAGAAGAAGGAAGAAATGCTAATTTCTGCCCAAAATTGCTAAAATGAACATGGCAAAAGTGGTCTCGATTTTGTCGTCTTATGAAAACTACAACTAAAGGGACTGCCGGTGTAATTTTCAGACTCAAGATAGCAATTTTGATAGCAGAAAAGACAAATCACATGGAGTAAATTTTTGGGTATCCTATAAAGTTAACACTGCTTTCCAAAGATAATCACTCTGTTTTGTAACTACACAGACTTTAAATTTATGTTTGTAATAGAGTACTACTTCTTCTTTATGACTTTACCATGTGAGTCTCAGGATTAAAAAAAAAAATACCTACCATCGGCTAAAACGTGGTTATTCACATTGGAAGTCTAGCAGCTATTGTCACATCCAAAGAGAAGGAATAATAATTCACCTGAATATCAAACTCATGAGTGCCTTAGAATAAGAGGTATGTGACTGGAGTCAAACACTGTGGTGCTACTTCCAATTTTTAAATAATTTCACAGGGGCCAATCTTCTTTCACAACGTCATGACGTACCTTTTTCCATTCCATCCTAGTGATTTCATGTAGAGGACACAAGCTCATCCGTGACTAAGTGGAGGTTTATCAGAAACCCTTACCCAAGGAACTGAGCACCAGAAGGTCCCACTTCGATCAGGCGACTGGCCAGGCCTTCTCCTTCCACCATTGGAGGCATTGTAGCCAGTCTATGGCGTTTGACCAGACGGCAGGTGACTCGAGTTGGGGCAGTACATTTCCGAGGTGGAATAATGATACGGAGCCCATTGTGTCTGCATCCTCGCATAGCACCACCTCGAGCATCCACCATAAAACTAACCAGGAAACTAAAAATTAAAATAGAAGATTAGCTGCATTTTGAAATACTGGAAGAAGATAAACAAGTTTTGTCAAGTTAGTCTGCTTTTTAAAATTCATTCACACGGTGGCAAAATATTTGTCCTTAAAAGTTATTTTACTTTATGCTAATGCCTCTATTTTTGTTTGGTCATTATTTTAGTTTTTGTATTATTTTGATCTGTGACTAAAGAATTCTGCTGATTTTTGTTGACAATGGTGATATTATATACAAACTGTAAATTAGAAATCTGTCTAATTGGCTTAGAAAGTGGAATTATATGATGAAGACTGATGAGTCTTCTTTTGTTATAAATGCAATGACTTCTGCTTCTGCTTCTGTCTAGAGGAGTCCTGAAAAATCCACATCTTGAAATAATGTAAGGACAGAATAGAAAGAAAAGACCAAACTGCAGTTTTTCTAAGTTAATCCGACCTGACTTTTCAAAATTACACCTTGTCCAGCCCATTTTAATACAATTCTATGACTTAAAAAAAGATTCATAGGCCTTCTCCCAAGATCAAACCCATGTACATGCATCCTCCTCCAACATTATCTTACCCAGGATGCAGGTTTTTAATTTATTGCATTCTAATGGAGAAGGAAAAGCAAAAAATTAAATGCTTTGGATAGACTCAATTTATTGGTTGACATTCACTTTTTCAGCTCTTAAGTAGGAATCTCTCTGCTGTACTGGTCTAACTGAAGCAAAGATGGGGTGGTCAGAACATAAGATCATAAATCCCTTCTATTCTGTGTTTTGAAGTAAGAAACCCTGGGTTCATGAGGATGGAAAAGATCTGTGCCTCATGATTTTCCCCAAATTATAGGAAACTGTATGTGGAAAATCACAACTAAAAAAATTTAGAAATGTAAAGTCTTCTGTTATTTCTGCTCTTTTACTGCTGAATTAATTGTTCATGCATAAAAGAACGAAAATCCAAGTGACCATTTTAAGTGTACCAAGAGAAAGATTAGTTTTAACTTTAATATTATTTCCTGTGGGATGGTCTAAATGGATCCTGATACAGATTAGTTTGAATTCTTGTCACTCTGATAGTCCTAACACTCATTAAAGTCTTGGAGGCACTCACTTCCTCAAAGAGCAAAAATTAAACCAGACAACCCCAGTGTTGGTCACATATACACAAAGACACCAACGAACAGTTTGTACACCCTTATACAGATTACATTACTATCTTTCCCAATTTTCATCGCATTTGCAAGATTTTATATACCAAAACAAAGAGGAAAGCAACATACAGGTGTATTATGGATGTACTTATTATTTAACTAGCACAGAACTACACCAGATTCACCACGTCCAGATATTGCATCCATGACAACATTTAAAACATTTGAAAGATATTTTATCAAAGTAAGTTATAGGATAGAATGCAACACATTGATGTTATTTTTTAGACAAGTGATGAAAAATATGTTAGCATCTTCTTCATAGCAGAACACAGAACTCATTAAGCATGCTATTAAACAGAAATCCTGTTGCTAGTAATAAAAATGGATGCGAGGAAGCCTGGAGTGCCTGTCTGAAGCACGTCATGCAGAATGAGACCACGAGAAGAGCTGTCACCATCCTTCCCATGACATGCAGGAGCCAGCCTAGAACTACCTTTCACACCCAGCCCTCTAAGTTTTTAGTAGAGGGCAAAAACTGGGGAGTATCCTCAATTGGTCAGTACTCAAGAATGGATGTTCCTGGTCTTAAAACACAATGAAAAAATGTTGGCTGCTTTTCTTATTACTAGCCTAAGAATGAATTCTTTAAAAAAAGCTCTTTTCTATTTGTTTTTTAAAATGTACTATTTTAAAAGAATGAAAAAAACTGAAAACACCTCTAGATGAATACAAAAGTTTCTACTCCATTTTATTTATTTTTATTTAACTATGCTATTAATGCCAATTTTTATAAAAACTAGGGGCAAGTCTACTAAGTTTGAACTAGGGCTATTCCAAATGCATTGCAATATTTCTGATTTTCCCTAATTTTTTTTCATCTTTTGATTACTGTCACCCCTGATGAATGGAACAGGGACTCAAACTCTTAAGAAATTATTATAATACATCTAGTCAACATTACCAATCTTTTATACGTTTTGAAGGCACTCAAGAAATCAGCACACGTTACATGCTATTATGTTTCCACTATATTTACTCTAGTAATGACTTATAACCTATAAAATGTCTCCAACTAGAAAAACACATAGAATGTCTTCTAGTAGTGCATCTTCTTATTAAAAAAAAGTTAATTACAGTAGCTATGTTATTAATTATAAGTGTTTCAATAACTACATGGTTGATTACTTTCTCTGATTTTGTGTCATTGATTGTTCCTTTTGAAATTCTCTTTGCTCTCATTTACTCCATAGTTTCCATTTCCATGCATGAGAAGCAGGCAATGTTTGTTACCCGCCTATTAAATGCCACCTACCCTGCTTGGAACCGAGGATACTTAAAGTAAAACCATAATTGCTCCTGCCAAAAAGCTCATGTCTAAGCCCTAGGTTTCACAGGATGGTTTTGCTTACTCGGAATCATTTCATTTCCTGGTCAATAAGAAAGGAATTATAACCACATACAGGAACCATGTAAGTACCCTATTGGCAGTGATCTTGTTTTTCCTATATTCCCCTGGTGCCTAGCACAATGTAGATGGAGTACATAGTAGGCAGTCAAACAATTGTTGAGTAAGTGAATGGATGGAAGACAGAAAAGAGCAGGTTGTAAGAAGTTGTATATAATTATCTAATAAAGAGATAAGGCAGCAAAATTGAAGGTAATTTAATTGTTTGGTCTCTGGACAACCAATCCAGTTAGAACTTATTCAAATTACTACATTCTGATATTTCAGCTCATAAAATAGCAAAATAGTTGGGAAAGACTATACTCAATGTCAAATATTCTTCTACAGATCTTTTCCTGCTCCCAAATAAGCGACTGGATATATTTATTTCCCCTGATAGGTGATTAGTAGAAAATGGGAGTAATCAAAAATCAAGAGTTTGAATGTAACAAAGGAAATAATTTTATTAGGAGTGAAAATTCCATGAAGAAAGACTGAGATTGGGAAATCAAAAGGAAAGAACTTAAAGACTGAATTTGCAAGGAGATACATTTAACTCTAAGTGTCTCAACATCCTCTAGATCTGGAAAGTAATACTTATGTACTGCACCCAACCACAGCAAATTGGGAAAAGTAAGGTGCCAATACGCATAATTCAGAGAAAAGAAGAATTACACTTCCAAAGAAAACAAGTCTTTGTGTCTTTCTCAACTAACTGAAGGAACTAAGAGACTAACAAAAGTGACAAATTCGAAAAAAAAAAAAGTGACAAATTCGGGTGGGGGCGTGGGTTGGGGGAGGATTGTCTTTAGCCAAAGAGGAAGGGGGAGTAGCTGGGGAGGAAGGTTGGAAGGGAGTGAGGGAAGGGAGAGGGAGAGAGTCAGAGAACTGAGGAGAATGGAGAGGAAAGCAAAACAAAAAGAGGTCAAGAAAGAAACAAAGGCTAGAAGACATCAAAGAACTGGGAAGCCCCAGTGGCTTGGTGCAGTGGTTTAGCGCTGCCTGCAGCCCAGGGTGTGATCCTGGGCCAGGGTGTGATCCTGGGGACCCAGGATCAAGTCCCACATCAGGCTCCTTGCATGGAGCCTGCTTCTCCCTCTGCCTGTGTCTCAGCCTCTCTCTGTCTCTCTCTGTCTCTCTCTGTCTCTGTCTCTCATGAATAAATAAATAAAATCTTAAAAAAAAAAAAGACATGAAAGAACTGAATATTAGTAGTCAAAATAAATACAAATGTTTATAAATATTCTAAAGAAATCAGATTCAAATAATGTAATAGTAGAACTAACAGAAAAGCTGAATATGCAGAATTGTACAATAAAATAAGTCTTTTCTTCAAATAAGAGAAATGATGATTCAAGTGCTGATGAAAAAGTCTTTTAGATAAAACATGCTACTTAATCCCAATAGTTTATAATATACAATTGGGTAAGTGTATATTTATTAAAAATACCCAAATGTCAGAAGGTTTCACTATTTGGGTATGTGGTAGAATTAGTAAAGTTATTCTGCAATGTAAAAAACAGACTCTAAGAGACCATTTACTGTTTTGTACCACAGGAAAAAGTGAAAGGCTGGAAGCTATGAGTCATAAGATGAATCAGCTCACATACTAGAGTTGATTAAATAAATATGATTTCCCATATTTTCAGGATATAAAAATGGGACAAAATAAACCTGTAAACATTTGGAGACAAAAGGAGTTAAAGTAAAAGCATATATTTAAATATGTACAGAGGAGATGGTAGATGTACAGCCTGAAGCTCAGCTCTGCTGTTTGCGAGCTTTAAGACTGAAGCCTAGTCTGTCAGTTAGGGACAATCCTACCATTACCACTGAGGGTGTAGTGAGGATTAAATCCTGTGTGGGTAAAGCATTTAGAATTCAATGAATGAAAAAAAAAAAAAAAAAAGAATTCAATGAATGCTTGTTGCCATCATTTTCCTTTCCCTATGCCCATATAATTTTATGTATCTTGAATGTCTTAAAATTTATGGTACAATACAACACCTAAAAACAGAGAAACTGATTTTTATCAAATACCTTAAATGAACTGGAGACTTTGCTAACACAGTTTAATACGAGGGTGGAGGTGTTTTTTTACTAGTTTTTGAACTTCACTATTTAAATAAACTACAAAAGCACTATTACTAGGTCCCATCTATCATGAAATCTATCTCTGTCTTGAATTATTGCTGTAATCTCACACAAGTCACTTCATGTCTTCAAGTTTTAGTTTTTTCATCCATAAAACGAGAGGCTTCAGCTAAATAAACTCTATGGCTATCTGGTGTTAAAATTCTCTATACCATTTCCTGTTAACTAAGGCTATGAAACCTCCTGAAATGTTTCATGACTGTCAGATGCTCTGTCAGAATTTTTATTTGGAAAATAAACTGCTTTTACTCCAAGAAATATATATTATTTTTGCTGTATGGTTAAAACACTCCACAAACAGTTTTGGAGAAAATGGGTACGCACATTACACTAAACACTGAAGACTGTACAGACAAAATTGATCACAGAATATACTCAGCTGGAATTGCATATCTTACTCTCCAAATGAAATTCAGCAATCATGCAAAATAGAAATTCTCATTGAAGTTTTCTAAATTGTGAGATACAATGTTATCACAATTTAAAAAGAATAAAAGCAAAAGCAGTCCACCATTATTATGCAGATGATTTGCCTGCAAATACACAATTTGATTAGCTAAACAGGTACATGCTTCAGAGGAGGCAGCAGAAAACAATGATTCTGGTCTTTTGAGGACTACATCCTCCACCCCAAAAGTTACTAATCCTTAGGTTTACTTTTTAATTCATCCAGGACCATGGGGTGGGGAGAGGGAGGAGATTATAGCATTCAGTTAGTTATTGGGTGAAAATAGGAAAAAAAAAAGTCATCAGGGTGCTTCAGTGATCCACACATACATAGCAAGAGGCCCTTAAATTAAATCTGGTTTCTGGGCTTATGTGAGAAAACATCATGAGCGCTTTCTCATCTGTAATTTTCTCCTCTTAATTTCTTCCTCGTCCTCGAAATTCCATAGACTGAAAAACTGATGGAAAATATCTTTGAAAAAATTGGCTCTAATTTGCTAAAATCACCAATTAATTATCATATGTTCATGTACAGAAACATAATATTTAGCGTGTGTTTCAGAAAAAGTGAAAGGATGGATATAGAATTCCCAAAATTGGAAAATTAAAATTGTCTTATTTGTAGACAATCTGTAGTATCATGGTGGATGACTGTATAATAAAAATGCTATCATCAGCAGTCTGATAAGAACCTTTAAAAATAACCTCACTGAAATAATAAAGAATAATGGATATTTTTAGAACACTGACTGGAATCATCCTATAGCACAATTTCCAAAATATCAAAAGGTTGCACTTAAAGCAGTACTAGCAAGGAAATGTACTATTAATAAACTTTCAGCCTTTGGTTTACCTAGAATACAGCTTTAAAAAAACACCCCGCTAAGCAACACTTAAAATCATAACCTTTAATATAACTTTAAAATAGCTCAACCAATTTGCATAATTGTTGGAAATAACATTCTTCAGCTCTACGTAGCACTTTTTCCTCACAAAAGAAATGGAGACGTGGAGATCTATGGCCAAAACAGGCTTTCGCAGTAAGACTACATTAATTTCGGTGCAACCCCGCCTGCTTTCCAAAGAAATAAAAAATAACCACTTTCTTTCCACCATAGAGAAAAGAGTTTCAGCAATGGCCACAATTTGGAGAATATAAATCTCTCTCTCTGGCTAGGTACCTTCACACTAAAGCATCCTGAGATGGGGTATATGCAGAAGGAGATGGTGAAAGGGGCAGAGGGGGAGGCGACATGTTCAGAGAAGGAATTATGCAGAAGTTCACCTGCTGTTGTCACGATCAAGACATGGAGAGGAGCGGCTGCAACAGAATAGATACTTTAGCACAGAGAAGGAATGGATAAAGTGAAATATAAAGAAGGAAATCAGAAGTGACTTTCAACTGAAATATATTACTTATACACCAATACACTATTCATTGAAAAAAAAGATGGAAATACAAATGAGATATAGCTCTATGCAAATGCGGAGAGAAGAGCAAGGTATGGGGGTTCAGAGTGACTCCCAGTGGAGGGAACTGGGAATATGATAAAACATCCGGATTTGGATTTGTAGCCTTATTCAACACTGGCTGTGGGGAGGTCATGTAACCAAGTTTTAGTGTCCATGAAGTTGCAAAACATCAAGGGACACTATAAGGACAGTCTCAGAGTCTTTGATTTGATGGACATAGTTTGTCTCCAAACTTTTCGCTCATACTTTAATATTTTCAAAATAATGGTAGTGCCTTTTTGGGCTTCTACTACAAAAATGCAGACAGAAAAGGCTCAATATAAAGAATAGCTTCAACAACAAACAGTAGCATCAACTATAAGGTAGAGCAGGTAATGTTAATTACCTACTAGTAGGTAACAAAAAACTGTGCAGAGTGCTTTTCTCAAGGCTTTCATTGCTTACTTTGTGGTTTGCTGTCCTCACTGGTAATATCGTCTAATCTCACTTTACAATCCTTTCATGCCTCTACCTGAGTCTGCTCTTCTGCAAAACCCTCTAAGTTTTCATAGGATTCACTTGTGTTTTCAATACCTGACAATATACAAAAGGATACATGTATAATGGGCCAGAAATCCAACCTTACAAAACAGCTATTTTGCCACTTAGAAAATAATTTTCTCCATCCAAAGGAATTTACCTTCATGTACCTTAAAAAAACTAGGGTGTTTGAAACAAGATAACTAAATTAACTGATATAGGTATTTGATAAATATTAATATTGTCAAATGAGGAACAGTCTCGACTTTCTAATGTCAAATTCTACTATTTGAGCTAATTGCCTTCACATCTTTTTTTTTTTACTGATTTTATTTTTTAGAGTAGTTTTAGATTCACAGCAAAATTGTCAACATGTTTTTTATGAAAAAGGAATGCTTTGATAGATCACTTTCTTATCAACTTCTAGTTACTATAATATTTTGTAGCAAAATATCAGGGAATGGCATTTAATTGTTGGTACTTGGCTGTCATTAAAGAACTATAAAAATAATACCACTGAAATTATAACATTTAAAATGAATCACAAAACTATTACTAAAAACTGTGCCTTTCATTTGTTAATTCATTATGTACTTCTGAAATGGAGAATTATAAAACTCAAATTCTTGTCCAAGCTTATGTTGGTATGATTATTGCTAGGATGCTAAAAATGACTACTGATTAAATTTTGAATCAGTAACACAATCCAAAGAACAAAAACAAAAAATATTACTGTCAGCCTTTCTTTTGCTTACAGGATTGATATTGGCTGTACATATTGGGTAAGGTAGATTTTTAAAAGTACCGATACCTACTCTTTTGTAGTCATGGACATTAGTCATTGAAAAAACAAAAGAACATTACTAATATACTTATTGGTAGAAGCTGTGTCTTCTATTACTCTAAAATCCCTTTTTGGAATCAGATAGAACAATATACACAAAATTAGTGACATGTGCATTAAAAAAAGGCTTTGTTATCTCCTCTAAGAATCATTTATTTATTACATTCTGGGCAGATTTTGAAGTAGCTCAAGAATTCTCCCTATTAAAAAAAAAAAAAGAATTCTCCCTATTAATTAAAGAAAACCTTAGTTCCTTAATAATAGATATAAAAACTACTATACAGGTAACTAATGTATAATGAATAAAATGAAAAAAATCATTATTAGATGTGATATTATGAAAGTGACTCATATACCTTAATATCATGGTAGCCTTAAATACCATGACACTCAAAATGATTATGTTTTCAGTGTAATTACTCATCCCATTAGAGTCATCTGTTGCATTGTTTTCAAATTCTAGAGACCTCACTAGATGACAGATTACCTGATAAAAATATCAAGTCAAACATTACCTTACCATTATGAATTGTACTATAGTGGTATTGTCATTTGGAGGATTCAGAATACATTCTGCTTAACTGATTTGGAATTTGTGAAGGATTTGAAAGATGTATGCGGGTTATATAAATACTAATGGCTATCATCAATTGAGTACTTATTCTTTCTAGGCAAAATGTTAATTATTTAAGAAGCATTTAATCCATAAAGCTCCCCTGTGGGGTCCATAATACAACATTCATCTTATGGATAAACTGAAACTCAGAGTTTATATAACCTGCCCAGTGTCACATATTGAGGGTCAGAGTCGGGATCTGAATTCTCATTGGTCTGACTCCAAAGTGTACTCTTAACCACCATGTTATTTCTCTTCCATGGATTGTCTTCCAATGACAGAGAGGTTCTTAAAGGTAAGGGCTAGATCTTACTTATCTACTTTCCTTAGTACCTGGCACAAAGTTTGGTACTTTGTAGAATTTAACAATGTGTGAAGAACAAATAAGTGAATGGAAGAAATTTAAAAAAAAGCATTAGAGAGAACTAGATGTATGTTAATTAACTAGATCTCCCCCCAAAAATCAAAGCTTTATTAGGCAAAGTGGTTTCTTTCTAACAGTATACATAAAACACACATATTTGGACCTTTGGTGCTTGTAAAAATGCCCATGTTAAGGCCTCAACAACAGAGATGCAGATGTAATTGGTTTGCGTGGGGTCTGGGTATATTTTTTTAAAGCTCTGAGGTAATTCTAATTTATAGCCAGAGTGGAAAATTATTTACAATCAAGTGATCATGTTTGAAGTTCATAGAAAATTTAGTTTATTATGGAACAAGAGTTTAAAGACTCTCATCTTAATTAGTGGTTAACTTCTAACCACTGGATGATCTTGTTTTATCATAAGTAATCAACTAGAACTACTTATGCATGTATCTAGTTTATACGATTGGTATGTAAATGATGTAGTTAAACTGAGTATTTTATTGCCCTTCAGTAGTTAAAAGACTTTTTTTAAGAAATTCCTTTTTTAAAGTCAATTATTTATTTTGAAAATGAAGTATTACCTTAACACTTTGACTCTTACAAACTTGGCTATTGAAAGTTAATCACAGTTGCCTACAATAATTTTGTCATCTTATAGGCTGGATTTAGACTTCAAATATTTTATTATAGGTTTCCAGACTCTTTAATTCTTTGATACTCTAGGTCCAAGCCTCTTTTCTTCTTAGAATTGTGGAAAATTTTAGTAGCAGAATGCAATATTATGCTTTTAGGATAATGGAAAGATGTCAGATCTTAATTATCTCACTTTATATCTAAAAAATATGTTAGTAAATTTGGATGAGGTTTTAACTTGGTTTTTATTCCCTTGAAATGACTTTTGCATCAGGAATTGGCTTCCACTTATTTAAAAGGAAAAGAATATTATAGTTATTTTCAATATCTGTATAACTAATTTTATATTCTATGAGCCTGTAGTAGACAATTAGACTGAAAGTTCCCAAGTTTTTATCTACAATATCTTTGAATGCTTTTCTTGACAGAATATTTTAGAATAATAAGAATAAGGAAGGATCCACCACTCAAAATAGGTCTAGGGATTATGCATAAGGAGTTCGGGATAGTAATTTAAATCAAAGTACTGCACAGATAAAACACATTTTTAAGTGAAAATGAAAGTGATTAAGTGAAAAATATTTTTAAAGTTCATATGTAATAATAAAATTACTATACAAAGTGAAACTACCAAAATATAAGAGAAAAACGAATTGTGAAGAGGGTTATCATTTAAAACTCCTTAAGGAAATTATTTGCTGCATAATTGAATTGTTAAACCTTATGAATAAGTATGTTTAAAACTATTAACTCAAAGTCCTACTTTTTATTGAATTTATACAAACAGGCAGCATTTCTTAAGTAATGATTTACATATTATCTGGATGACTTTTAGAAGGTGACTGGGAACCTGACTGGTTGCATTGAAATTTCCTTTTGTTATATCCCTACTTCAAACAGCCTATGAACTCCTCTGTATATTTGTGTGATTCAAACTTCTGTAAACATTATTTTAAATTCATGACTATGTGAGGGTAGGCATTTATTAAACTAGTCAGTTAATCTTAGCACATAGAACTTTCTAGAGAGCAAATAATCCTGCTCCTCTTTTGAAGATGTCTTTAAGACAAAATGTAAACAGCAGGGAGGCCACTGGTATGTTCTTGTTAGTTAGCAAGCTGTCTGATGCAATTCTACTAGTTATTTTAAAACAATAGTCAGTTTTTCTATGCTGAATTCGACCCTTTTTGCTGGTCTGTCTGTGTAGAGAGAGTCCACATTGGATAAAGCAATGTTATTTACAAGTTTAAACAAAGGTCACTTCCCCTGTAAGCTAGCTATCAGCTAAAGCTACTGGACAAAGCTGTTATTTTCACGCTCATCTCTTTTTACCTCTTGATCTGGATACATAATATTGATGTACTCACCCTGAATGAATAGGGCTGGAAGAAAGAGCCACGTTGTCTAAGTTCTCAGTGCCCCAGCTAAGACGGTAAGAATTCCTTTCTGCCTCCTTGGCTAGAGTTGACACCTAAATACAAAGAACACTGGATTTAATAAAAGGACTTTCCTTCAATTAAATAAAATATAATGAACCCTAAAAAGTGGTATCACAGGAAGGTGATATTACCATCTTTTCATTTAAAAATATAAGACCGAGCCATTTAAAATATATCTTTTACAGTACAGTCCCATTTAAGTTATATTATTGACATTAGACCACATTTGTGCAATTGTCTTGGAAAGGAGTAGGTATTCACATCTATAGCTGTATATCCAACCAGCCAAAACCGATCGAATCACACCTAAAATTAAAATATTCCACAATAACCTCTGACAGTTTTCTGATAACAGATAACACTTTTCAATATAAGATGTAGTTCCACCAGTACCTTCCATTTTCTGCCTTAAGCGCACCCTTATCTTGCTTTTTTTCTTTAACAGAGATTTTTATAAAGAAATTAATTTTTATATATAATCTCCACGGGGGAATTCAGTATAACTGAAGTAGCAAGCAGCATATCACTTTAGAAAAGCCCACCACCTCTTCTGCTAGCTTGTCAACTCAATTAAGAGGATTTCTTTTTAGATTGACAAACTTGCTCCAGACATTTTCAGCAACGGGTAATGTCAAAGAGCTCTCCAGAAAACTGAAGCATGAAAGTAAAAAGTCACATACCTGGTGACTGGGGATGACCATTGTGTCGTCAATCATGGCACTGTCCCTCAGGTAAGAGGCATGGCTCAGGGTGTGAGACCTGTCGGAACTGAAGGATCGGAGGCTGGTAGGTTGGCAGGAGGCCATGGTCATATACCCACAGCAGTAGCAGGGTTGGGAGGATGGGATGATGAGCCGAGCAGGAGAGTGAAAAAAGTGTGCTATTAGCTAACAGTGCAACTTCCAGGGGTACATTAATCGTAATCGTGGGAGAAGAAAATACAGAGCTCTCTGTTGCCCTACCTCTTTGTCCAACAGCTAACCTCACACATCTTTTGACTGGTTCCTAGCACTCAATGGCAAGGGCACAAGGGAATCCAGAAGTTAACATTTGATACTTCTAATCTGATTTATTTTCTTCCCAGAAATATCTGAAACCAGCAACTGTCGTTTACTGACTGCCAGTACAAGAAATTCACAGAGGAAACTATGCCAGGATAGACTGCTTAAATCTGTGTTAAATGTTAATCTCCCTGCAACTAAGAAAAATATTAGAGGGGGAAATAGACCACCCTCGGAGAAAACAAAATGAAAGCACGAGTTTCATTTTCTCTCATTTTCCATTCTGTCCATGTTTCATTCTCCTCCTCTCCAACTGTGAATGACTGAACATTGGTGCATTCCCCTGGAAGGTACAGAGTGAAATGAACTGTGGCCAGATGCATGCTTCCTGCGGAAGTGGAGTTCCTCTTGTTTGTCTCTGGTGTCTCCAACAATGCTATTTCAAAGGGCAGCATTGTTCCCTTTGCATGTCCTGTGTGTGGGGAGTGAGGCACCAAAGAGTGCCGGTTGCTGTGGCAATAAGATGCAAGAGCACGAGAAACTGTTTCTAAGCACCAACCCAGAACACAGACACATCTGCCAGCACAAAAACAAGCTGCCAATGACACAACCAAAAATGAGGTTTGGCTTCAAAATGGGATTTAGGCCTTGATAACTAATGCTTTGTATTTTTGATAAATCTGAATTTCAAAGTTCCGAGTTGCAGATGCAAATGTGATGGGTAAAACTTGACATTTGCATTAGTGCAATTCATTCCTTCCTAATCAATTTGTATAATCAAATGATGAATAGATTGAGATCTCATATAAGCTGTATTTCATTCATGTTAGTCCAAGAATTAAATATCTGCATTCAAAATATTAGCCCAAAGCCCATAGGGAAAAAGAGAGATACGCAAGCTTTCACAATATTTAAAGAAGCAAAGTTTAATTTACTTTCAGCTAGTAGGTATTTGGCCAGTGAAGCACCATAGAATTATGGACTAAGTATCAGGTTAGCATATTTATTAGTAGAAACTATTTTCATGTTACAAATATATCTAATTTTGTAAGCCATATGCTGTCTTTTTTATAAGGTATCAGTATAGCCAACTTCAATTATCTTTGAGGAAATCACCATTTGGTAGATAATTCATAGTAATTTAGGGCCTTCTCCTTCCTTTTTTTTAAAGATTTATTTATGGGGGGGGGCGGAGAGAGAGAGAGAGAGATTGGGAGGCAGAGGGAGGAGCAGGCTCCATGCAGGGAGCCTGATGTGGGACTTGATCCCAGGACTCCAGGATCATGCCCTGGGCTTAAGGCAGGTGCTAAACCACTGAGCCACCCAGGAATCTCCGGGCCTTCTCCTTCCTATTCTACTGTAGTTTTTATGCCCCCCAAATAGACCTGGAATATTAGATGGTAAGGAACATGAATTAAAGGAGTTGATTGTCTGATCCTATATAAATGTTTTATAATAAGCAAAATCTAAATATAATTTGGTAATTCACTCTTTTAGGTTATATAGGCTCCCAAAGAAGGCTGAGGCTCCAGACATAACCAAGGCGGGGGCAGCCCAGATGCCTTACTGAGCCCATCCATAGGGGTTTTAGTCCTGACAGCAGATATTGGGGCTGGTTTCACGGGTGTGTAGTTGGATTTTGATGGTGCACTTTATAAACAAGCTGCAGGCTGCTCTGATGAACTCTGGGCTAACTTGGAATCTCTACCCGTGGCTTTAGAATTCAAAGATCCAAACTGTAACTTTATACATGTAAAAGTGCTAGATCTATACGAATGAACAGAGCAAAAGGAGCAAGAGGCATTGAGGTATGGGACTAGTCATGGCTGCTCCCAACAGCAAGTAGAGACTCTGTCAGGAGGTAGAAATGACTCTTAAATGCAGCACTGGAACAGAGGAAACAGAGGTCTCAGAAAGGAAATGGAAATTTAGCTTGGATGGGGAACAAACTGAATGGCAAATAAAGGTCCCTCAAAGAAGACCTAGTGACGTAACTGCCACCATTGTAAAGATCAAACTTTGAAAGCAGGCAGCCGGGGCTCAACTGTCACTCTCAGGGAGGTACCAATGTATCAGCAATAAAGGCGGATTTTTATTGATTTTTCAATTTTGATTTTGATATCAATCTACCTAATATCCAGATCTGTCTCTCAACTGGTTTGAATCAGGAGGGGGGAAAGGGTATTAGTGTCAGTTTTTGTCTTTCCCAACAGCCCCAACAGGAAAGGAAGAG
Source organism: Vulpes vulpes (assembly GCF_048418805.1). NCBI lineage: Eukaryota > Metazoa > Chordata > Mammalia > Carnivora > Canidae > Vulpes > Vulpes vulpes. Next base: position 32,540,004 of record NC_132783.1, read on the forward strand.
AAAGGAAGAAGAAAGAAAAGAAAGCGATAAAGTTGACTTAAAACAAAAAAGGAGATTAGGGAAGAGAGAGAAAAGTATTAGGATATGGAGAAAAGAGAGAAAAGTTGGAGAGACAGAGGGAGGGAGAATGAATAAGTTGGAACTATGCCTGAATAGCTCTACTTCTATGATTTTATTCTGGCTCAGGGTTTACTGCCTTCTAATGCTAATTCATGGTTTAATCAATATTTATAGTTTCTAACTGCTCTTTTCTCTGATGTATAGAATTTGCTTAACTAAATAAAATTGGAATATTCCAACAGTAGAGAAATTGTTCTAACGGAATAACAAGCAGCACAAATATCAGGAATAATTCAAGTCTCTGCATAAAAAAATTGTCTACCCTGACTTAAAACATTACAAACAAGGTTAATTAAATATTTTACAGTCCAATACAATTCATTTTCATTAAGTCAGACATCATCCTGTTCAGTTAATAAATGTATAATAACACATATCTGTGGGAGTATAAATTTATACTTGCTGTTCAGTGGAGGGGTATGCCAAAAGTTATGTTATGGTCTTAAGTTTTACTTCTTAGCACTATATAGTAAACTACTTTATAGACACATAATACATAGTAATTCATTTTATTGAAAGTAGTAATTATTACATCTTTCAATGAAACTACATCTTAGTGAGCTGTAGTATGAGACATTCAATTAATGGACTTTTTGAATCCTGTTAAACAAGTGAATATCCAGAAATTTCAATATGTTGGCTTTATTGTATGGAAAAGCTTCTGTGGCTCATTGTTACTTAGTGTTTTATATTAAATTTAATTTGTAAGCATTAAGAAAATAAAACAGACACACAAATCTAAATAATAAGAACTTGGATATACTTTTATCAATGGACATTAAATTGCATCTATTTTTGTTCTCCTGCATCCATGTACATCTTAGGCATCAGAATGGTTTTTCTTCCATCTCCAACTATACACAGACTGATAAGGTTCCTCTGGGGAAGTCATGCTAGTGCTTTACCAACCACAAGGTGGAGCTGTGACCATTAACACAAAGTCATGCCAGGGGCATGTCATAGACTTATGCTAGTGATAGAGTCCCCTTTCTAGCTCAGTTATTCAATTCAATACATAAAAATCCTAATTTGAAAATAAATCCATAATTCTAGAATATAAGCACCTCCTGCCAACACATACACATACACACACACATACACACACACACACATTGCACAGTGAGCAGGGAAATGTGGATGTATCCAGGAAGTGTTCTGGTGTTTTCATGCTATTTAATACCTACCTGGGCATGGTACTATTGAAAGCATACCAAATAAATAATGAAAAGTAAAAATGGTTACCAAAAAAAGATAACTCCCATTGAATTGCATAAACAAAAGTTAAGAAAAAAAATCAGTGAAACAAGAAATCCATGAACATGAGATGTTGCTTATAAGAAGTCCATATTGGAGATCATGAATACCATCTGGGGTTCTTGAAATGCTAGTGTGGACCTGGAGATCAGACTGTGACCTGTTTGTTTCATATCCTCATCCTTTACATGTTGGTAAATGTTCAATTTAAGTAGAATCATCAAACCATGAACCCCCACTTTATAGAAAGAACTGTAAATTTTCTTAACCTAGTACTTTCAAAGAAGGAAAGAAAAAGGATCAGATCAAGAACTTGATGAAATAGACCATGTTGAAAATGAAGGGTATTTTCTCTGACAGTAATATGATTATTTATACATTATTATGAATTTGTATAAGCTATAAATCTCATTTTATGAAAATTTGGAGTCTCTTATTGAGAATTTCAGATCGTGAGATCCAAATCTATCAGTATGTTAGAATCCAATATATAAGACACTGGCCCTATCACCAGTACCCCCATCTTACCCCCTGGGTGGCTCCTCCTTTTGTCTATTGACCCCAAGAGCCATCCTCTATCAATGTCATGGAAACCAAGGGATCAATCTAATCTTCCTCTTCTTCACCCACCCCATGAAATCCATCACCAAATTTGGCTGGTTTTACCTCGTGGAAATGCTCTGAAATTTGTCACTTCCCAAATTCTCTCCATGATTGCTATCACTAAGGTTAAAGGTCAAGTCTTCTCTTAAGAGCTTCAGCTAATACTCCTGCAATAGTTTTTCAGATGGTTGCCACTGCCAGGTTTAGCCCTTTGACAGCTCTCCTCTAAAATTCATCCTTATCTCATGGTCAGAGGACACCATCCATCTAAAATGCATACAAGATCTCCCCTCCTTCACATTTACACCCTGCCAACACAGTGCTATTCTTTCTCTCACACACCATGAGCCTATGCTCACAATCTCATTAAGGCTTCAAATGCCCTCCCCAGATTTCCCACCATCTTTCCCCATCACTGTGTCTCAATTTGGGCTCATTGCCTCCAGGAAGCCTGAGCCCTTGAGCCCTGGGGCTTCAGTTGCACTCTGTGGGGACTCTCTCTCACATCCCATTAGACTATGATTTTAGCAATTGTTTCCTGGTCATGCTTGTACTTCTAGCACCTGCCACAAAGCCAGCCCAGAAAGGCACTTATTACATGCACACTGAATTGTTTGAAAATAAAAAAAAGGAAAGAAGAGGCATTGATGCTCAAGGAAAAGCCCCATGAAAAAAATGTTTTTGCTAATTATTCATTTAGAATTAACTACACGTTAAGGTATTTATTTCTTAGACTGCACATATGTTAGCTACAGCTTTGAATACAGCCAAAATTAAAACTATAAACCTAAGATTATTGATTAGTGAAAAACATTACACTGGATGGACAACCATATGTTAACCTAAATTGCCATTCTTTTGATGAGGTATCATGGAATGTTCTTATTCATCTTACCTCAAATAATAACAAAGGCCAGTTGTGCTAGTTACTAATAATTTAAAAATTACATTGATTTTATACTTCAGAATGTGACATAAACCTCTTCAGATTTGTCAGTAGAACTTGTGCTCCTTCAGATTTTGCTCAGATTGTTTTTTTTTTTTTTTTTTTTTTTTTTTTATTTTTTTATTTATTTATGATAGTCACAGAGAGAGAGAGAGAGGGGCAGACACACAGGCAGAGGGAGAAGCAGGCTCCATACACCGGGAGCCTGATGTGGGATTCGATCCCGGGTCTCCAGGATCGCGCCCTGGGCCAAAGGCAGGCGCCAAACCGCTGCGCCACCCAGGGATCCCCTCAGATTGCTTTTGTATTCAAGATCTTGAAGGATTCTGGTCTAATTCTTTTTCATGAAAAAGTCAGTTTCAGGCATTTTCCTTTTGTTTCTTTTTTATCCTTCTTCACAACCTATTTTTATTCACAGAAATTATGCCACTAACAAAAATATGCATAAAGCAAAATGGTCCTTTTTATTGGCCTAGAGAAAAATGTGGAAAATGATTACAAACACTATACTGAAACGCAGAGCAATCTTATCATTGCTCTGCTTCTTACTAGTTGTTGGACTTCTGCTAAGTTACTTAATCTCTCTAGGCTTCAGTTTCCTGTTCTTTAAAATAGGCACTTAAAGTTGCATGAGAATACAGTAAGATAGAACATGCCAAGAGTAGTGCAGTTCCTATTAAGTATCCATAATTATGTCTATTTTTTTTAACATCTTGAAAAAGTGTTTCATTCCCTTCTGGCTGATACCAAGTGTTGGCTTTAGGTGAATACCTGTCGGAGCGAGCTCCCTCCAAGCTGTATCGCAGGTAATTCATACCATCCAGGAACTGACTGCTGGGTAGAGAGTCATCACCCAGTTCTTTCAGATCCTCGGGCCGGAGGTATTCTCCACCATCGCCTGTCATCGTGTCATCACCTTGAAGCAATCAGAGGAAGATGGAGTGAAAATTATTTGTTGAATGTCATATTCACTACAAAATATGATGATGATTTTGAAAACCATCAGAATAGCACTGACATCACCAGAACACCACACAGCAGCCAAAAGCAGAACACATGCAACGACCAAGTGCTAAAACTTAGAGAAATGATATTTGACACATTTTCCTATTGCTTACCAAGAAGAATTAAGAGAATTGTAATTCTCTTAATATCAGTCCATTTTTGTTACTCGTTTCTTTATCACTATCGCTGGTTTTTAGCTTGTATTATTTAGCTTTTTCCACCATGTGGACTACTTAACTTCTAGACACAGTTCCACTAATTGTGTACATAATGTCCGGCATTAACAGTCTCTTCATGTCATTGGTAATATACTAAGAAATATCTACTGCTCTAAAACAAACATGTGAGACAGTATGTGGAGAGATGTGATTTATAAGATTAACAAGATATACACATCGGGGAAAGAGCACTAGAATGAAAGGAGGAGATTGTGACATTTTAATAAACAACCTGGACTTTAATTTTAAAAACATTATGGAACATAAAAAGGATATTTTGTTGGAAACCAGGTGGCTTCCCAAAGGTGAACTACAGGGAAAAAAGTAACTAAGTAATTAAGTAGTGGCAGAAAGATAAGTAGGTGTAGTAGCTCATATTTAGAAGCCCAAATGGTAAGGGTACATTCCCTGCCTGTGAACAGAAATAGGATGCTTTCAAAAATATCTTTTTCAGGTAACTCAATAAATAATACCTCATTCACAGAAAGGCTTTATATACCATTAATATGCTAAAATGGAGAAAAAAATAATACAGCTGAGAGAAGCTATTTTTGATGACTCTTTAAGATATTACTTAAGTCTTATGATCTATGTAAAGGAAAGCTTGAAGGAAGGTACTTCATTCCTATAACGAAGTTAAATTTTATTTAATTCTCATTTGTTTCAAATAATTGTTCAAAATCAACACTAATTTATAAACATACAGCATTAAAGAATTCTAATGATATGTCTGATATTTCATTGTTTGACTATATATATGATCTTAAGATCTCAGGTATATATCAAAGGATTATTGGCTCTCTAAATTACTTAAAGCTCATGAAAGACTAAATGAAAAAAAAAAAGACCTTCCAGTAAATGGAGATGTAATCTATTCACCATAAGATTTTAGTCTCAAAACCAATGCATTTAACATTTGACAGACAGTCATAAGTCTCACCACTGAAAATATTTTCGTGGCTCCTTGAGTGACACCATTAGATTTTTATTGAGTTTTAGCACAATGAGTTAGGCTACACAGAGTATTAATTAAAAGTTGAGTAGACCTGGATTCAAATTCTAATCCTATTGGATTAATACTGGCCTATTAATCTTTCAGAGCCTGTTTCCACAACTAGTAAATAGAAATGATATTAATAATCTATCTCATATAATAGTTGTATGAATTAAATAACATATAAGAATATGTAATAAAGTGCCAGAATAAGTATTAGCTATTGTTTTTATTAATACAAAATAGTGAAAGAATAACACATTAATGAAATATGAGCTCAATTTCATTTACACAAAAAATAGTTTTAATGTTATAAAGAAATATAATTGTACTGTGTTTAAATATTCATAAATCTGATAACACCAAGGAAAACATAAGTTTTTTTTAAGATATTATTTATTTATTCATGAGAGAGAGAGGGGGGCAGAGACACAGGCAGAGGGAGAAGTAGGCCCTCTGCAAGAGCTCAATGTGGGACTCAATCCCAGACCCTGGGATCACACCCTGAGCCAAAGGCAGACAGATGCTCGACCCCTGAGCCACCCAGGCATCCCGTATAATTTTCAAAATGTTTGTTAAAGGGGTCCCTGGCCTGCCCCTACATATATTTTCTTCTTCAAATTGTTCCCTCACAAAGCAAGATGTAATAATAACAGCAATGTACAGATGACACTATAGTCAAACACAAAATGCATGATGTTGGTCAACTTTAAGAACCAAAAAGGTCAGAGGAGAGAGAGATCATGTTAGGATGGTGTGGTGGGTTCAGTGGTGTCGCCCCAAAATTTCACTTCCATTTGGAACCTAAGGATGTGAACTTATTTGAATATAGGGCCTTTACAGATGTAAATAAGTTAAGGACTTAGATGAGATCATATTGGATAAATCTAATGTGAGTGCCCTTAGAGATATGGAAAATGCTACATATGCTCTCTGCTACAGAGATTAGAGTGATGTGTCTACAAACCAAGGAACAAACACCAAAATCGTTGACAGCCACTGGAAGCTGGAAGAGACAAAAGAGACTCTTCTCTAGAGCTGTGAGATGCTAGCATGGACCCGCTATACACATCTCACTCCCAGAACTGTGAGAGAATAAATTTTAGCCACCAAGTTTGTGATAATTCCTCGTGACATTCCTAGGAAATTCCAGTGAAGCTGGAGAAGGAATCGCTGAAGAAGGAATTGGAGCTGATCATTTGTCTGGATTTGTTTTTAATGGGCAGAGGTTGAGGCTACTTCAGGTGAGAGGTTCATGTGTAAGGGGTCATGGAGGACAATAAAAACAGTATGAATGAAAGAGTAATACATATTACTTATTTAGAGAGTACTACATGAAATAACCTGGCAAAGTAAAAGTACATGATGGTGAGCAATGGCAAAAAGTCCAGGAAGAAAGTTAGCGTCTAAACAATGATAAAACCAAGGTTAGACATTTTATTATAAGCCTTGTAGGACTTACTTATTCCTGCTATTTCCCTCCTCTTGTGTAATTGGTCAATCTTTCCATAGGAGTATTTTTATGAGTCTAATAAGTTGGGGTCTCCCTTGTTTATTTCAGGAAGAAAAAATTCTAAAATCAATTCTATGAACTGGTTTACCAAAAACGAGCATTGTGTGGTTTGGATATAAGCCTAAATTATTTCCAGGAAAAAAAAAAAAGCAAACTTGTTGGGTTTGGGAAGACTAACTCTACTCTTACATATGAAAAAGTGAAAGGAATAATTGGATACAGAATCTGTCATGTAATGCAAGGAGGAAGTGAGGAGCTCCACTGTCAAGTGTTCGCAGAAGTGTGTCAAAAGGAGTAATAGATGTTTCCCCTATACTTCATCATAACACACAGCCATTCTCTCAATTAGTAGTAGTACACATCATTCCACAGAACTAGTGAAGTTCGTACAAACCATCCATGCACAAATCTTTGAGTATATGGGACACATGGGTCACATTTCTACAGGTATTTTAGTTACCTAAGTGTTATCACCCCTGAGTCCCCCATATAACTTAGTGCTATGGCGCTGAGTCAGCAAAGGTAGGGATCAGCTCATGATCCTATGAAGATGCAGATGATTACATTTACAGCTGTGTTCCATCTGGACAATACAATACTCTCAGACTGAATTCCCATTTCCACCATTTCCTTCCATTTCTCTGCCATGTTGCTCCATCAGGACTTATTTATAATATGACTGAGCTATTATAACAGCTTTCATACTGCGTTTACATTCCCCATTCACCACTTAATGACTGTGTGCTGTTGAGCAAACTACTTCATGTGTTTAAGTCTTAGCATCCTTCTGTTCAGGTGAGCCTTTCCTTACCTGAAAAAAAATAAGGGGGAAATCATAGCCTATCTCATGCGGATGCTATGGGGATTAAATGAGACAATGCACTTAGCATTAGAAATGTTTAATAAGTGTTTTCTCTTCGGTCAGATATCTGCTTCCTTCCAATTTCTTCCTAATACACTTCTTTAGTATATCTATAACTGCTGGTTTAATCTTTATAAAAATCAGATTTAATTGTTTCAATCATTAATCAAAAATTTTAATATGTCCTAATTTCCCGGACTTTTCTGTAAAGAATTTAAACATTCACAGCAAAGCCAAATATGTTTTAATGCATGAGCCAAACCGAATGAGTGGATTATTTTGCCCTTCTCTGTCTCTCTCTGGCGCTTTCCTATCTCAGGACCTTCCATACTGTTCTTTCTCCACTCTCTAAAACCTGTGTCACCTCCTATTAATCCTCAGTTTCAGCAATTCTATGGAACTGTGCTAGATCTCTCCTTCTCTATCTCCCAAGGCAGATATGAAAAGTGGATGACAGAGCACCTGGGTGTATCAGTGGTTGAGCATCTGCCTTTGGCTCAGGTCATAATCCCAGGGTCCTGGGATCAAGTCCCGCATCAGGTTCCTCACAGGGAGCCTGCTCTTCCCTCTGCCTATGTCTCTGCCTCTCTCTGTGTCTCTCATGAATAAATAAAGTCTTTAAAAAAAAAAAAGAATATTCTTTTGAGTATTGATATACACACAAGTATCAAAACAGAAGAGTTGTTAAAAAAAGAAAGAATTGGCTAATATCTTAAAAAATATATGGCTGTATTTTGTCCATACGAATAAGTTCCATGAAAACATTTTAAGCATATAAAACATTAAACAGTTGGCAACATCAACCGCCAAATTTCTTTATACTAATTCTTTGTACTAAAAGTTATTTCACAATATTCAAATATATCCTATACATAAAAATTATTCAACTTGAATTTCTTTCTGGGGAAAAAAATGTTACTAAGTTTTTGGCTATGTCTAAAAGAAGGAAAGCTTGTTTTCTCACCATAATGACCATATTCTTGGTCATTAGCCAGTATTTCTCTCAAAGCAAGATCTTTTATCACTAAAAACTCTTAATCTATAACATTTTTAATAAAAGAATACAGGGTATTATAGCTAGATCTTATATTATACAGTGAGCAGGTCCAAAAAGCTATTTCATATAAGTGGAATTTCTTTAAAGCCAGTCAATACTTTGAATCCATTGATATTGGAATTATTTAACAGTTAGGAAATTTTTTAAAAAATTTAATTAATCACTCTATTTGACTTATAAATTTAGATTTTCATGTAATAGGTTTGCTTAAAGTGGTACCACATGTACTTTGGAAACCTCCTGGTAAATAGAATATTTTATATTATTCCTTTTTCCCTATATGCCGAAGCTCCTCCTAAATTATTTTTAAAGGTTTTTATTTTTATTCCTAGCTACTTACGAAAATTGCACTGTAACTATCAATTTCACATTTTTTAACCACATCTAAAACATATCTTCAGCCCAGAATGATCTGAAGTATATTCAGTCAAGCAGTCTAACTTAGTTTTAACAGGTTCATGCTAGTTAAATGTCAGCTTATACAAAGAATTATTTTTTTCTCTGAATTTGTATTCTAAAAACAGAGATTAGTTTTGGTCAAATATTTATGATGCTCATTAGATAATTTAATTATACTAATAGGTCTCAACAAGAGTGGCAAAATCATTAATAGATTAAGCAATTTATAGCTTTAAGCATCCAAGTTAATGAAATCTACACACTGACATGCACACATATACAACTCCAACCATAGTACGCATGCTATTTTAAAAGAAACAGATTAGTATTAGACACCCAGATTTAAATACAAAGCAAGTTGCTTTTATCTAGTTAAGAAAAATTAAAAGCAAAGCTTTCACTCCAATAACTTCCTCTAAAGGTACCTGAATCACTAAGCACTTCCCCATCAATAAAGTCACCAAACTGTTTAAAAGCTGTTAAGAAAGATGATCCCACAAAACAAAATATGATGTGCATATACGAATGCTGAAAATTAGCTGGCAAGTATTAGGATGGAACACAAAATTATAATAATACTTGGAAATACTAGCTTTGGCAATTATTAATTTACTTATAATAACATACCAACCAAATATGTGCTCGTTCTTGTCATAAGTTCTTGCAAGAGCTGAGATAACCCAGTGCCTACTACCAGTCAGTGAACAAACTGGCTCCAAATAATGACTCCTCAATGTAAAATTTTACCTTCTGATTATATCTTGAAGAACCTAAAAATCTACTCTATTTCTCAGTAGAAGCAATTATTATTGAGAACAGTACTAATTCTTTTCAGCCTGACTAGTTTTTAGTTCTTTTGTCTCTGCAGTAAAGGACTCCTTAGTGTCTTCTATGCTTTTCTCAAGTCCAGCTAGCATCCTAATTACTGTTGTTTTAAATTCTGGTTCAAGTGTATTACTTAAATCTGTTTTGATTAGACGCCTGGCCATGTACCTCTTCTTATTCTTTCTTTTGAGATGAGTCCCTCCATCCTGGCACTTTGTCTAGATCTCTGTCATCTTCTGTGTATCTGGAAAGCCTGTTATGTTTCCTGCTCCTGACAGTAATGCTATAGAAGAGGTCCTATATTGTCCAGGGCCTGGTGCTTCAGGAAGTGTCTTTGGTGTATGATGTGCGCATTCTGATGTTGGGTTTTGGCTTCTCCTTCCCTCAGATTAGTCTTCTGCAGAGTTTCTCTCTGCCTGCAGTGGAGTGGTGGGACTTTCTCCAGTGTGGAAGCAAGTTTTAACTGGTGTGGCAAGTTTTAACTAGTACTATTTTTTATGGCAGTATTTTTTCAAACATATACATTTGATCAAAAGCTGTACTACTGAAATTTGGTTAACACTTCATTTGCTGCATTCATGTGTTTTTGGCAGATTTTTTCACTCAAGAAAGGTCAACTGCTCAAATTGAAGTAGGAAGGAAGCCAGAAACTCTTGTGGAGGGACAGACCTGCAGCACCATGCCCCATCCACACCCCAGGCAGTCCCTTGTACTTCTTTTAGAGTACAGGCTTCTCAAACTTTGACATCCACTGTCTTAAGATTATTTTTATCAAATCCTAAAACTATACAGAGCATATTTTAGGACTCAAAAAAATCAAATCTTTATGTTGAATTAGTATGACTTACTGACTTGCTATTAACCTTATTTAAACCTCCTTTCCTAGACTTAAAATGTATTCTGTTGATCTGGCCCAATGAGAAACAGAAATTTCTTGATATACCACTGAGAGAGTACACTTCAAAGTCTTTCACTTTAAGGTATTTTAATAAAAAGTGTATTTTAACATAATTAAAACATATATTAATAATTATGGTATTATCCAGTAGATTTTTTTTGACAGATGGTCAATTTCCAGTGTCTTTCTCCTTTTCCAGTTCTGCTATTTAGTAAGGCATTAAAGATAATACCCACTGAAAAGAGACTAATCACTGTCCTCTTTTCCCCAAATGACAAAGGTAGATGTTTTGAAACAAAGGCAAAAAAAAAAAAAGTGACTTTAAATGTACCAGTTCATTAGTCCCTGAGAAAAAAGGATTGCTAGCTTGTCTTTGTGTAAGACAATGACAGGTGTCATAGGAGACTGAATAAGTCTTACCTTCTTCATCAGAAACATCAAGAACCTCAGTCATCGTCTCAGGAACATTTAGCTTGTGTTTTTCAGTGATAGTCTGGAAAGAAAAATATCATCAATACACATGTTAAAATCAAAAGAGCAAAAGAATCACAGAGGAGGTCACATGGACAGCATCAACAAGCCATCAGTCCCTGAGCATTTCATCTTTCCACATGTATGCTCTGGAAGCTTATTCTCTTTCAGGAAAAGTCATTTGTTCTGTCTGAAGATAAATGATCATTGACTTCAGTGAAGTCATATGAGAAGTTCATTATTTTAAGTTCCTGTTTGAAAAGTAAATTCTTTAACAATGGCATTAATAATTAGTCATATTGGGAAAGCAGATTAATGTTTTCAGGGCTTCCCTAAAATGAACAAAGTAATGTCTAGAAAAGCTTGAAAAAGAAGCAATGAACATATGCAATTTATTAAAAACAAAGCCATTGGAAAAGAACTTGTAAACAATGTGAAAGACAAACTATTTGGGCAAAAAATGTGATGCATCCCTTCTGGGATCAGAGGATCAACAATAGAGTCAATTATCCTTATGGTATTTCATTGGTCTACAATTCTGGTTTGTTGCTTATTCATCTTCTGCAAAGGCACTCCAGAGCTGCCAAGTCCACTGCCTTCCATTTCTGATATGTGACGCAATGTTAAGAGACCAAGTTCTGGAGACCGGCTGCCTAGGTTCTAATTCTAACTTTGTCATTTTTAAGCTAAGAGGCTTAACAAGTTCCCTTATTTCTCTGTATCTCAATTTTCTCATCTGTAAAACAGGAATAATACTAGTACTTCATAAAATTGTTAGGAAGATTAAATGAAATAATATATATAAGAACTCTAAGAAAAGTGCTTAGAATATGTTAGCACTCAATAAATACCAGCTAGTATAACATCATTATTATAATTGTAATTCAATATTAAATTCATCTTAAAACTGAAGAACCTCTGAACTTTTTAGTCATTTAGGTACTCAAGAAAAATTATGAGTGCCTACCACATGCCAAACATTGTTTTCAGACACCAAGGATACCACAGTGATTTAAAAAAAAAATTCAAATCTCACTACTTTAAATATAATCTATGGTCAAGTCTCAAATTCATATCTCTAGTTTCTACACTGAAAATGCAATAAGTGCACTGATTGGCATTGTTATGGGAACTCTAAAAATCTAATCTCTGAAAATCAAATCTTCAACTAAAGTCAATAAAATACAGTAATAAACAGGGTGTCTTAGGTTTTTAAGCTTTGCAACGTAGATATTACAGACTTTTTTGAATGGCTACAATGACCCTATCACCAATTATTTTCTTTCCAAAAGCAGTAGAGAACCTCAAATATATTTACAAGGAAATTCAACTAATTTGAAAATATATTCATATATACATGTATAATACCTGTGTGTCAAGAGGGACTGATTAAATCATAATGTGATACTATATGCCCTTTCAGTGGTTCCCCATTTCCTCAGAAAAGAAAGCAAAACAAAGTAGCTCAGAAGACCCAGGTGATATAGTAAGGAGGAGGGAGGCCTCTTCTCACTTCATGCTCCAGCCATATTCACAGGCTATGTTCCCTAATACCTCTTAAGTTTTTCCATATATTCTTTCCTTGACCAGAAATATTCTTCTCTCTTTTCTTGGCTCATATTACATATTATTTCCTGGGAGAAACATTCCCTAATCCTTCCTGATGAATTGTTTAACTGTGATTATCTGGTATTGTGTACTGCTACAACATACATATATATATCACATATATCACATCATACACAACTGTATGTGCCCACATAAGAGTGTGAGTCATTAAAGAGTATGTTTCCACAGAACCTGAAACATAGCAGGTGCTTCTCAAATATATATTGAATAAATCAATGATATAAAATTAGGCAAAATATATTTAAAATCCATATTACAACTAAATAGATTTTCTTTTAAGTGATAAAACAGTTGAAGAATGGGGACAAAGTAAGAAAAGTCTCATATTACCCTGATGAAGGCACAGTTGAAGATTAAAGGATTGAATTCAGCTTTCCTGCATGTTGTTTATGATGTTTAAATAATTCCATAGTGTCTTATTCACTGAAAACAAACTAAACTTTGGTAATGACAAAAGCATTCATTCAAAGTTCTGGACAATAATAGCTGGTCAATAAATATTGGTTAAACGAACAAACTTAAGAAGACTATTATAAATGATTATTATCATTTAATCATTTTAATTTTAAAGATTTATCTATTTATTTGAGAGAGCATGAGTGGGAGGAGCAGAGGAAGAGAGAATCTAAAGCAGACTCTACATGCATTGATCATGGAGCCAGATGTGGGGCTCAATCTCAGATCATGGCCTGAGCCAAAACCAAGTCAGATGCTTAACCTACTGCACAATCCAGGTGCCCCTTCATTTAATTATTTTAATAGTAATTAATTTATAAGTTTAACATGGAAAAATTAAAGCCTATATTCATTATCTGTGGTTTTCAACTCTAGCTTCATATTAAAATTATTAGAGAAAAATTTTAAATACCATCACTTGGATCCTATCACAGAACAATTGAATCAGAATCCCTGAGGGCCCAGCTATGAGAAAGTTGCTCAGATGGATGTACCATACAATTTAAATTGCAACCCATTTGGAAAAGTATATAAATTGCAGAAAGTGATTTTCACTTAAAATATAGGAAAGAGACAGTGACATCCTATTAAACTATGAATAACCTATTAAGCTTTTATTAAGAAGCATTTAAAAATATTTTTATTATTTTTAAGCTTTTTATTTTGTTTTATTGTTTAATTTTTTAATTTTATTAAGATTTTTAAAATTAAGATTCTCAAAGGGAGACAGAACATGAAAGACTCCTAACTCTGGGAAACGAACTAGGGGAGGTGGAAGGGGAGGTGGGCAGGGGGTGGGGGGGACTGGGAGACAGGCACTGAGGCGGGCACTTGACGGGATGAGCACCGGGTGTTATTCTATATGTTGGCAAATTTAACACCAATAAAAAATAAATTTATAAAAAAAATTTAAGATTCTCAGTGTAAATAAATGATTCAAAAATGTGAAGGAATATCTACTGTACTAGACTACACCAGGAATGTTTATTTTACGGAGGTGTTCTAGAGGATTTGCCCTTCATAGGAAACATTCCACAAGAGGATGCTTCTCTATTTGAAAATAAGTGATGGAAATGTTTTTTAAAATGATTAGTTTGTATTGCCTGATGTATTTAGTTTACATTTTCAGACACTGATAGTAGGACTATATTTTCTGAATATCTAAGAGTAGAGTGGAATTTTTAAGAGTAGAAATACCATTGTTTTAGTTCGGTCATTGAATACTATCAAAGTTATTACCAGCAAATATATGTAGCAACGGAAAGAGTAACACAATGATCACACAAATCACAGATTTTTTTTTTTCCTGTATAGGTAGTAAAAATGCTCCCTATATGCAATGCAGTAAGTATAGTATGTATTAGTTCATGATATAGTGCTTGACCTTTAGAAGGCCATCAATAAATATTTGTTGAATGGATGATAAATAAGTCTTCCTACTTAAGAATAATGTTATAAGAAATGAATACATATTTTCCTTTAAAATGGAGTGTCTTTTGAAAACTTGATTATTAAAATATAAATATGGTTTTATACAAATGCATATGAATAATACACAGAAAACAAACATATAATTAAATGATCATGGGCAACTCCATCTGCTATAGAATCTAAGATTCTATAGTTAAGATTAGAAACCACTTTAAAGTTAAAATGGGTAGTGTACTATGCACAAATTTAATAGTATATAATTAAATCAGATAATACAGCAATAAAAATAGGATATGATAGATGGAAGGCTTAATAATGAGTTTTTAATATTTCATAATGTAGGAAAGATGTAAAAAATAAAGCATGAGCACTTAACATGCTGTTTTGTAAACAGATAACATCTGGTTTGTTTTATGCAAAAGAAAAAGTGTATTTAACTGACCTCCACTTAGCCTACTCCCCTTGTCAACCATTTTCTTTGTATCACATACTCACCAAATCACAACAGCATTATGAGTGATCTTGGCAAGTATGCCACCTTCTAATGCCCACATGCAATGGCTCCCATCAGTGGGGTGACAGGCTTAATTTGGTTTTGTCCCCAACCTATTTATACCAAATGTGTATGCTAACAGAATGTCTGTAGTAACTTAAATAGTATGTAAATAATATTTTCCACAATAACAAATGTAAATAGTTTGGAAATCTCAACAAAGACGAGTCACCAAAAATAACTGCTACTCAATTAGGTGTGGTTGAGACAATTAAAGCAGATTAGAAAAAAAAGTATGTCAAAAATTTCAAAAGGCTCTGCACTCAGAATAATGTCACTTTAACATAATATACAGGATGAGTACTGGGCACCAGGGTGGCTCAGTTGGTTGAGTGTGTCCAACTCTTGATTTCAGATCCAGTCATGAAATCAGGGTCATGAGATCCAGCTTTGTGTCAGGCTCCATGCTCAGTGGGGAGTCTACTTGAGATTCTTTCTTTCTCCCTCTCCTTCTGTCCCCCACCCCCAAAATAATGAATAATGAATAACAAAATAATGAATCAATCTTTTAAAATACATATATATGCATATATATATATATACATACATACACAGGATGAATACTATCAAGATATAAATATCATAGGATATAGTATGTAATAGTGATGTTCTTTGTGTAAGGATGATCATTTAGCCTCCTTCTAATCAATGGGGTCTACATTCAAAGGAAAGATCTTGACTCTACCTCAAAAGGTGTCAAATGACTACATGTATTTATTGCATTGCTACTTCTATGATTCCCATTTTAACTGACAGCATCAGATAAAATTTAGGACTTTGAATATTTACTTTTTTTTTAAAGATTTTATTTATTTATTCATGAGAGACACAGAGAGAGGCAGAGACACAGGCAGAGGGAGAAGCAGGCTCCATGCAGGGAGCCTGACATAGGACTTGATCCTGGGACACCAGGATCACGTCCCAGGCTGAAGGCAGGCGCTAAACCGCTGAGCCACCCGGGCTGCCCAAAATTTACATTTTCTTAATTGTCAAAAATGTCCCCATTATTTAAATGATAATATAATGTTATTTTTATTTTAATAGTTAACTTAGCCATTTATGATGTAATTTTTGTTTTAGGAAGTTTTGGTCTGCTTAGCAATGATTATAAGCAACTTAAAACATGATCATTTTAAAATTATGCAAATAATCGATGACAGTTTATCAATAAGTAGAGGGATGAGTCATATCTCAGTCTTCCAAACTGCCTTAGGGGATTGAGCTTGTTGGCTTCTGCTGCCAGAAATGTGTCCCCGGCACTCTGATGTTCATTCCAGCACACACGCAATGATTATAATCCTGGGAGAATGCTGAGCTGCCTCATACCCCTGCTGGGTTCCCCAAAGTAAAGTTAGAAAAGCAAAGGTTAAGGAAACAAACCACAACTCCAAAACGTCTCAAAAATTTCTGAGGCAGTGGCTTCTCCTTTACAGACTGCTGCCATACTCTTCTCTCTACACAATGACTTTATTCATACTTTGGGGTAAAGAACTTTGGAAGGAGAATCAGCATAGGAAACTTTCTTTGATGGAAGAGAACTCTCACGACTGCTCAAATGTCACAGCATATGAATCCAATGATGTGAAATTTGTACGTTAGTTAACTGTAATTTAACTATTACACTTAAATGGTAATAACATTAAACTGAATTTAATTTTATTAATTTTACATAATTATTAAATTGTCTAGTGTGCTATACTGACCTATCACCAGTGAGCAGTTCCAAATTCTCTTTAGAAAATAATATTGCGTATGATGCCTCCATGAAAATCAACAAAAAGCACTATTTAAGAAGGTTGTTTTTAATAGAAAACTAGGTGAAAGTACCTCTTTCACAAAATTCATATTAAGCCACTTTTTGTAAAGCCAAGATCAGTTACATTAGAGTGGTTAAGAACAGGACTTTAGAATGTGACAAGCTAAATTTGAATCCTAGATCTACTCTCAATGCCTGCCACATTTGTAATCACTAAATATTCATTTTAATACCATTAATAACATCATTATGTGAAAAAAAGTATGAATAAAAATCTCTTCCCAGAGAGAGAAAGTAAGAAGGTTCACATAATGGACAGTAATAAATTCATATTTTCAATCCTTAACCCCAAATTCAATTTCACCAAACAATAAAAGTCACAATTCTAAGAGAGGCAGAAAGTAAAAATTTGGCAGCATCAAAACATGGTACCAATACAATTACCCATTTAGACAAAGGAGGTACTCATTTAGTTAGTGCGGACAATGACTTCTTATCCAACTAAAAGCAAACATGCCATTATGTTTTATATTCATTTGTTGACTCCTTACCTAGAAACTTGGTTTCTAAGTATAGTGGTTTTTATTGGGGAAATGCTCGGTTGGGCAGGGTAGAGAATAATAGTTACCAGAACAGAAGAAAAGCTCACAGGGAGCTCTAAAAGTGGTTTTTGTATTCCACTAAAGCTAGATGTCGCAGAGGTACAACATTATCTCTAATTTCTGAAAGGTATATGAACTCGTTTAGTCATGGTATTTAGCAAGCTGATTGCTTCTCTTTTCAAATATAGATCTATATAGTTAAAGACATTCACTCTAAGTCATATTTACCAGCCTGAAATCTCTTTGAAACTGAACATGTAAATTACATAGTGTTGTTGATGTTAAAGAATTTCTTAAAAAACAGACGTCTCATTCTCCACTGCCATTAAACAGCTTCTGGGGGCAGGGGGTAATGTTTTTACCACTGATGATTCTTCAGCACTCAGCACAGAGCTCAGCATATTTTATATCCAATATATATTGAAGGAATAAATTAGTTAATGAAATGAATGGAAGAAAAGCAGGTCAAGTAGCAGAAAAGACACAAGCCTGCCATCTAGCGGTCATTTGACAAAAAAGTATGCACATGATAACCAGAGAACGGAAAAGCTAATAAAGTTTACAGAAAACATGACTTCTAAGAACAGATGTGCTTGGCCAATCTTGCCACTACAGGCTTCACTTATCTGTGATATGCACATTTTTTCAAAGATGCCAAATAAAGACACATATGTATAGGTCCCTAATATGCAGATTTTTCTGGTATAAAAAATCATATAGTAAGAAAAAACAATTAAGATTCAGCCATATATAGCAACTCAGAAGTATAGTGACAGGTAGTAACAAGACTTTTTTTTTCCTCCTATATAATTTATTGAAGCTATACCTTAAATCTTTAAAAAATATTGTGGTGTACTAGCCAAAGTTTTTAAGATCTCCCATCTAAATTCAGGCTGCGTCTCATGGTTCATTAATAAATCATACTCCACCCTATTAAAAAATTCACATCAGAACAACTGTATTCCATCTACCTCAATGTCAACACAGACTTGGTGTCAGTCTGAAGAGTAAAATTCCTTTCTTTTTCCATATATCTATCAAAAGAAACAAGTGCTCTAAAACTCTATATGCATCATTTCTAACTTAAGGCATTTACTAGAGCCCCATTCAGATTTTTTATGTTGATTTGTGATCTTATTGTCTCTAAACAACATCTAATGTTCTACTGTCACTCTATTTTTCTATTTTAAAAAGAGAAAGAGCTGTTGTTCCGAGAGTTCATGCTTAAGAAAAAAGTCAATAAATAAGTACAGAGAGAAACAGAACTTCCACTTTCAGCTGTGAGTCTCCCCATTAGGAGGCCTCCTTTAAGCTTTGCTTCAACTGAACAGTATAAGAAAGAGCCTTAGGATTCATTATTCCCATAGTCTTCACTCTCCTAGAGTTTCTCTGGCAAAGGCCATTGATGATCACTGCTCCTCCCAAAGAGTCAGCAGACATATTCAAGCCAGCGCAAATAAAAAATTTTAGACCCTATGCTCTGTGATACAGATACAGTTTACCTACTAAGTACAACCAATTTCCTTTTTCAACAAAAAATAATAATCAGAAATAAGAAGAATGTAAGGATGAACTGTTCTCAAGGGAATGAATCTGACCCAGTCATCAGCACAGTATCAGGAGGATCAGGGTCTTTCCAGAGGCTAAGATCAGAAGTTTGCTGAGCGTCCTACCACTGTGCCAGCAGTAGGTGTCACACCCAACTACAGTGAAAGTGCAGAGCAGCAACCCGCCCATCCCCACCCCCCAAAAAAGGCAGTCGGAGAAAAAGGAACTAAATATTTTACAGTTACGCTCACATTTTATATGGATTTGTGTTAACTAAAGGCGGCTAAAACCCCAGTGTTGGTTGTGTAAGTGCATCTGCATCTACATGCTTCTAGTTGTACCAGAAGCAAGTTATCCACCAGAGTAAGTTCAAAACCAAAAGCTCAACACATTTCCTAAGTGAAAAAGTATGTGGCTTGAGAGCGAAGACAATGGAACCAAAGCCCATCAGTCCCTTCTACTCACCGTGGTGGTGGTGGTCACCTCTTCCGTCACAACCTTCAGGGTGTCGACCACGGAGATGTAGCCCAGACGCTTAGCAATCGCCAAGGCAGTGTTGCCATTCTACAGAGAGTGAGAGAGAGAAAGAGTGAGGAGAGAGAGGGAGGACTGCGCCCCAGCCAATGAGCTCACCGGCTGCTCCGCATGAGCCAGCATTTCCGTCCAAAACAAGGCACAGCTTAGGAAAAATCACTAGTTTTTACCATTACATCTGACTCCCTTTGTAACTTCTTTAGACTATAGCCCAGGTCACCATGGTAACACAACAAGCTGCATCTGTCTGCTCTTCTAATAAGAAGCACTTGACGCTTTAACCCTAAGGTGGTCAGACGTCTCTGCGGATACTGCACCCTGCTTGGGAAAGTACCTCTTGAACGGAGGACGATGCCTCCAAAAATTCTCAGCCAGTACCGAGTACTGTTGCTCCTCCTCCGAGGTCAGGCCGAGCGCCGCAGGTTAGGATGTCACCGCGGGTCGCTCAGTAACAGGTTTAGCTACAGCTGTGCAGGCGCTCAGGGTGCAACACAGTAACACTAGCCAGCAACTCGGGCTGCAGCGCCAGCCCCCGGGGATCCCGGTTCGTTTAATTGCACCGCTTAGTTTACATTTCAATGGCTCCACCTCGCGAAGAGCCTCGCTGCCCCCCCACCCCCCGGGCTCCCTTAAGAAGGCCCGGCAAGGCGGGGAGGGGGGACTCGCGCGCACATCTGAGCAGCAGCTGCGAGCCCAGCACGTTCCAGCAGCCTCGGCGCGGGGCCCCGCTCTCCCGGGACAGGCGGCCGAGTCAGGCCCACGGCTCCCCCGCCCCGGAGAAGTCACGCTGATTTCTGGAAAGGCTTTCCAGAAACCCCGGGCTTTCCAGAGGGGCGGGGCGGGGCGGGGCGGGGAGGGGGCGGGCGCGGGTCTTACCGCGGTGGTGGCGTTGGGCTTGGCCCCGTGCTGCAGCAGGACGTTGATGATGTGCGTGTGGCCCTGCTGCGCGGCCTGGTGCAGAGGCGTGTAGCCGTTCTGGGGGTGACGGTGGCCACGGACCGAGCGCAGGTTTGCAGCGGGAGGAGGGAAACCAGGTTAGCCTTCATGCTGAATTGCTTAGTCTTACGTTACAACAAACCCGTCAAGGATGCTGTTTATTTGGAGCTCAGTATCTCCCCACCCCCCCACCCCCCCCCCAACACCAGCCCATTTCTCAACAACAAACCCTCCCTCTCACCTTATGGTCTGCGAAACAAAGAGAGAAAAAAAAAACAACTAAAACAGCTTATGAACTAGAAAAACTAACAAACTCCAAGCTATAGCTATTAATATATCTCAACTAATTAGCATTGAAAATGGGTATGCTGAGAGATTTATGACAGAAGAGCGTTATCACAGTGATGTGATTTCTTCGCTAGGGAAAAAGAAAGTAAGACGTTTTTAATGGGAAGCTGCAGATGATCATACAGATTTAGTGTTGTCAATAAATTTGCTTGTTTGTCAGGACTTGTCTAATAACCTTTGCACCAGCTTTAGGGCTTTCTAAATCAATGGAAGTAAATTTAATCTTACATTCTTTTCAGAGAGCAGCTTTGGTCAAAAAAGCACATTTGGAGAATGGGAGATTTCATTGGATGATGACTGGCCCACTTGCAACTAAAAATGACTTTAAAAATGAGATTTTTAAAAAAAGATTTTATTTATTTATTCATGAGAGACCCAGAAAGAGAGAAGGGCAGAGACACAGGCAGAGGGAGAAGCAGGCTTCCCACTAGGAGTCTGTTATGGGACTTGTCCCCAGATCCTGGGATCACACCCTGAGCCAAAGGCAGATGCTCAACCGCTGAGCCACTCAGGCGTCCCTAAAAACGATTCTTTTAACATGTTGGTCTAAACTTCCACACATATGAAAGCTCTGTAATCCATGATTTGTGAGGAATTGCTACTGAGGTAGCAAGACTTGCTTAGAACTCTAGTGGGTGGCAGGTATGGTACAGGTTGGCTGCCTGTTGACATTAATCAAATGCACTGGAATCCTTGGAAGCATTAACAAAACATTAATATCTATCATTAATTTAACGTTTATTGGCTCCAGATACCAAACCTTGGATTTGTCTTTAATCTTTATTAACATCCTAAAAATAAGGGTGCTTGGTACACAGTAGGTGTCTCATAAATCATGAGTGACTGAGTGAATGAATACATGGTTGAATAAATGTTTTCTTCCCGATTCAGAGATGATTAAATGGAAAATAACAGTTCAGTAACTAATTTTGCAGTCATTCTAGGTTCATAACCTGTGTAGATCATGATAGCCAATGGGTATCATGCTTAAATTATCTAGCTGTCTCACCCTGATAAAATTGTATCCATTGTCTGGGGTCTAAGTTCTGAGTAGCCCATTCATACCATACACTTTTAGCGGTATATGTCCCTTTTATCTTGTGTCACTACTTCCTCATGACCAACATGTATTTTTGTTACTTCTGTCTACAAAAGATGCCTGTCTATATATACAAGGTGCTAGCTACATGATTCCTTCTATACTTTCACTGTGGCTTTTCCATCCATGGGGATGTCCCTATATGTGTGAGAGTCTATCAGTCTGCATGTCCATCAGTCTGGAACATCATCAGGTCTGCCATGTTTGCTATATATCCCTCCATTGGCATCACCAATGGAAATAGAAGCCAATTACAGGGACTCAGAGAAACTTATTGCCAATGCAGGACTCTGCTCTCAAATGAGGTAATCCATGGACATTTGAGAAGCATAAAGTAAGTGATACCATTTTCCCTGAAAATTCTTCTCCATTGTGTTTACAAATATTCTACCAACCAAATTTATTTCACCTCTTCCATATCAGCCAAGTTAATTCATTCAGCAAGCATTTACTAACCTCAGGCTATGTGTTAAGTAGGAGACACTCTGCTTATGTAAAGTAATAATGCCAAGAGTAACATTCTTGCTCCCAAGAGCTCACATTTTACGGAGTCCTCAGTAGACACCATGACCAGGAAAATATCTCCCCAGCCTGATTTAATTTAACCTTTACCTATAGCCTCTGGTGCATGAGTATATTTGTTAGGGAAGTCTGGAGCAGCTTAAAAACTTTTACATGAACATTTGGTTGCAGCTTATCCATGGTCTTAAGCCCATTCTGCTAGGCGCTCTAGACCCAGTCTACCAACTTCTAGCATATTCCTAAACAGCCCCCAACCCTCCATTTCCTCATTTACAAAATGGGAATAGCCAAGATTTCAAGTCCATTGAAGGATTATATGTGTTGTCCATGAAACTTTTCCTTGATTTATCTAAGTTGTATGAAAACCCTAACAATCACTATTTTGCTTTTTTTCTTTCTCATTGAAGAGCTCCATGATCTTTGCAGTATATTTTATAAAGAAAATTTCCTTTTATATGCTGAAGTTCTAAACTTTTGTAAGTTTACCTCAAGCCAATGTTCATAGGCTTTCTTTTTAGTTTTAAACAGTCCCATAAAAGAAGTTCACTTCTTTAGATTTTTACACCAGACCATGAATGTTTGAGGACTAAAGGCAATACATATGCTTACATTTTCATAACAAAACAATTTTAGTAACCATAGTTACATGAGATATGAGGCAGAAACACAAATCCTATGCCAAAAATGCCATTCTTTGTGGAAAAGAAATTCTAAAGTGTTTATTAAATAATGTCTTTCGATTTATTTATCAGCCCCACCCCCCAGAAGACCTATCAGAAGATATGTTTACTTCCAAAGGCAAGTAAACTCTACAGAGTTCACTTAAAAAAAAAAAAAAAAACCTGAAAAGTTTCTCTCAATCAAATGTCTATTTGAATGCATATCAAACCCCAGGTAGATAAATGATACTATCTAGACAATATGTGTCTTGTGAATATTATTTCAACAATCACACATTTAACAAAAAAATACGGTAACTGTTTTCATGTTCCTCCAAAGTCTCATTGCATTTATTCCTTTCAGGAGAAGACCTGGATTCCAACAAAAATGTCTTTCCTATAAGCTTATGTGTGATCTGACTCAGCAAAAAATGATGTTTGGTGCTGATGTCTGAAAATTCATAGTAGACCTTTTAAATAATCTCAAAGTACAATTTCACAAGAACTCAATGATTGCTCAGAACCTAGGCAGCAGCTATTCTTGCTAGAGTCATATTAGAAGTTTTGAATCTTGAACGTCAATAGTATTGTTAATAATTTTAAAACTAACTATTTTTACTTCTCTTGTAAATATACTTATGTACAGACATGATTTTGTTTCTGCTTTAACAATATAAAAAGACTGACTTCCAAAACTTCTTATGTTTCTAATTATTAGCATTTTGAATGATGACTCTGAAAACTCTTCAGTGTGCTCACACTAGTTTAGTTGAGCCCACTCAAAGTTCCATTAAGAATTTCTGACATAGGGCAGCCCTGGAGGCTTAGCGGTTTAGCACCGCCTTCAGCCCAGGGTGTGATCCTGGAGACACAGGATCGAGTCCCATGTCAGGCTCCCTGTGTGGAGGCTGCTTCTCCCTCTGCCTGTGTCTCTGTCTCTAATAAAATAAATAAATAAAATCTTTAAAAAAAAAGAATTTCTGATATATAAACTTAAAAAAATTAACAAACATGTAATTATACATTTCTTTGGACCAAGGAATCTGGAGCTGCAAATTATATCCTGCATAGTAACAATAGCTATATATTATTCATTTCTCTTTCCCTTGAAACAATTTGAGTGCACTGAAGTGTGGTGTTACATCCAACCTTACTTTGCTGAATAGGACCCTTCTCTTGCCACTGGGAAAAAACATTTGGGATCAAGTCAGTGCTGCATTATCCCTGACAACGTCTAACCCACAACTTACACATCATTGCCTCACTAAGCATTACCATGTGATATTTCAAATGTAACAGGGTTGGTGGAAATGGTAGGGATGCAAAGAAAACTGATGCAGCCACTATGGAAAACAGTATGGAGGCTCTTCAAAAAATTAAAAATAGAAATACCATATGGTCCAGCAATCCCACTTCTGAGTATTTATCAAGAAAAAAAAAACTCAAAGATATATATACACTCTCATGTTCATTGTAGCATTATTTATAATAGCCAAGATATGCAGCAACCTAAATGCCCATCAATGGATGAATGAATGAAGAAATAAATAAAACTGCATACACACACGTACGCATACACACTGTAACATTATTCAGCCATAAAAAGGAATGGAATCTTGACATTTGGGACAACATGCATGGACCTGGAGATTATCATGCTAAATGAGATAAGTTAGAGAAAGACAAATACTGCATGATCCTACCTACGTGTAGAATTTAAACAAAACAAAATCTGAACTCCTAGATACAGAAAACAGATTGAGGCAGATAGAGGTTGTTAGAGGCAGGGGGAGGGGAGTTAGGAGAAATGAGTGAAAGGTATCACAGGCTTAAAAACCTTATTTAAGTGAAAGAAAATGGATTTAAATGTTATATGACATTGGGTATCCTGTATTCAGCTATCTCCTCCATATTTAGACAGAGGGATCCTTTCCTCAGAGGTCAAGAGGTGGTGATTAGAACATACTGCATCTTTTATAATGTATCACCAATAAAAACACAAAGAGATTTAGAAGTATGTACTCATGATAAAAAATGTTTCACAGGTACATTTAAAAAGGAAGCATTACTGTTATTCATAGGACTTAGGAATCAAAATGTTCAAGTAGTTTGAGAAAGCATTATAATGGTTGTAGTTTAAGGATAGATAAGATTTAAATAAGTAAAAAGAGCATCTGAGGAGAGGGAGAGACCATGAGTAAAACAGGAAAATACATAATTGGGAGAAAGTAAAGCACTAATAGTTTAGTTATAGGGAAGTTATGAGGTGGTCATCTGGGAACTTACATTACAGTAGGTCCCATCATAGAGGCTCAAAACATGGAAAAGGATGACTAGATCAGAGAACTCCTCAGAAGAGGGAAGCAACAGGATTTGATAGCATGGAATAAATGTCAGGTAGGAGAGTGAATGATAACTGATGAGATTTTAGGTATAGTGAGTTGATGTTAATGACCTGTAGCAATTTGGAAGTTAGAGCAGTTTATTTTAACAGTTAAGAGCATTGGACCCGAGGAAGTCAGGGTTTGAAGTCTAATTCCTCCAACTAATACTCTGTGAATTTAGATGAGCTATTTAAATTCACTATGGAAAATATAGATGGTAATAGCCTCTGACTCTGAGGTTAATTTAAGGATTAAATGATTTAATATATGTAAAGTCATATATAATGTATATGTGACTCCTAGCATGTACTTAATGAATATTAGTTTAAAATTTTTAAAAATGAGAGGGGTGTTTGGGTGGCTCAGTCAGTTGAGTACCAGACTCTTGATTTCAGCTTGGGTCATGATCTCAAGGTTCTGGGATCAAGTGCCGCATCAGGTTCTGACTCATGAGGGAGCCTGCTGGAGATCTCTCTCCCTCTACCCCTCTCCACATTCACATGCATGCTCTTTCTCTCTCTCACTTGCTCTCTCTCCCTCTCTCTAAATAAATAAAGTCCTAAAAAATATTTTTACAAATGAAAGGCACAGGGGCATGTGGGTGGTTCAGCCAGTTGGGCATCTGCCTTTGGCTTGGGTCATGATCCCAGGGTCCTGGCATTGAGCCCTGCATGGGGCTCCCTGCTCAGAGGGGAGTCTGCTTCTTCCTCTCCCCTCTTATGCCTTCTCTCTCTCTCTCTTAACTAAATAAATATTTAAAAATAATGAAAGGCACACAGTCTAGGGTGCCTGTCTGTATTTCCTCATGTGGATGGAGGAGGTTTTCTGGAAGAGGGTCCAAGGCATTAAAACAAGATAAAGAATTGGCCAGAACATCAAAATGTTCTTTCTAGCAGACTTCTTTTTTTTTTTTAAAGATTGTATTTATTTATTCATGAGAGAGAGAGAGAGCGCGCGCAAGAGGCAGAGACACAGGCAGAGGGAGAAGCAGGCTCCACGCAGGGAGCGCAACATGGGACTCGAACCCGGGTCTCCAGGATCATGCCCTGGGCTGAAGGCCGCACTAAACCACTGAGCCACCCAGGCTGCCCATATCTAGCAGGTTTTTATTGTATTCTGTAGTAAACTGTTAACTGGATATGAGCTACTTTAGCTCTACAATAAAAGTAGTATGTGGCTGACAAAGGTTATGAGAATGAAAAGTCCTAAACAATTGTACAAAATTATATTGCTTATTCAAAATCACTTTAGAAGAACTGAAAAGAAAAAAAATACATTTGTAGCTAGGGTGAACTAGTGAAGTATCCATATAGTTGAAACCATTTTGTTTATAGAAAATGAAAATGAGTACAAGTATTTTATTTACCTTGGTTTTTGCGTTGACATTTGCACCCTGCTTCAGAAGAAAGTTGACCATTTTCACATTTCCATAGTGACAGGCCACAATTAAAGGAGTGTAACCAAGCTATAATAAATACATAAATATATAAATAAATACATATATACTCTAGTGGTTAATACTCAGAAGGATAGGTATTGGTTAGAATATCAATATATGAAGGGTCAAAATTCTATTCCATTGTATAAATATTACTAAGCAGATTATTTACATTTCCTGTGGATACAGATATGGACAGAAGTTGATCAAAGAGCGCAAGAAACTTAACACCAGCAAAGGAAATCAGACATGTGTGTGACTTGATCTGATAGAGGCTAAGAGAGAGAGACACAAATGGGAAGATCTGGAGGAGATGCAAGAAAATGTAGCTTAGGTGGGCTTGAAAATTTTAATGGCATAGAGAAGGAAAAGCCATTTCAAGAACAAGGGCTGGAGGCAAGCCAGTAGAGGAAGAAAAGAGCAAGTCATCTGGATTGGCAGAGCAATAAGAGAGAGAGAGGTTGGCTTAAGTCAGCAAAATTAGAATCCTTTTATAAAGGGTCCTGATATCATGATCTCCATTTGGACTTGATTCAAGCCAAAATGGAGAACCATGATAGATTTGTGAGTAAAAGAGAATCATAATGCAGAATGGGCTTTTGAGGAAGGGTGCTTGGACTTGTGATGACCTGAATGGGGGCTACTGGGAGTCATCCAAGTCAGAACCTGTCACAATATTGAAAGTGATTCACTTTTTTTTTTTTTTTTTTTTTAAGTGATTCACTTTTTACCTTCGTGTGAGCATCCTGGTCAGCCCCATGCTTAGTAAGAATGTCAGCAACATTCACTTTATCTTCCTGGGCTGCAAGGTGTAAAGATGTGAGTCCACTCTATAGAAGGAATGGAAGCAAATAGGTACACTTGAAAAAAAAATGTACAAATGAAAAAAAAATATGTTTCATCATCTATAATGTCATGTCTTGAAAAAACCCAGGACAATTCATAGTCTTTCCCGAGAACTTGCAACTTTTGATATTTAAAACAAACTCTCCCAGTTAATATGTCTTTGTAAGACATATTCTCTCATATTCTCTCTTAATCAACTCTTTCAACACATTACATTTTCTTTATTTGGGTCCTTCTATTATGATGTGAGACTTTAAAATAACTCAGCTAATAAGCTTCCAAACACAAATCCATCTGTGCCTTCTGCTGAATCTATTTATTCCCTTAAATAATTAACCAACTACTACTTCTGCTTTATAACCATAGCAAAAATCTATATTTTCATCAATAAAGTATCATATCAAGGTAAAAAATTGTAGAGTTACAGGAAATGAGTTCAGAATAGTTTTCTGTAGTAGTTGAGGATAGTATATTATTTGGGGGGGTTCTCCTAAATGCTAAATAAAAAGCAACCCCATCATTTATATATAGCACCATAAATTCACCAGTTTTATGTAAGATGTTTGGCAGTTATACCTCAAGTAAATATTCTGACTAATTGTATATGCAATTAAAATATAGTTAAGCATTAATACAAGATGAAAGCATAGAGAAAGGAGAGGGAAAGAGTGGTTTATTCAGTCACTACCACAATCTGGCAGCCTCATTACATGTGCAAGTAGCTTCCATCAAACAAAACTGAAATTAAAAGAGTATCTTTAAAACCTAAATCATTTGTGTATTTAACAGGTGTTTTCTGAGTACCTTTCATATGCCAGAAGTATTCTAGGTTTTTGAATATATCAGTGAACAAAAGTTTCTGCCCTATATTCTAGCTAACAGTGTATTTATACCCTGTGTTTCTCTCTCTGCTATTGCTCAAATACTTAGTATATTCATCCCTTCCTGTAAATCCTGCGGCTGTACAATGAGTGAGCTGACTTATGAGCAACACCCTCTCCCCACACTGTCCCAATTCATGTCCAATTAGATCCCACCAGCACCCCCCAACCATGGCTTTGCAGTTCTGCTTTTACACAGTCAAGTTAGGTTGAGACAGTTGAGCTAGGTTTTTCAAAATTCATGATCTCTAGCCAGAGGGTACTCCTAGAAATGGACAAGTCCTCTGATCTTTAAAAAAAACAAAGTGATATGTACAGAGGGAAAAACATTCTCCAACTAAAAAGAGAAGGTTTTTTTTAATTGAGAGCCTGGGGCTTTTTCATCCTTAAAGTTCCAGCTGAGCTCAGCTCTATTTCATAAACCATTAGGATAAGATGGAAGGTACACCCTTTCGCATTAACATGCCTCACTTCTAAACAAATACTATCTAGTCCTAAAGTATAAACAATATGGATATTGGGACAAAACAGAAGATTCTTTCTTATTTTCATTTTCTTCATGTGAAAATAGCAAACGTAAAAATATTTCTCTTTATGCAGACAATTGGTCTTTTAAAAATGTTATGGAAGTGACTGTTAAAGGAAATGACCATCAAATATATCGAAGACATTTTTAATGGCATGTCAAACATGTATGCTGTTTTCTACACTATCTGCAGAATGGATTTTCTACAATATAAGATTGCAAACTAACAACCAGTATGAAAATCCTCTACAATTTATTATGATAAATTTGCATACCTAAATCAAATTATGAAAACTTCTCCAATAAATCAAGAAAATAGAAGATGTTGAAAGAGTTCTTTTAAAAAAAATTATTTCCTAAGATGCACTAGTGGACTCTACAACTGGATTTTATTACATGGCAATGGATAAGAAATGTAATATCATTTCTATATTTTAGTTCTTACTGAGAAATAAACATTTGGAGAATATGAAATTATTGATTTCAGTTGGTCTTGAATAGAAAAAGAACATATGTACTTTTCAAAAGCAATGGGAAAACTTAGTATCAGTTTTGTTTTTTACTTGCAATAATTTTACAGTTGCATTATAATACCGACAAAAAGGCAAGGTTATATTTTTATAGATAGATCGTATATATTATACCATTATTCAAATATATCTGAGCATATTTATTACAGTTTTACTCTAGTGACAAATATATCATACCTTTATTTAGGACAGCACCCAAATCTAATATTGAAATCATTGTTATAAAGATAATATAATTACTTTGTGGTTAAAAATTGAATATATTTCTTCACTGCGGAGCATGCAAGTCAAAAATACTCATTAAATATTTGCTGACTGACTACTAAAACCCTCTCAAAGGAAGTAATATGTTTAGAAGAATACCATCAAGAGGACATAGTTAAGTGCTTCCAGATACAAAAATAAATTAAAAATAACACTATCAGAAGCATTGCATGATCAGTTTCATGAAAGGTCTAGAATTTCATTCTACTCAAAATTTTCCTTTATTTATGGACTTCTTGTATTTATTTTCAAATGAATATATATTTTAATGTACAATAAACACTATCTGCCCCTTCATATATATATTGATGCTAAATGAAATACTCCACCATTGGTCTTATAGTGAAAATATCCCTAGTAGGGTAAATGACCACTTGAATGGCATGATTTCAATGGCCACAAGGAAATCCATGCCCCCAGACTTTAAGGATAACTGATACACTGAATTTCACCATAAGGCTTCATCATGTTCATTTCTGTTAAAATGAAAATATCTTTTGGAGGAATAACTCTATAATTAGCTCTCACTATCCTTATAAAAAAGGATCTATGAGAATTTTTGATAGAAAACAAAAAAGTTTATAAGGACAACGGGTTTACTGGAATACTTCTGAGTGATAAAAAGACACAGAATAGGACTCTAAGGGCATTCAAGACAACTTGTCTTTTTCATAGCTATTTCTAAAGGACATAATGCTCCATAACTTATCGATAAACATTATTAAAACCAATTTACAACTGAGTTTCCAAAAGCACTAATTAGTTCAACAGTGAGATGCAGAAAACATAGTACTTGCATATTTGTGGAAAATCCTAAGAAACTTAATTTTCACTAAACCTGTATCTTGTGTTAAAAAAGCAGTAAAAGATCTAAATGATGAGCTAATTTCTAAATATAGGCCTCAATTTTTAGTTTCTCAGAAGCTGACTCCAGTGGCATATGTATAAGTGTAAGATAGATAAACATTAAATAGATAGGTGGGTAGGTACAGTTACAGATATATATGTAGAGAAAGCAGGAGATGTATAGACAGACATGTACTTGTAAAAATCAAAATATTTTCATATTTGAATAATGTCTTTTCCCCTGGCTCTTACTCTATTATAGTTAATATGCTTGCCCACAAAGGCTAAACAACTGAGGTTCTTTATTAAAAACACTGCTTCACTGGCTGCCACCACCACAACCACCCAAGCTAAGCTAAAGTTGGCTCAGAAATATATATTTTACTGAGTTCCCTGCATGCCCCCTTCCCCAAGCCCCCCAGGTGGCTCTGATGCTCAGTTGGGCTTGAGAATGGCTTGGGTAGTGGCCATGGACCAATAGCTTAGAAGCAGTTGTTTGAGCCAGAGCCCAGATGAACTGTCAACTCTCTCTCTGTATCTCTCTCTCACTCTCCATTTCTCCGTCTGAAATTTGGAATTAAGACCAGCAGGTACTATGGCAATCTGGACTCACTGCTTGAACTGCAGTGATATTA
This sequence comes from Vulpes vulpes, assembly GCF_048418805.1. Classification (NCBI taxonomy): domain Eukaryota; kingdom Metazoa; phylum Chordata; class Mammalia; order Carnivora; family Canidae; genus Vulpes; species Vulpes vulpes. The sequence continues at coordinate 32,571,592 of NC_132783.1, forward strand.
ACTCTTGGGAGCTATAGGGTCACCACTTTGGTCATACACACAGAGAAACAGAGAAAATAGATCTGCAGAGAGAGGTAAATAAAACTGACTTGCAGGGAAAAGTCAAGATTCAAAAATGCAGCCATACAGGCAAAGAGCCTGCTTCTTGCTTCCTTGTGGTCTTTTCCTCATAAGACTCAACTGTTATTGTCCTTGAATTCTATAAGTCATCTCTGTTTCCTTTTAATACATCCCCTCATTTTGTTCCAAGTTTTCTTTGATTGGTTTCTGCTTACATGAATCTAAGAGACCCTTGGCTAAAAACAATACCTTAGTTGACATGTGGATATTGGCTCCCTTATCCAGAAGTAAGGTGACCATATCTGTGTGCCCCTCCTGTGAGGCCAGGTGGAGTGGGGTCACTCCCTGTTTTGTTACAATGTTAGTCTCTGCTCCATAGTTCAGGAGTGTGGAAGCTATCTGCATTTGATTCTTCTTGGCAGCAATATGTAAAGGAGTATAGCCATTCTGTAAAAAATAGAATAAAATAAAACAAATATACTTTATAAGCTTAATACTTGCCCTAATGTATATGTGTGTATGTATGTATATATATATATACACACATATATAACATATATATGTAACATACATATATATATATATATATGAAGGAAATAAAAATCTCTAATGAACAGAAAAGTTAAAAAGTGAGTTTATAGTAAATTCAAATTCTTACTCATTACAAGTTCCCATCCAACAATAACCAAATCTTTACAGCCAATATCAAAGGGCACCCATCCTACAGTAAGACAGGTATAGACACAAAGTCCCAAAGCTTAACATTTCCTTCTTACAATATTGAGTCTTTCCTGCAGAGCAACACAGATAAACCAGGTTCCTCTTCTACAGAACTATCCTTCAAATACCTGGAGATGGTTTAATATTTCCCTTCAGTCTTCTTTTCCAGGTTAAACTTTCCAAGTCCTTCAACTATTCCTGATATAAGTCCCATTTATAGATCTCTCCATTAAGGATGACCTGTTCTAGACTGATTCTAGTTTGCCAATATTGCTCTTGAATTGTGTGACCTGGAACTGAATGCTATATTTCAGGTACAGTTTTAGTAGCATAGAATAAAATGGAATTCTTTCCATGATCTTTTCAGAACACTCCTGTTATTATGCTTCTCGCTGGATTATACTTTTTACTCACTCAGTAGTTATTTAGTAAGTTGCCAGCATGTGCCAGGCAGCGTGCTAGGTATGGAAATACAAAGGTGGATGATACACAATCCCTGTCTTTAAGGGGCTGCCTGCTACTGGAAAATATATTGGCTTATATAATCCTGTAGCCAGTCAAAATCCTGGACCTTCCACTTGTTTGTATAATTTGTGAGCTCAAAAGTAGAAATATGAGGCTACTAGTTTTATGTGGTGGTTTGTGGATAGGACCAGAGGAATTCATACTTTGCTTACTAGAGCCAAACTTTAAACCCTATACTTAGTTAAAAGAAAAAACAAGTAAGCAAACAGACCTCTAGAAAAAATGTTAGTCTGGAACTTCTATTGTTTCCTTTCCTTTTCTATTTCAAGTCTGCTAGAATTTTCTATGAAAAATATGTAATAGAAATTAAAAACAGTAGCTTTGCCATTAACTGTGATACAATGAAGGTAAAGACTGCAAAATGATCCATTGCTTCTTATGAATCTATCATAAGAGGTAATTTTAGGTTAGGTCATTTCCTGAAGTCTAACTGCAGAGGATACCAAAAATTAGAAGGGGTTTTGAGAATTTAAATGTCTTTATATGCCATCATCAAATCTTGATCCTCAACGGTCCTACCATATCTAACTACTCTGCCCCCATTTCTCCAAACAAAACTAAGCATCTGTCAGCTCAGATAAATGATATTTCTCTTTAAGCTGCTGAGGAAATTTGGCAGCTCTCCTTAGGAGCCTGCTCATGATCTGATCATACGTTCAAGATGCTCCAGGTGTTCTGGAACACTGCACTTGGACCATGGGTTCTATTAAGATTAAAGGATACTTAAATCTTTGCAGACCCTGTAAGTTTAGCATCTTTTTTTTTTTTTTTTTGCCATAGTGTTTTCTTCAGTTCAAATGTCCCCCATTCCTGTACATAGGCTCTACAAAGGTTAGGTGAATTATCAGAGTAAGTCTAACAACGTTAAGAAGTCAGAGACTTGGGATCCCTGGGTGGCTCAGCGGTTTAGCACCTGCCTTCAGCCAAGGGTGTGATCCTGGAGTCCCGGGATCAAGTCCCACATCGGGCTCCCTGCGTGGAGCCTGCTTCTCCCTCTGCCTGTGTCTCTGCCTCTCCCTCTGTCTTTCATGAATAAATAAATAAAATCTTTTAAAAAAAATTTAAAAAAATAAAAATAAAAAAAGAAGTCAGAGACTTATGTGGAAGAGGACAGGAGGTTTTATCAAAATAACATAAGAGACCATTTAAAAGATGATCTCTTATATAAGAGAGTTGGCTGTCCAGCAGTCAAACTATAAGATCTAAATAGCCCTCCTTACTCCACATAGAGCAAAAATTCTTGGAACCAAAAAAAAAAAAAAAAAATCCAGTGAAAACTAATAAAAGCTTCCAGGCTCTGGTTGAAAGCAAACAGATTCTAGAGTTTAAGGGAGTTCGTCTGTGGTTGGGTTAGGTGGTTGCAGTGAATAGAGAGTCAAAAAGCAGAGATAGGGATAATCAACCAACTGGAAGCCTCTTGGAGTGGTCCCAGCATGGAAAGACTCATGCTTATCACAGGCTGGGGCAGATGAGTGGAAGACACTAGAGAAGCCTCCTGACCACCAGTCTACTCTGGACATAGTAGAGAATTGCTCAACCTGGTCTTATGGACTCTATGTGTATACCTAAGAGTAAGAACCAGACACTGGAGAGGCTGAGTGATCATGGCTAGATTTGTCTTTTTGGGAAAACCATATAGATTATTTTATAATTTAGGTCTTCTCTCCCAAGTAGATTGAAAACCCCTTGTGGGAGGAGAATGAAGTTTTACTACAACCCTTTCTTTATAAATAGTAAGACTTCAAATAAAGTGTTATTGAGTATTGATGAACTCTTTCATATCTATGTTGAGAATGGCCAGCTTGGAGAGTTAATGAAAAAAATACTGGCATGTTGTATGAGGAGGTATTTTTTTTATTCCATTGAAATAGTTGCTTAGTCTCCATTATTTCATTTAAATTTATTGAGAATCCACATAATACTGTATGAGATAATTCAGGGATATGTAAATGAATACGACATGATTACTATCCTCAAGAAATTTATCATCTAATAGGAAGGAAAACCTCAAATAAATGCAGAATTAATGAGACTATTTAGAGAAGGGTATAAAGGGATAAGAATGATATGCATAATTATAAATATTTGCCCCCTCTTTGATAGTTTAAATATTTTATTGTTAGTATATATTTATACCAATTAAAATGTATATGTATATATAAATGCATATATGTAGATGTGTATGTAGTATGTGTATAAAGTTATGCATATTTATATTTTATATTTATATACAAAATATATGGTATTATACAGAGTATAATTTTTATATTGAATATCCCATTTTATTTTATATGTATATGTATAATTTAAATAGATACTTGGGTAACGTACATATTTATGTAATAGAAGTAGAATAATCCTCTCTCTACTACTTTGGGACACAGTGGACTTAGTGGGTAAGAGTGCTAGTTCTAGGGGCACCTTGCTGCCTCAGTCAGAAGAGCATTAACTCTTGATCTCAGGGTTATGAGCTCAAGCCCTACATTGGGTGTAGAGATTACTAAAAAAAAACTAAATAAAAAAAAAAGACTACTAATTCTAAAGTCAAATTGCTGGAGGTTAAATCTTAGCTTTATCACTTACCAGTCATATGACTTTGGATAAACAAATTAACCTATTCAAATCTCACTTCTTTATCTATAAAATAGAAATTTATGGTACCAATCTCACAGCATTATTATGAGATTAAATGAGAGATTGCATGTAAAGTGGTAGGCACAGTATTGGTAAATAAATGGTAGTTGTGCTGTTTTATTATGTCATCTAACATAGCATGAATATTTTCCTAACACACTAAGTACTTTTTAAATGAATCCTGGTAATAAAAAAAATAAATAAATAAATAAATAAATAAATGAATCCTGGTATATTCTCAATATATGTTTGCTGAATTAATTAATGAAAAATGCAATGATTACTTTATGTATTATATGAGCTTCATGTATATGTTCAGTGTAATAAAGGGGCAACTCAAATGGTGAGAAATGCTCTGTCCATAGGTTCAAGTCTTACTTGACACTGTTTCAGAAATTGGTGATACATACACATCAAAAAGGAATTCCTAGGAAATTAAAAGGATGTATATTGTAGTTAACATAGATGAAATACTTAAAGAAAAAAGAAACAAAGAGTCTTTCATATACCACAATGAAAAAAATGAGGTCTAAAAGAACAAGTGAAGAAAAGGTTATGTTTTAACATTCTGGTTATGGGGGAAAAGGAAAAACCTATCCTGCCTTTCTTTTATTTTTTTTTTAAGATTTTATTTATTTATTCATGAGAGACACACAGAGAGAGACAGAGAGGCAGAGACATAGCCAGAGGGAGAAGTAGGCTCCATGCAGGGAGCCCAACATGGGACTCGATCCGGCCCCAGGCTGAAGGCGGCACCAAACCTTTGAGCCACCAGGGCTGCCCCTGCCTTTATTTTCATTCCTTAAAATTTTAAACTTTAGTCTCTAAAACACTGAATGTTGGTAATAAGAGTCATCTCTGCTGGTTTGTAGGCACAGTCCATTAATCTATGCTGACTTTTAAAAAATCTTAAAAGGCTTTGTGGAAGTAACTGGTAGAAATTAAAAAAAAAAAAGTCAATACCAAAAGCCACTATCACTAGGACTACTTGCAGTTACACCATACCATGTGTGTTTAAAAACAATTCCCTGGAAAAAAAAATAATAAAAATAAAAAAAAATAAAAAATAAAAATAAAAACAATTCCCTGCAACAACATGGCAGGAGCTAGAGAGTATAATACTTTGTGAAATCAGTCAGAGAAAGACAAATACTATATGATTTCACTCATACATGGAATTTAAGAAACAAAATAAATGAGCAAAGGGAAAAAAGAAGAAGAAAAAAACAAACCAAGAAACAGATTCTTAACTATAGGGAACAAACTGATGGTAATGCTGGTGGAGAGGGGAGGATGGTTGAAGTAGTTGATAGAAAATAAGAAGCGCACTTGTCATGATGAGCACAGGGTGATGATATATGGAAGAGCTGAATCACTATATCATATACCTGAAACTAATATAAAACTGTACATTAGGGGATGCCTGGGTGGCTCAGTGGTTTAGCGCCTGCTTTTGGCCCAGGATGTGATCTGAAGACCTGGGATCGAGTCCCGCATCAGGTTCCCTGCATGGAGCCTGCTTCTCCCTCTGCCTCTCTCTCTGTGTCTCTCATGAATAAATAAATAAAATCTTTTTTTAAAAAAACTGTACGTTAGCTCTACTGAAATTAAAATTTAAAAACAATAAAAAAAATTCTCATTTGCAGTCAGATTACTAGTTATACCCTCTATCTGTAAATCCTTTTCTGCAGTCCTCACCTTAGCAGTGGCATGAGGGGAAGCACCCTTCTCCAGTAGCAGCAGTGCCACCTTCTGGTTGTCATAATGAGCAGCAACATGGAGCGGGGTAAGGCCATTCTGTAAAGGGTGTGTTTAAATTCAGCATTAATGAATTAGCGTGAGCTGCCCTGAGCTACCAAAATGCATGGAGACTGATATAGATTAAATCCATGTTAATTAATTAATACGGTCAATGCAAAATCAAATGAATACCTAATGATTTTCATATTAGAAGCTTAGCTAAAACTGAAAATGTTTGGTGGAGCTTAAGTTAGCACAGGTTTTATCTTGATATCCACTATAAATAAAAGTCTAAAATGCTATGCAAGAATTGACATTGCAAGGATGCTTCTAAATTTAGAGAAGTTCTGGGCCCTGTTGTGACAGGAACATACACTTGAGGCACAGCTCTGAATGCCTTCTAAATTAGTGTGTATGTGGACAGGTCACGGACAGATGTCCCCATCGTGTCTATTTGGCATAGTTTCATCAGTTGCTTTCATATTCCTTCCAGAGTAGTGAGAAAAATATCTTGAAGTACAGATCTTCAAAGCTTCCAACCTGACTAAAGTGTTACGTAACTGTCATGTATTAGAAAAACCCTTTACCTTCCCTGCAGAATCTGCGGCAGCACGGCGTTGCAGGAGAAGCTTTGCCACATCCAGGCTTCCATACTTGGCTGCTACGTGCAGGGGAGTAAAACCCTTCTGAAAATGTGAAGAACAGAGTAAAATGTAATATTTGTTTTTGTGGTTCCTAACAAAATCTTTTTTTATTTGTTAACATATTAAGCAAACTACGTTGAGTCTCTATGTTTGGGAAAAATACTAGAAGCATTAAATCTGTTAGTCATGAACAAGGACTACAATAGAGAAGGAAACCTAACATGTAAGAGTTTGACTTGATAGCCTGAACAAAACAAATTGTATTTTAAGGACTTGAAACTGCTATTTAACTTTATAGGTTTGAGATTTATAAAAGCCACTACTCTCCCTCAAAGGGCTCTGATTAGTGATTGGGCGTAGAGATGGGGAGAGCTTGTCTTTTTCTTGCCTCTAAAATTAATAGGATGGAGACGAGAGCTGCCTTCTCTCCAATCCTTCTCTTTCTTTCTACACATTTTATAATACCTGAATTCTAAATTTCTACCTTTAAATTTTAGTATATTTCAGCAGCCATTGGTAAAAAATTATTGTGATTCAGTTGATTTGTATTTTCTACAGAAATAGCTAGATAAATGGTCAACAGAGAAAAAAATGCTCACTATTAAAAACCACCTCCCATCCTGTTATCCCCGTTCCCAGAAGACCCACACTGTATAAAAAAGATCAATTCCTTTTGTAAAATACACTCTACTTCTGGCATAATGTTGAGCTGATTAACATCAGACTTTTAAACACACCAAAGTCTAAAACTTTTTTAAAAAGAATGCTCTGTTATCCATGTTAACATATACAGATTCAATGTCCTGTGTGCCTAAGTAATGCCATTCTCTGTAATTAGCAGCATGTTACAAAAACAGCCAAGTCCTTGGACTCAGATCTCAAGGATGGCACAGTTCCTACACCATGATCTCAAATCCATCCTCTTGGCCAGACAGTCTAACCACATGCTCTTCTGGCACGAAAGTGAAAGTACGAGAGTTCCAAAGCTGACCAGGGCTTGTAACACACAAAGCAAATGTGCCTGGAGTAGGTGGTCTAAGGTATGGTTTATCCTTGGGACCACTGAAGCCTTTATCACAACACAGAATATCTCCCAAGAAACAATATTGCCCTTTCACAGTGTCACCACACAAATTATGTTTAATTAAGATGTTATTTTTCTTTTCACTTCCTTTTGAACATTTGGTACTAATAAGTCCTTGGAGAAGAGTGATTCTTTCACTGTCTCCAAATGTGGGACAAATATAGGAAGTATTTCCTCCTCTTGCATTAGTCCGCTGCAGCCAACATTTATTGTTAATGTTCTATCTCTGCTCAAAGTACACAATGATTGGGGTGACAGTCAGGAAGAAGTAGAATTCTTTAAGAAACAACCACATGGTAAAGGAAGAAAAATAAATGCCTTGTCCTTAAAGTCCTGCTGGAATAGTGATCCAGCCCCTTTGTAAATTTGGAACCTATTATTAGACAAAACTACATAGAATCTTTACTGTGGAATAACAAAATAGAGGTTGGAAAGCATCTCTTGAGTCACACATCTTCCTCCTTCCCCTATGTTAATCTCATCAGGATTTCATTTACCCTTTGATATTTATAAACACTCAAATAGTTCTAATGATGATGAGTCAACTATTCATCAGAACCCCAGTGAGTTCTACTATTGAACTGCTCAGTTTAATAGTTCCTTCTATTTAACCACCCTATTTTACTATTGTTTTAGATATTTTAAATCCTAAAAATTTTTGCAAGGCACTGTTTTATTCTCTATTCCTATATTTTACAGATCTGAATTTGTCACCTTCGTCTGATGAGACAATCACCCAGTGTCTCTTGGGTTGTTCTTGTTATTACTATTATGTTTGTTGATTAGCTTCTTTTTTTTTTAATGACTTTTAAAATCCTTTCAACTCTTCAGATTTCAGCATTTGAATAATTATCTATTTCTTACATTAAAACATGTTTTATAGCCTCAAGCAACCAGAGTAAGTCATAATGGCTAGCAGGCTGCTCCTACCTCTAGGGGGACAGATGCCACAACACTATTTTAGTTCATACTTCTCCCTCCAATGTAGCATTTATGCCTATTTGTTATGAGAACATTGAAAATGTCTTTTAAATAATATGAATCACTGTTGATTTGTGGGAATTATTTCGCCTTGCAAACAATACGCTTGCTGTGGGCTTTAAACGTGTCTCATTTTTCTACTCTTCTGTACCCATCCAATTTCTTTTTCTCTGATTAACTGAGTGTGTTCATGTCTTATTCTAAGTCATATCCGAATAGTGAATTTCAAATAGAATGTATCAGTGGGAAAAAAATTATTCTGCCCTAGCATGAAACTTTCAGGCTGGTGTATACAAAGAATATACAACTAATAAAGTGATTGTCCAGCCCAGCTCTCTTAAGACACTGTAAATGACCAGGCAAGAATATAGCTGATAAAGATTAGAGAGCAGAATGGGAATGACAGCTGGAAAAAAATGCAATTAAGTGAATTTCTAGATAGTACTAACACTCTTAACAAATATAGTATTGCCAATTTAATGCAATTTTCTTTTCTTCATTAGTAATACTATTTCAATATATTTGGGGATCTTCTATTTTTTCCCCTTCAGAATATATTATAGATTTTTTAATGGAGAGAGGAGAAAGTAGCCCTTACTCTATGGAAATAATCTTAGTTAAAGCACTAGATACTTGTATTAGAAACAATACTATTTAGAAGAATGGAATCTAGCACTCTTTATTGAAGATATTATATGGAATTTCACAATCCCCTTTGATGATTTCGGAAATGAATCTAAAATATTCAAGTAGAAAGAGGTAAGTGAGAGGCCTACAGAAGATCTTCCCTTCTTGTACAGTAGCACTGGGAAATCCTGACTCAGGATCCCACTTAGTCCATGTTGTCATGGAACCATCCCCCTTACCTTGGTAGCTAAGGAGTGGGCTGCTCCTGCTTCCAAGAGGACTGATGCCACATCGACCTGGCCTTCCCTGGCAGATATGTGCAGTGGTGTGTACCCATTTGTCGTGGCTGCATCTGGATGAGCCATATGTTGTAGAAGCAGCTGGACAATTTCTGTCTTACCCAGGCGAGAGGCAATGTGCAAAGGTGTCTGTTCCTCCTACAACTCAAGCCAAGTAAAAGATTAGTGCCAGAACAAGCCAAGCTTCACTGATAAAATATTTCACTCAGATGTTTCCTGATGTCTTTTTGGCATCTCTAGGAAGTCCTATCCAAAAGGAAATTATTACTACTCTGACCATGATTTATTTCATATTTTGTTATGGAGGTAACCTGTTTGGTCACAAAATCTTTCTTATATTTTTTTAGTAGTATGTATTTCCATGAAATTGGTCACTGTTTCCTGGGCACAACAACATGTTTCTCAACTCATTAAGGCCTCAGCTCTTACTTACGCTTAAATACAAACTAGTGTGTGGTTCTGAATAAGAAAGAAATCTAGTCCAGAAGTACTAAGACCTAGATTCTCATCCAAAAGCTTTCACCGAGACAGTATTTATTCTGGGAACTATGTCAAGAGGAAAAGAACGAGGGATGCTGGGAAAACTGTTCTTACTCCACTCAAACAAGCCAAGGATAGAAATGCTGGTCATTTCCTTCAAAGAGAGACTGCAGATAAAGAAGATGTTATAATCTGATTTTTTAAAAAATGTTGTTCCAGGAAACATTGCAGATGGTTCTGGGACTTGCATCCAGGACTTCAACAAGAAATGCAAGAAGCAAATGAGTACTTGCCAAGTGCTTTCATTTAGAAACACAGAGAAGAAGACATGGCTGGTACGAGGAATAGGGAGGACATGTTGGAAGAGGCTCAAGAAATCATGTGACTCTAATGTATAGTCAGGAAAATGTTTTCATTTCAGTGTTAAGAGAATTAGGCTAAACCATTCTTTTATAAAAAGAACAGTGAGCATAACCTTAGTAATGAAAAAAAGGTATGTCTTTACAATGTGTTCAAGGGCATGTTATAATCAAAGTGAGGAAGGAAAAGCTGGGTTAGCTTCCTAAGCTATGAATGAATGGAAAAAAAAGATAAAGTGGGAAAGAGCTTTTCAAATAAATGTAGTATGTTAAAGTATAAGAAAAAAAAAGTATTCAGAGGGAGCTACAGGAGGAGATGAAATAGCATTGTATGTATTTCAGGGTGGTGAGAAGTAAATAATAAAAAACAATAATACAAGTGTTTTAGCAATAGAATTGGAATCTTTTTTTAAAAAAATGCAATTTATAAACTTCCTTCATGTATGATGCATACTTGATCCTATTCTTACAAAAGATCCGAGAGGAAGTCATAAAATGTATTACACCATTTTCTAGAAAACAGGTTAAGAGGAATTAAAGTGTTTCTCCAGAATTGTTTGAGGTCATCAGGTTATTAAAACAGGACTTGAATTCAGGCATTGGATTCCACAGACATTCATTGGCCTACACATCCTATAGAAATAGACACAGTCAGTTGGCCACTGAGAAAACCTACTGAATGAGGTGACTCTCAACAGGAAAGGAAATTGACAACACTTTAGAAGATAGAACTGTCTTCTGAAATACAGTGGAGGAGAAGAAGAGCCAAATAAGGAAAATTAAGTTACAAGGATAAATGGATAGCAAAACAACAATAAAAGAACTGAAAAACTTGGAAATGGCTATCATGAACATCTGCTGTTTCTGGGTTTCCTTTCTTATACTTCTGCCCAGGACAATTTGATAGAGGTGGGCATTGCAAGTGACATAATCTAAAAGGTAGGAGAGCTGGGGCAATAAGGACACCTTCATCCAGAGTTGGTAGCAGCCAAGTATTTGGTTAAATTATCAACTCTTGTCCCTTGGTTCTTAGACCTCAGAGTATTAAAGTACTTGATTTTGTTTGTTTGGGTTTTTAATTTTTTTAAAGAAATAAACTGTCTTGCCTACTTTCTTCAACTTTTGGTATAGTTCTCTCTGAAAGCGAAAAAGGAAAGAACAAACAAGTTTGGTTAGAAAGTCCTTCCATTCGTAACTAGGTTATGAAATTTTTTTAAGGTTTGGGTAATTATTTCCCTGTTGAACTGCAAAAGTTGAATTTGCTGCTCCAAACTAAAGTTAAATTCAAGCCAAAAAATTGGGAAAGCGCAGAAAATAATATTCATGGAAAGGGCTTTAACAAGAGGGAGTTAGCTTGATCTTCTAAGCCTCTTCCAAATATACAGGACAATAATTCCCTCATCATAAAGTGTCACTGACTGTGAGACAGCCTGGACCAGGAAGATATGAGCTCTGCCTTACTACCACAAGCTACAGTCTTCCAAAATTAGGAAGACCTGCTGAGCCCCAACTACTTTACCAAAAGACAAATAGCAATGGCTGGGATAAGGTTCAAATATTTCATAAAATTTCTGCTATTAGTTTCTAACTAACAAGATTCCCATGAACCAAATTGACTGGTAGCTAACTCAAGCTTTAAGGTGAATTATGTTTCAAGTGAGTTTAAGTCTAGGGCCTCTGTGACTGCTCAATCTCTGAAAGCAAATGCCAGCACCCCCATATTGTGCCAACAGAACATGGGCACCTCAAATAAGGGAGCTCCCTGATGGGGAGGCCCCAGTGGTTCTCTCAGTCATATCCATGGAGGATACTGGTCAAGGAAGGACCTTTGTGAGAGCAGGGTCTGAGGGCAAGCACACTGACTGGCCAACAAACTTATGCCATTGCAGTCCCTGCTTTCTAGTCTGTCCAGAAAAATATGCCTTATGCTCTTGACTTAGAAGAATATCCAGCTCGCACTTTTAAAATGAAAGACAATGTTATAGTAAATGATTTTTTTATTTCATTATATATTGGGAATAGCACCATGATTATACAACCATGAGATATTATTTCTAAACCTGATTAAGAATACAGACTATCCAGAGATCTCACCCTTAGAATTTAGTGTAGTAACCAAGTATAATTGTTGACCATCTCCCCTCTGGGAGGGAGTGAATTATAGAGCAATGTATTAGGTTAAGAGAGAGAATTTTCAGAAGTGTGTGCATGTGAGTATATGTGCTGAGAAACCAGGAGGTGAAACAGAAAAGATAGATTTTTATTTTTCTGTTCAATATCTCCTATAACCTTTTTCTGGGAAGAGCCCTTCCTGTTTTGGGAAAAGGGGGCATCTCACACTATATGTGGCTCTGGAGGGGCTGCCAATCATCTCACCACACTTCATGAATGAACCACATGAAAGAGCATGGAACCTAGGCTTGATACTATATCCTCGCCATAGTGATCAGCTCAGGTGGAAATGTGACTAATTTAGAATCCTGTTGTTTGTTTAGATAGGAGAGATAAGGGCTCTCTTTACATCTGAAATGGAGATAATAATGTCAGCAGAAAAAAGCTAGGAGAAAGATACAGAACCAAGGGAGAACCCTTTTCTTACTCTTTCTAACTCAGGACATCAGGCAAGACAGCACAATTTTGGATTTCAGGACCCAAAGCCACCCTACAAGACATATTGTTCTGTGTGTTAAATAAGATAATTTGTGTTAAAATGCTTTATGAAGTATAGACCACTGTGAAAAGGTTAACTAAATCAAAAGATTTACAGTCAAACCTAAAGGGCTAACAAAAAAAAAAAAAAAAAAAAAAGAAAGAAAAGAAAGAAAGAAAGAAAAGAAAAGAAAAGAAAAGAAAAGAAAAGAAAAGAAATTCATAGTGAAAGTAAAACTTAAAATAGAACATGTGAAAAGGAAAACCTTAGCTTCTTGCTGCTCAGTATAATCTCAGGATCAGAAACATGGGCATCGCCTATGAGTTTGTTTGAAATGCAGATTTTGGGCCTCTCCCCAGATCTTATGAGTTCAGTCTGCATTTTGACAAGATCCCCAGGTGATGTCCGACATAATGACTTTTCAGTAGCAAGGCTCTATAAGGCTATGGTAGTTTCTCCTGTCCAGAGCCAGAGAGATAATATAGGGAAGGAATTTTAGTTGCAACTTAGGATGGGTGGTAGAGCTGAAAAATCACAGGATCATGGAGGAATAAATAATTAAAGACGTTTATTTACATACATAGACCATGACACTAAATGTAGTTGCAAAAGAGAATTAAAATGATAGAATTGGGGGTGTCTGGGTGGCTCACTCAGTTAAGTGTCCAACTTTTGATTTTGGCACTGGTCATGATCTCAGGGTTGTAAGATGGAGCCCCATATGGAGCCTGCTTAAGATTCCCTCTCTCCTTCTCCCTCTGTCCCTCCCCTCACACATGCTCTCTCTCTAAAAAAAATAACAAAACAATAGAATTGATGGAATTTGTGTGGAAAAAATTAAAAATACATAAATGTTATAACATTACAAAGTAAAGAGTCTGTAGCCAACGGATTGGAGGAAGGGGTTTCAGATGGTATCCAAAAAAGCACAAGGCACTAATAACAGGTTAAATTGATAACATAAAAAAATTGACAAAGATACATGAAAATAAGCAAATTTCCACTAAAAATAAATTATAATTTGAATATGGACAAATATTAAATGGTTTTATTTTGAGAGATAAACAGGAAATCCTTTTATTATTCAATATAGATTACAAACATTTATCAGAAATATTATCACAATAGTGAAGATCATGATATTCAGAGTACATTTTTTTAAATAGCTGGATGCCAGGTAATCTTGAAAGGAAATGAAAACAGGCAGAGCACAGAAGTTTTTTAGGGCAGTAAAGCTAGTCTGCATAATAAGGATGGATACATGTCAATATACATTTGTCCAAACCTGCCGAATGTGAAACACCAAGAATAAACCCTAATATAAACTATGGATGCTGGGGGATTATGATGTGTCAATGTGTGTTCATCAATTGCAACACATGTACCACTCTAGTGGAGAAAATTGATAACTCAGGAGCCTATTCACATATAGAATCAGGGCATATAGGGGAAATCTCTGTAATTTCCTCTCAATTTGCTATGAACCTAAAACTGCTCTTAAAAAATTGTCTTGGGGTAGGGGAGAAACAAGAAAAATGCCAAGGCTGGGAAGCATACAGTTTGAAAAACAAAAACTCTAAACATATAAGAACATAAAATACCGATGATGATTACCAAAGAACATAAATTACACTACTCACACAATGGATAAAAAGGCAGATAAAATCCAAAAGGACAAGACTAAGGTCAAAGCTGCCCATGTTTCACTGGATTTTTCATAAAGGTCTGTGGAAAAAATGCTATTAAATTCGTGGAGTCAGAGAGTGTTAAGAAAGTCTTGAAAGGAGCTTCAAAGTTTCTAAGTCTAACCTTTATATTTTAATGATAAAAACCTAGAAGTGCAATGACTTGCCTGAAATGACAATGTGCAGGACTCTAGCCAGATGCTTTCATTCCAATACAGTGCCATTTCCAAAAGGGAGTCATGATGGCACAATTCAGGTGAACTGAGTTCTAGCTTTGGTACATCAAATATTGAAGGAAAGTGTTCAAATAGTCGATGAGAATCCCAAAGATGCTAGTGTAAAAGTTAATGGAATGACATGGAAAAGGAAACTGAAGATATAGTATGTTGATAAAAATTATTAGTGCATTCAGTGTTAGAGGAAGAAGGTGAAAAAAGCAATTGGAAAGTGAATTTAAAAGAAAAGGAAGGAAAAATCAGTCTGTGAAGGGCTTAGAAGCCAATTAGAAACAAGAGAATCCAGTCAAGGAATCCTTAGGGCCAAAATTCTTCTATTTTGGAACAGTGGGAGAGCAGAATGTCCAACTACATAAAGTCAAAGAAGAAAAATAGAACTCATTATAGAAAGGAAGAAAATAAAATAGATAACATTCAAACTTTGAGTACAATTGTCTTTAAGTAACAAGTAAGTAATGTCTATGGAAATTCGATTGGCTTTAAGGTATGAAATAAATTTTAATATTCATTGTATCTATAATATAGGTAATTTTGTTTAATTCATGAAAAGAAAAATATATGTAAAAATATTTTTATAGGTTAAAAATGATTAGGTTAGTCAATGACACATTTCTGAGGTCCTAAATTATATATATATATTTCAAATGTCAGTTTCTGAAATTGGGCTGCATTTTTTTGAGTATATTTACTATACCATTTCCTTCTCTGCTTGAAAAACTATTGAATTGATGCTTTCACTTAAAGTCCATGGCATTTCTAAATCAAGGAAATGAAGAATAGCATTCTCTCTTAAGATAGAACTCATGCACACAAGAGGAGAGAACCCCAAGCACCAGCACCTACCCTGGCTCTGGCATCAACAAGGGCACCATTTCTCAGTAGGCATCGGACCACTTCGACCTGCCCTGCCCGGGCTGCCATGTGCAATGCTGTCTCCCCACGCTGCCAGGAAACAAAGATCATTGAGTCATATGTAAACCCACAGCTCTGTACGGTAAAGGATAAAAATGTGCCTTTTTGTGAAATTCAGCAGTCAATCCAAAGGTTAGGAAATCTATGAAAAGGCATAATTATTTCATATTTAGTCTGGAAGAATACAATTTTGTATCCTCCATCTTCATAGGGATAAAACAAATATTTATTTCATTTTTTTCAGTCTGTGACAAACAAGTGAACTTACCCAGACATCGAGTATACCCTCAGGTTTAACTTCATAGTCAATCTGGCATAACTTAAATTGCTTTAGGTGATTTGAAGTTGACTTCTATCCTTCAAACCTAAAATCTGTCATTGTCATATTTGACTATGTAATTACAACTTGATCTTATTTTAAGGAGAAACTCCAGATGTGAAAGATCAGGTCAACACAGTGCAAAAAAAATCATGTCTTTTGTACCAGCCATAAGTCATTCCTTTTCAGAATTCAAAATTTACTTCTGAAATAAACTATTTTACATTGGGTTGGTCTTTGTGTTATAGGCTAGACAATGTCTGTTTACATAAGAAATTTGGTTTGCCCAGGATGTCCCCTTATGATTAATGAGCATATTTAATTATAGACAGTTATTTGAAAGAACTACCAAGAGATGAGTAAAGCATCTGTTAACAGTGTCATCTGTTGAGGTGGGCAGCACTGGGCATCAGGTCATTTTTCAAGTATCTTCATGCCACATCAAGATACAGCACACTGATCAGGAAATGGTAGCTTAAACTGTAGCATGAAGGATGATGGTTAGATGAAAGAAATTTTGTCATTGAGAAGCCTGTTAATTACTGCCTGTAAGAGAAAAGGTTTTTGTTTTCATTTTAATCAACCTATTTTTTAAAACCCATGTAGTTCTGGTTCAGGTAAGGGTTCATTCTTCTAAACAATTCTACGGTTATAAAAAAACAAGACACGAACAGAAATGATTACCTCTAGTCACCACAACTATTCTAGAAAATAAAGCTGATTTCATTCAAGTAAAGTAAACCTTTCCAAGTAAGCTAAAAAAAATTTTAAGTTGGTTGTGGTAATTGGATACTTCTGACAAATTCTAGTGAATAATTTCTTCTTATTTCTTGTACAACCTAAGTTTGATACATAGCTCACAGTTCATTTTTTCCTAGTATCTGAGAACCATTCCTTAGGAAGTTATGAAAAATTCATTTCAAATGATTTGATTTTGAAAGCATTAAACTGGACATCTACTCTAATATTTTTTCTTTTTTTGGTTGATAATTCATTTAGCCTCTAATGGCCTTGTTTAATGATGACATGCTTTGACTTTTGCAAAGTAAATGTATCTGGAGTGTGTTAGCTTATAAAATCACATTATTGGAATAGCAATATTTATCTTAAAATTTGAGGTGTATGGCAAGATTATTTTAGTATAAATGTGTTTCAACTATTGCACAACTATTGCACTATTTCTAACTTTTGTTCTGTGTCACTTAAAACCTATCACTAAATAGATCAAGTTAAGGTCTAACTATTCAACAACAACAAAAAGCCCTCAAATCCTTGCTCTATTTCTAAGTCTTATAAAAGGATAGCAATTTTACTAGAAATAAAAACAAAAATAAATTTCCTTATAAGAAGTTAAGTCAAAGAGGTATCATAAGTACCTACTTAATGATAGATTTGTAAGTTTTGTTTACAAGCCACACTTTATCAATAAGGGGTTTTTAGAATGTAATATGTTTCCATTACTGATCTTAAGGTTCCCCAAATTCTTATTATATACTTAGAATGAGTTCTCGTTCAATCTTATTTAATGACTCCAGGGTAATTGATTTTTATTATAAATTACCCTTACCCTTTTATATTTATATTACCCTTGTTTATATATAAGTTTAAATAAAAATGAAAGATATAAAATATAAAATATTTTTATGTTAAGCTTATTCACTTAAGTTTTGGAAGAAATTTTAAACATAATATGAAGTGTGAACTTAGCCATGAATCCATTGATTTTTATATGAGAAAACTTGGTAATACCTCATATTGTATCCTAGACAACCCCCAAAGTGTTTACTTTTCTATCCCCATGGTTGTCAATGAATACTTCAGATTATGGATGTATTACTACTGGTAGTTCAGCTGTCTGTTTTGACGTATATTTATGAGCTTTCCGTAAAGGAAGCTTTCCAGTAAAAATAACTGCACATGACTGAGTTATTGGTACATCTCACGCTTGGAGTGAATTTTGAGACAAAAACAAGACTGGCAAGAGAATGGGTATGCTCATGTCCAAAGCAGGTACTCAATTTCATGCCCCTCTTCTCAGTTGTTAAAACTGATTTTGCCGACAGCTACATTGACTTCCACTTTGGCTGCATCAGTTGGAAAGCATCAAAGCACAACAGACAGCATTGCATTCAAAAATGCAACATGATTTCAGGCAACACACAAAGGCTCCAAGGGTGGGGTACTTTAGGGTCAGGAAATGACCAACTCTGACACAGCAAGCAGGCAGTAAGTGTTCACACAGTTTCTTAAACAACCTGCACAGAGTTTTGGATCTCGTAGCTATAGCCTCTATATCTTGAGAATTCACGAGTTCACAGGCATCCCACTACTAAAGAAATTAAATTCCTCTAAATGTAGGATTGTCAGATTTGACAAACAAAAATATAGGATGACCAGTTAAATTTAAACTCCAGACAAACAATGAATAATTATTTTAGTATAAATGTGTTTCAACTTTTGCACAGTACATACTTACACTAAAAAAAAAAAAATGTCATTTATGTGAAATTCAAATTTAACTGGGAGTCCTGTATTTTATCTGGCAACCCTATGTATCAACATGGTATCTGCTCCCTGAAGGATATATAATACAAAAATAAAAATGAACAAACAAAAAATAAGTAGGAAATATCTTGAGGAGAGGATTACATTAGCAAGTGCCTCTCAAGTATCTGTTTTGAGAGGACTGAAGGGGAATAATGTGTAATAGACAAATGAGATGATAAAACAAAATAAAGTATCACAGAACATAGTTATATATGTTACCATTATAATATGATAACATAATTTAACACAGTATCACCATTGTTCCTTGATCCTGAAGGCAATGAAATACAAATAAGGAAAATACAGTATGGTGGGAAAGTACATAGGATACTTTTCTTGAAAGTTAGTGACTCATACAGCTCTCAATTTAAAAAAGAGGTGGTTATCATCTCTGCACAGAAAAAGGATGATGATGATTTCTTCTAAGTTCTAAGAAGTAACTAGAAATTCAACTCAAATTGGCATGTATTGAAATTATCCTTAATGGAGTAATTAAAGATTAGTGTATAATATTATTACTTTATGACCCATAAGCTATAATTAGGGAAACAAACATAGACTACATTTCAAATATTTAATGGTTTTATGCTCCAATTATGAATAATATAGAGTATTAAATAATATTTAAGCCAGATAAATTTATTTCACATGGATTTTGTCCATGCATCAGAGACTTTAGCACATAAACAGTGTGTAAAATTCAAAGAAAGAGAATGTGAGAGGGACTACAGATGAAAAGTGAAATTGATCATTCTGTTTCACAACTCAAATGGAATGATATACCAAAATTTAACAATAGTCAATCAACTGCTTTTGAAAACATGACTCAATAATAAGCACTGATGTTTGTTTGGGTAGAATTATTTCTACTGCATACTTTAAAAAATCTCAGTGTTGCAGTGGTCCCTGTTGAGCTTCAAATACATGACTACATCTTGTGCAGAGTAAGGAGAAAATTTGCATTAAATGACCAAAGTTTAAAGGGGCAGACTCCAAGAAAAATGGAAGAAATAATAAGGAAGTTGGAAGTAAAAATCCTAATTTGAATTAGGTAAAAGAATTCTCGGATATCCAGTAGTTATGGGCAGAATAAAAGTTGTCTGGAGACTAACATTCATTTCAAGATATACAAAAAAGTTGCAATGGTTAAATTATTTCAAGGAAGAGAGGACTCCACTCTAGCCAACAAAATCAAATCAAAATGAAAAATCAAAGAAAGGTTAAAAAATGAAAAATCCATGTTATTGAAGAGGGAAGGATCTGGTATCAAATAAAAATCCCTCCTATGGGTCTATGTCTCATTAACCATTTGGTATGACTTATCTTGTTACTGACTTGGCATGTTATTCAAAATTACCTGGAACGCAATTCACTCAAACTGGAATGAGTCCTTCAGATTTTACTTCAACCAATCATTCATTCACGTTCCAAGGAGCTTTTGAAATGTATCTTGTTTTAATAAATGTATTGAAGATGCAGGTTTAATCCGTCTGCACCAGGAAGCTGAAAAAGCTTCCCCAGCTCCCATTTTATTTCCCTAACACATTTCTTCTCAGCAAAGTTCTAGTGAGTATTTCGGGAACCTGGGATCACGGAGGTTCTCCTCAAAGCTCAGCTACTTGCTTTGCTGATGTACACACAAACATCCCTACACACAGCCATCCTCTCTCTTCCTCTCGCTCTTTCTTCCTGTGGTTATTCTGACCCCAGCCATACTCACAATGTTAGTGACATCTGGAGAGGCTCCGTTCTGCAGCAGAAGGAGGACAATGTTCAAGTGGCCCATGAAGGCAGCCACATGTATTGGTGTGAGGCCAGACTGCGAAACAAAGCAACAGTAGTTTTACTCCTCTGCACCCGTGGAGAGGTGGGCTTTGGGGACTTCTTCAGATAAATAAGGCTTGAATGAAGAGGACAAAAGATGGGCGACAGGAAGGGGAAGGAGGAGTAAGCGAAGGAATGTTTCGTGACAAGCTGAAACATTTTTCTACCTCTGTTATAGCTTGGATTGAAGCCCCATATTTCACCAGCAGTTCCATGACTTTGATGCGGTTTTTCTTGCAGGCAATGTGCAGTGGAGTAAAACCATTCTGTGCAAAAGACAATCAAGTTAGTTGAAAACATGCAGAAACGATCTTCACACAACTCCATGCTGGCACACTGCAGGCAATAGTGTTACATCGTCACATAACGTTACCATTTCTTCTGATGCTGTAGGTGCTGGGATTTGGAAAGGAAAGTGGTGGTGTGTTCCTGTGGGCACTGACCTTGGCTTCTATGTGGTGGGCCTGTATGTCATTCCTTTTGTGTGGTTATAGAGCAAAACAGAAGTAGAAGAAACTACATGGGCCTACTCTGCAAAGAAGGAAAACTCGACGGGCAAGGATGCTTTAGAAGTTAAATTTGTTAACTAGTCCCACGCATAATCCTTACGTATAAGTATCATATTTTTATTTGAACAATGATCCCTACATATAGAATAGTTATACCTTTTCTGCCAGTTAGTTATTTTGCTTGTCCCAGTGGGGACTGATCATCAGTCAGTATTTTTCTACACTAGCCGTTCTCACGACAGCATATTGTCTTACCTAACCTAATGACTTGTTACACTTCATAGTGTTTGTTAAGTCATTTCCCATTTATGAGCTTTGTAGTAAAGCCAGACATAAATAGCCTAATGTATGTGTAGGACTTAAATGATTTTAATTATATGACTGTAATGTTTTATAAGCTTATTGACCACTACCCAATTGAAAATGAGTATTTCGCTTCTTATGAGAAAATAAGTATCCTCACATAATTGTACATAACCCTAAAAGTAGATCTGCTTCCTGGGCAATTAGGAATAAATGGATTCCAATGGAAAACTTTCTAATAAAAATGAGATTTATTGTTTAATAATTCTTATGGCATTATCCCATTTTAAATATTGTCTGAAGACTAATTTAACCAGCATAAACCATGTAAATGTATAGGATAAAAGGAATGCTTTCAGTTTGAGAATTAGGAAATAAGAGCATAAATTAGTACATGCCTAATACTTCCAATGATTATTGTTAAAGCATAAGTGAAGCAGGGAGATTTATTCAATATTAGACCTTGGGAAATACAGAAGCTGTTCTAAGGACAACCTCATTTAGTTTTTTCTTCAGCAATTCCTGGAATAGTTTCTATAAAATGCTTCCTAAAGCAATAAAATGCTAAGCATCATTTTTCCATTACACTGTGTTTAGGGAATGAAGTCAATAAGGAAATTCTCTAAATGAACTCTTTGCAGGCTTACATTTTACACTATCTTACATGGCCAATCTATTCACCACTTTAAAACCTTTTTTTTTTCCAAATAGAGATTAATAATATTCAACTTTTTCAATCTTTTACTGACTCTTCATAGAGGCATTTAGAATTTATTTTATGATTCCTATTTTCAACTTCTATTTTCCATTCAAAATTGCTTATCACTCCAGAGGTTTCATATCTATCAGCAGCTGCTAGTTGTGGAAATGTTACCTTAGTGTTTTCCTAAATCTATCCTTCCCCACCATCATTTATAGCAAACTGTGAAGGCATGAAGTAGGCAGGCCACTTGTGGGAGGTAACAAACTTGGTAGAATTAACTATACATCTGTAACCATGGTTCGCCCATGTGCCAATGGTCAACCACTATGGTATATTGTCTCAATCTATATTTTCTGTTAATGTGGACTAGGCCAGGTTTACCAGGGCTCTGGCGTTTGGATTGGCTCTCTTGTCCAGAAGGAGTTTGGTCACACGGTAGTGGCCACAATGTGCAGCAACATGGAGGGCCGTCAGGTAGTCTAGGGTGACATCATCAACAGGTGCCTTGTGCTGTAACAGGTGCTTCACACATTCCACATGGTCCCCCTGTGCAGCCATGTGAAGCGGAGACAGCCCATTCTGCACATCAAGACAAAACGAAACCAAGTCTACATTTCAGTCATGATTTCCAGGTTGTAAAACACAGCAGAGTCAATTCTCAATATTTGGTACAGTTGGTAGGAGAGGAAAAACTAATCTCCATTTAACATCTAAATGTCCAGTGGGTTATGTATGGCACAGAGGGAAGCTAAGAGAACATTTTATTTCATAATTAAGCTATTCTTAGGCAAAAACAAATTAATATGCCCTTTGTGAATGAATGCATAGTATTGTGTGACAATTTAGATGGATCTCACAATTATTAAGGCAATATTAGATATGTAATACAAGTGATAGCTGAGGCTTTTTGATCCCATTCAATTCATCCCTCTGCAAGAATTTCTTTAGTTTTAAATGACGGGGAGTGCAAATAAAGGAAGAGCAAGTGGGTGCATCAGGGAAAGAAAAATATTTTGATCATCTCTTAGAGCCATGCTGCCCTGAAATCCTATGATTCCTTTTTCTAACATGAGACATGAATTGGACTTGGACAAAGCAGTCAGGTAAGAGCTAGAAAAGTGTGAGGCAAATGTAGACCACATGGTCAATGATCTCCCAACTTTTAAACTTTGAGGATAATATAAATTTATCATCAGTGATTCTGCCCAAAACAGCTTTAATCTTAATTCTTGAAGAAGGACAACAGCAGGGTAATTCCCTGAGGATTATCAGTCTAGGTAAGACTCTTATTTTTTTTTAAAGGATATGTTTTTTTTTATTGTTTATTTATGATAGTCACAGAGAGAGAGAGAGAGGCAGAGACATAGGCAGAGGGAGAAGCAGGCTCCATGCACCAGGAGCCCGATGTGGGATTCGATCCCGGGTCTCCAGGATCGCGCCCTGGGCCAAAGGCAGGCGCTAAACCGCTGCGCCACCCAGGGATCCTGACTCTTATTTTTTTTTAAAGTTAAATAAATAAGCTTATACAAAAAATATGTAAAATTAGGGAAGAAACTAAGTTAGAATACATTCGCCCATTAAGAGGAGTGGAATATGGTCTTTTCTTAACAATCAATGCAAATAATGCAAATACAGTCACGAGGCAATAGTTGTTGACCAAGTACCCAGCATGGCGGTCATTACATTCAAAGAAGCAAAAGCTGGGTCTGGATAAAAAGCCAGAATCTGCCAAAGGCCCAACATTCTCAATAAGGAAAGTGATTTCAACAATGAAGGGCAGCTAAAATCAAATACAGCAAAATCTTAATTGTGGTGGTCTCTGGGAGGTAGAAGTATATGTGATTTTGAAATTATTAATATACTTTCTTGGTTTTTGAAGTACACTTTACTCATAATTATTGCTTTTATATTAATAAATTCCTAAAATGAACTGAGAAGGCACAATGGATTGATAAGGTATTTATGCATGGGGAGGGGGGAAGATAGTGTAAGGACAAAGTGTAGAAGAAATTCAGGTTGTAGCCATGTTTAGACGGTTAGTGTGGCATGTTTTTCTGATATTCTATCAATCTTTAATGTTGTTTGATCCAGTTAAAAGTTATGTGGAAAATAAAATCTTCACCATTTAATTCTTTATTACATTTTACAAATATTTGCTAAGCACCTACTCAAGCCCTGATCAAGTACTGAGGATACAACAGGGAACACAACAGACAGGGAGCCCCTGTCTTCATGAAGGTCATGTTTTGGGTAGTATTCAGACAATGCAAAGAGAATAAGAATTAAAATATATAGTATGTTAGAAGGCCACCAGTGTTAAGAAGAAAACTAAAGCAGAGGATGGCCAAGGAAGTTTGTATATATGGGCGCATTATGGATAGGCTAGCCAGAAATGGGCTGACTGAGAAGGTGAGTTTTAATGAAAGACATGACGACAGTACGAGAGTGGGTCCTGCTGATCTGGGGGAAAAACATTTGAGGGTGAGGAAAATAAAATACAAGCATATCATGTTGAGCATGACTGATGAAGAGTAGGGAGGAGAATGCATCTGAAGGCAAGAGGGTAAATAAGGAGGGGAACTCAGGTAAGAGAACTGCGAGTCAGAATAGAGTCTTTGATTTATACTCTAAATGAGTATAAGTGCTTATGGAAGGTTTAGGACAACAGGATTACTCTGTTTGCTGTATTGAGAATATACTGAACAGGGTTAAAAGAGAAAAAGGAGGGCCAATTAGTATCTCTTGCACTCATCCAGGTACAGTTGATGGTAACTTGGACCAGGGTGCTGAATTATGAGATAGTTTGAAGGGAAATATGACAAGGTTTAGTGACAGGATATGAAGAGAGAGAAGAGCCAAGCACTGCATGAGGTATTTGACCTGAGAAACTGAAAAAATGGAATGGCCATTATTTAAGATAAGACTGTAAGGGGATTAGGAATAGGGGTGGGGAAAATATCAGCAGCTGAGTTTTGAACTTACTAAGTTTGATATGCACAGCAGACTTCTACACAACAATGGTGAGTTGACATCTATATAATACAGAATTCTGTAGCTACACAGTCCTGTGTCATCAGTGTCTAAGTAGTATTTAAAGATGAAACTGGATGAGATTTCTTAGTGAGTACAGACAGAAAAACACACAAAAAGAGCTCCAGACGTTCTAACATCCAGAGACCTGGGAGTGAAGAGGAAACAGGAAAGGAGGCTGAGCAGAGGGAAGACAGAGAGGTGTAATGGTCTAGGAGGCATATAAGGAAAGGAGAGTTATTTTTGAAAAGGGAGGAACAAGCAACTGTGTCAGGGATAGCAAAAAGAGAGAATGTGGACTATATGGGCTGATTCACATAATTGGGTAGATAGGAAGATAGGCGTCTATAGAAATTTCCTCCTGATTGCTTCCATTTTTTCAGCATCATGGAAAATAAAGACAAGGAAAGGAGTCTAAGAAGTCTAAAAAAGAAAAAAAAGTATAGAATAGTCAGGTAGCAGGGAGTGAGAGTGAATACGGTTCAGAAATATATTGATTGTTAAGCAGCATTAAAGGCCAACTCGAAGTTAGCAATCATAAATTTAAAGTGAGCCTAGGCAGTATGATTGGGTGTTTTCAGCCAGCACACTCAGCTACAAGAATGTGAGTTGGATCTAATCAGGATAAAATACAGCAAGTGAGCCTTCTACAGTGGCTCAGTCTATGAGTATGTCAGGGAGTGGTATGAATAATTCTGTTGGGCAGAGGTGAGAGCATAAGGTGAATGTGGGATAATAAAACAATGGATGATGGACTCAGAAGAAAAAACACATTTCTGGAGTTGGGGTCTCAGAGAAAGGTAACTGAAACATTGAGGCAGTGTCTGAAGAGTCAGAGATTAGAGGAGGAATTCCAGAGGGGTTACAGCTACCAAAACTGACAGGCCAACTAAAAAGATCCTCTACTGCTCTAAGATCATTAAAATCATCATGAATTAGAATAGGGGTTGTGGAGAAGAGTCATAGTTTCCCAAAAGCTAGAATTTTCAAAAAATGAGGTGGAATGATAACTAGATAGATGAATATTTGCTTCAAGGGGGAACAGTGGATGATTCAAAACTAACAGTTTTTATGGAATGAGAAGAATAGTCTGGCATTAGGTGCCTATTCCACTTTCGGGTAAAATGCTATCACTTCACCAACCTAATTAGTCATTTCTTGGTGTTCTTTACCCTGAATACTACTTTTTCTTATTATCTCCTTATCTCCACTCAATTTTGAGCTTCGTGAACAAACAGACCGTGTGTCATTTATCTTGATAGTTCCTTAGTGATCAGAACACTGCCTAGTGTACTGTAACTACTTACACTATGATAGTTGGATGCTCAGATGAATGAATGACTGAATAAATGTGGATATAATCATGTAGCCACAGACATTTTATGCTAGATCCTTACGTATAAATGATTTTGCTATAAGAAGGCCAGCAAAAAAAAAAATTCATCTAGGTAATATATTGTCTTCATTAGTGACATAACAATTATAGGTGAACTCTGTATATAAGATTATTTTATAGTTTGTGGGAAAGCAAATCAGCCTATTCTCAATTTGATATATACTTTTTATTGGTTATAACATGACTGGTGAAATTTTGTTATTTCCATTTAGATTTCAACTAGTTTTCTCAACAAAACTTTCTACGGGGTATCCTTCTACAGTGGCTCAGTCGGTTAAGCCTCTGCCTTTGGCTCAGGTCATGATCTCAGGGTCCTAGGATCCAGCCCTGT
Source organism: Vulpes vulpes (assembly GCF_048418805.1). Lineage (NCBI taxonomy): Eukaryota > Metazoa > Chordata > Mammalia > Carnivora > Canidae > Vulpes > Vulpes vulpes. Next base: position 32,598,190 of record NC_132783.1, read on the forward strand.
GTCAAGTTCTCTGCTTGGCAGGGAGCCTGCTTCTCCCTCTCCCTCTACCCCTCCCCTAAGCTCATGTGTTTTCTTTCTTTCTTTCTTTCTTTTCTTTCTTTCTTTCTTTCTTTCTTTCTTTCTTTCTTTCTTTCTTTCTTTCTTTCTTCTTTCTCTCTCTCTCTAAAATAAATAATATCTTTAAAAAAACTTTCTATAATTATCCCTGCATTACTCAGCCCAAAATGTCATATTTTAAAGATAAAACTCTATAACAGTCATGGTATCACTATGAGAATGAAAATAAGACATATGATTTGAAGTCATTATTTCCTAGCCTATTGAGCCCATCTTTAATGATTAAGTTCATTCTACACATATTTTAAATGTGTAGTTTAATTTTTACTCCAAATAATTTCAAATAAATATTCAATTAAAATACAAATTGAAAAATAGTTGCTTATGTTGGCTGTCTTATTTTTCTCAATTTACCCTAGTAACATCATCAGTTGATGCCAGCCCTGTTCCGGGGCTATAGGAGAGCCCTAATACAGAGAAAATGTAAGTCCTTTGTACTCAATTTTTGTTGTATTAAGGATACATTGGTTGTTGCATATCCCATTAAATAGTTCTGTGTGATTATCTTTTATTTATGTTTCGTGATATTTTTTGGAAACCCAAAGTATGGCTAGAAACTGGGGACTTGTACAGTAATAATGCTTGTAAAATACATTTTATAATGAAAACCTCCAATAAATCAGCTCCTGGTGGGGTTTTCAGTTAGTTTTCTTCATGGTTGAGCATATTGATGAAATAAGGCAAGAAATGCTAGATGTCCTGAGCCATAGAGAACATTATACTTCTTTAATTGTTCTTTGCAGATGGCCTGTCCTAAATTGTGCTTTCCATATTATCTACTAATTCTAAATATAATCACCCAATACCACCAGTAAGTCATTCTTTTTACTAGTATTACCTAAGAGGTAAAGATTGGAGAGTTAAGGGACACCTGGATGGCTCAGCAACCGAGCGTCTGCCCTGGCTCAGAGTGTAATCCCGGAATCCATAATTGAGTCCTGCATCAGACTTCTTGCAGAAAACCTACTTCTCCCTCTGCCTATGTCTCTGCCTCTCTCTCTCTCTCTCTCTCTCTCTCTCTCTTTGTCTCTCATGAATAAACAATCAAAAATATTAAAAAAAAATAAGATTGGAGAGTTAAAAGATTATCTTGTATTGCTAATTGTGCTACTTTAAAAGACAATTTTATATGTATTTTACAGCCTCTTAGAGAATCATTAAAGTATAAACCTATAGAATATAAGAAATATTCTCATGTATACATGTATATATAATATACTCATTTATATATAACATAAATATGTTCAAATATCCATCTGTAGTAACAGTAGCAGGCAAAAATATAGAAAGAACATGAAGGTATACAATCAATACATCTTAATGCATGGATTTGTTAATTTTAAATAATTTTCAAACAGCTTGATATATATTCCTCATCCCGGCACACAATTACTGAGTAATTAGAAAACATTTGACTGATGCTTCGATTTCAAGAACAAAGATTTGCAAAAGAGTGGCTTAAAGAGCTCTGTAGATCCCATCTTACTCAGAATGACCCACCTTAGTCCTTGCCAGCAAGGGAGCTCCCCGTTCCAGCAGAAGTTCTGCGACTTGATCGTGCCCACTTCTTGCAGCACAGTGAAGTGGTGTCAACCCATCCTGCCAAAAGAATGAAAGAATGAAGCCTGAGTTAACTTTAAAAAAAAAATCAAGATTGTTTCTTTTGCCACTTTAATGGAAGCTGAACTCATTCCTACTGACTCAGTAGATCAGTAATACAATTGCTACTCGTTACTTGATAGAGAAGAGTGAGAGAGAAAGTAAGACAGTGAGAGATCCTGACAGAGGGCAGGGGAGAGAAAAAGAATGATAGGGATGAAACAGAGAGGGCAAGGGTGAGAGAGATCTCACATGTGGAGGTTCAATGTGAAAAAAACACATTGCTGGTCCAGTGTCTTAATTTTCAGGAAGATGGAAAAGCAGTTAATTGCAGCTGTTGAACTTAAAAGTACTACTTGCCTGGAACCACAACCCCGAGATTATACTGTCAAGCTATTTTCATTTTGGATGTCCTAATACAACTTTTACTGCCTGCCCCCCCCCCCAGTTCTTCTTAATATAACATGTCCATCTTTGATCTCTTGAATTGTCACTATTTTCAGAAATCCTCCTAAAATGTTCCCTGTTGCTCATGGAAATTCTTTTCACATTCTTCCAAAGCTTTCCACACATATTTCTCAACATTTTACAAACTACGTAATTATTTCTCAGAGATTAAATTTGTTATTAACAATAATAACATCAGAATGGTGTGTCAAACAAAATTATGACACAACTATATGTTACAGTTTTTATAAAACTTTCTGACCTTTATACTTTGCAGGTAGTTTCTGATTCCAGAGCAATCCTCAAATTCCCTCTGTCTTTTGGATTTATTTCTCATTAAGATGACATGGCCAGAAAGCAGAGTAGGTGGGTAAGATCAGACAAAAATGTAACATTGGGTAAGAGTGAGAGAGAAAATGAAATCCTGAGTATATAAATTAGCTAAAGATTTCAAGTTTAAGACAAAAAAAAAACTGTCATAGGGAAATATGTTGAGAAGGTAGGTAGCAGTCAGAGAAAAAGATGAATGGTGAGCAGTTAATAGGACTTCAAAAGCTTCTGATTTATATCCAGAACTCTATCTAATAGCCTATCTTTTGTGTCTCTGTTTCCAGGACCATCTTTGTGGGTTATGCTTTCCTCTTAAGAAATATAAATATCTGGGTTACAATACTCTTCCTGTGCCAACATTCTGGGATTTCTATGCTAGATATCTTCTTCCCTTAGCCCTCCAAGATCCATGCTCTGGCTTTCTCTACTCTGCTCCATGTCTGACAGGAAAAGCTCTTTGGATTGTATAAGTGGGCTACATTGCTCTCTGGTTGGATATGGGAAATGCAGCAAGACATGGGAGCCACTCTAAAGGATGTCCTTGGTCCTTAGGCTATGTGTCTTTACCAAAGGGTATGCTGCAGCCAAAATCCTCTCCTTGGAAGTGCTGGTACCCTACTTCTCACCATGGCCTGGGGTTGGTAATGAGTCCTGCTATTGCTAGCTCCGGGAACACTGTACTTCCTCTTGTATCTTCCCTACAGTCCACCTACAGTGTTAGAAATAGAGTCTTTAATAATCTATATTCAAATTATCAAATGCAAGTCTGCTCTCTGTTTTCAGTTAGACCCTTGAGTTATAATGATACTTTGCTTTGTTAAATCTACTCAACTAGTATTAAGATACTGAACATCCAAAATAGACCTTGCAATTTTGAATATCTAGGAATTAGCATGAAAAGACTGCATTTCCAGAATTTTTTTTTTAAAAAGGATTTAACTACTGTAGTTGGGATACTGAGTTATTTTAAAGTTTGCCAGAGAGGAGACTAAAAAAAGAAACCGTGTAGACAAAGTGATTAGGATAATTATGCTTTTGTATCTTGATAACATACCTTGTGGTGGAAGTATAGAGCACTGGTTGCTATTTAAGTTATATAACTATTAGCTACAGCTTGATTTCTCAATCATATTCTTGGTGGGGGCTTCACGGAGAACTAGAGTTTGAAGAAATCCAACATCATGAATAAAGGCATTATAGGCAACGGTTCTGCATTTGGGCTCTGGAATCAGGGACTCAAGTGCGAGTCTCAGGCAGGCTATCATGGATGATGCTTTCTGATGCTCAGTTTCACAATAAACATAATGGGGTAATTTTTCTTATACCATTTAACTTACGACCTTGTTTGAAAGATGAGGGGACTCTGCCTTAAATCATTTTTAGGAAAGGTATTGTTTTCTATGGAATACATGAAATATTCATTGTGTAATTATGTGGAAACCTTCAAATACTCTCAGAATACAACAGGAAAATATGGAGAACCCTTAATAAATCCATAAGAACATCAAAGAGTAATAAAGATTACGTTGATTCTAAACCTGATGCAATTTATCTGCCCTTATATCAAATTCAACTTCCCCAACATGCTCCATCTGAATAGATCTTAGATATTTTTATTAGTATCTCATTTTTGTCACCAAAAAAAAAATCTTACCAAGGTTTTGTTTTCAAGGACTTTTTTACTTAATTTTTTATTAACTCTTAGGGGCAATGATCTTTTCTCTATCTTTAACTTAAATTTTTAAGACTCTATTTGAAGGTTACTTCCCCTCTACTGCCCAGAGTCCCTTCTCGTGTTCTTTTTTTTTTTCCCTTCACTAGAATCAGTTCATATCACACTATGATGTTGATAATCCTTAAAAGATTAGATCAATCAACAGTACAGGAACACCACTTTTCCAGCTGGCAATCCACAGCATTAGCTTTGTACAACTATTTCTTTCTTTATCTTTTTCCTTCCTCCCTCCTGCTTAGATTGTAGATGTATCTTGAAGTCTGTGTATTAACATGGGCTCTTCTAATTACCACCCTGTGTGTGGTAGGTCAAGTTACATAATTCCTCTGAAAATCATTTTTCCCCTTGGTAGTCTCATTTCTCAAATGAAGACCTCCATATTTCCTCTACAAGCAGATAATACATACTTCATAAATTGTTAGGAAGAGGAAATAAGATGATATTTGTAGAGTACGTAGCAGGTTGCCTACAACATCATATGTATATGACAATTGGTACCCACTATTGTTGCTTAATTATTGTGATCCCTTTTTCATGATATATAGCTTTTTGTTCATTATCTTTTAATATTTTTGTAAATTTTTACAGTTTGCATTGCAACATGTATTTCAATATTTCAATCTTATGTGGAGTATCTCCACATTTAAATAATATATGTTTAAAAATAAAAAAGAATAATGCTCTTAATAAAACCTGAATTAATAATATCATTTTTAACTAACTATGAAGTTTCTTTTTTAACATTAAAATGAGGTTTTTTAAATACCAGAAAAGCAGAGCTCTGGTAATAGCATCTGAGTTTCACACTAGATCCTCGTCAATAGTGAGAATGTCAATGAGATGTAAAATGTCTCAATGATTGACAAAGTGCTGGTGAAAGTGGGGAAAAAGTGGTTAAGATTATTTTTTAATTATCCCTAAGCCTTTACATATCTTGCTTTTCTCCAAAAATGAAAATCGTATAAATGAGAAATATAATAAGAAGATCAAGTGGAAACTTCTTGATAGATTATACTAGATTCAGAATGTTTATGACTAACATGATTGGAGGAAAAACTGAGACCTCTATGATAAAAAACTTAAAGAAAAATATTTTTTATTTCCTTATATAGAAGCTTTATTGTACTACCTAAAAAGATAGTCAAAAGTACATGTAAATTTTTTCTATTTTAAAATATATTTTCAAAGGCAAAAGAAAAGGCTAATCAGATTCCTTTGCTTTAATAATAAAATATTACACTTCCAGAACTAGCCTCCCAATTCCAGACCACAGTCCTTGATTTCAGTATTACCTGATTTTGTTTTTGGTAAAAAAAAAAAAAAAAAAGATACAGGTGTTTTAGTTACAGCCAGAATTAAAAGAATTGAACTGCTTTTAAAATCCTATTCCTTAGAGGTGAGGAAGGACTTTAACTTACATTTAAGGAGTAAATGAACAGAATGTCCACACAATATACACAATTATAAAATCTATTTTTGCTTTATAAATTCTTGAATGAAATTCAATTTATTTGTATATCTAAAGGCTTCTCTGGATGAAATACAGTCCAAATATTCTCTTCACAGAAGGAACCAAGACTTACATTTGATCAACTTGCTCAAGGACAATTATTTAATGCCAGAACTAGCATGAGTCCATTTCTCCATATCTTAGTATTTTTTTTATGAAAACACATTGCGTATTTGGAGTTAGACTTAAATTACATATGCAAATGTATGTAGGCCAGGAAATATTTTGAATAACTAAGGAAATATTGCAATGATCAATAAAAACAAAATCAATTGCTTCAAAAATGAATGAATACTCCAGAAAAATATTAATAAGAATAATGTGAATCTTAAGACACTGGCTAAGATAAAATTCTGTTGATTTACTAAGTGCTTTCTTTCCGTTGATACTCTCAATTATTAGAGAGTATCAATAGAAACAGAGATGTAAGTGTAAAGGGAGACATAATGTTAGTAATGTACTTAAAAGAGCAGGCACACAAACTCTTTCCTTTAAACATGAAAAACAAGTGAGCAAAGCATGCAGTGTGTGTGCAATTGTTCCAACTTCTGCATACCTACAGCACAGCAAGGGAAAAGGCATGTCAACAAAGCAAAGGTTAGAAATCAGGTAAAACTCTTATGAAAAGACAGTGGACAGTACAACAAAGATCTTGACGGACAAAGCAAACCACTCCAGAACTCCCACATGATAATATGACATAGATACTCTGGACCAAATGTCGTAGAGAAATGGTATTAAGAAAGCAACATTTTCTGAGGTCATTAAAAACCAGATTTTATGGGGGCGCCTGGATGACTCTGTCTAACTCTTGATTTGGCTGCAGTCATAATCTCAGGGTTGTAGGATCCAGCCTAGAGATGGGCTCGGTGCCCAGTGGAGAGTGTGCTTGAGATTCTCTCCTTCTCCCTCTCCTCCTCCACCCCTCCTCATGCTTGTGTGCATGTGTATACTTCTCTCTCTCTCTCTCTCATAAATAAAATCTTTTTAAAAACCCAGAATTTATAGTCTGGGACTGGTGTAGTCCCTTAAAACTCAGAGATGATAAAGCTTATTAAATAAAAACATTTTCTAGCCTCAAGACTCACAGAGGAATTAGATTTGATCCTTAGTCCTTAGACTATGAGAGTATAAAGTCCCAGGATTAAACAAAGTGAAGATAAAATATCACAAGGAACAAATCTTATCTGCTATCTTTTACAGACTTCTCACATCATATAATTCAAAATGTTTCACAGAAGTCTATGATTAATCAAGGCTACTCCAGAGAACTAGAGTTGAAGTACTGATTAAATGTTTAAGGAAGTAACTACATATGATTTCAGTAACATAATGAAAAATTATGAGTAGATAAGTAATTGATCCATCCTATTTTATAAAGATAAATAATAATAGCTAAGAGTTAATTCTCTTATAACCATGTGAGATGGGTACCGATATTAGCCTAAGTTCAGAGAAGGTAATAAGAAACTGCCAATATCATACAGCTAGTAAGTAGCAGAAGTAAATTTGAAATCAAGTAGTCTGCCTTCAGAGGGTGCACTTCGAACAATTATATTTTCCTGCCTATTTTATTATCTATTTGTTGGGAGGAGATAAAACTCAGATTTATATTTGACTTTACAAATTTGAAATGAATGAAGGGCACTGCCTCTTACCAAACTGGAATGAGCAAATTTGCAACGTAATAACCAGATGCCTTTGCTCCATTAGCATATATCTTTGATCTTTGTCCCTCAAAATAAACAAGGACTTGAAAAACTATCTCATTGAGGGGCTAGCGTTCCATTCCCCCAGCACTGATAAGCAAATATTAATTCCACTTTACAAGGAAAAATCTTTAAATATTGCATGAGATTTAAATTGAATCCAGGAAAGCAATTTCCTTGAAAACACACTGCTTATATTTAGGGATTGGTATTTTAAGGTGCCTGCTTAAAGAATACAAAAAAGCAAAATTGGTAGGAAATTGAAAGAACAGAGACACTCACCCTAGTTTTGGCATCGATCTGACCACCACGATCCAGTAAGAGCTTCACCATGTTTGTGTTTCCCCTTTTGGAAGCCACATGCAGAGGAGTGATTCCATTCTACACCATGGAAAGACCAAACAAGAGCATGTTGGGTATGACAGGGCATGATGCTAGAGACTGCATTGGAGGGCATAAAGAAGGCTGTGACCCACAGTAATTTGATTCAAGGTTACTAAAGTTTCAATGTCTTTGATTTTTATGGGACAGAAAAGCACATAAACCACAAAGCACTATAGTTAGAGAATGAAAAATGGAATGAAACTGCATAACTAAGTTAGTCCGTAACTACGACATATGTATTGAATGCATACATTACATTGTACACATTGTCAAGAGACAAAGGGAGCACTTTTGCATAATAAATATTTTAGATTCTACTTAGGACAGAGCCAGTAGTCCAAAGTCTATCTCTCTTTCTACAGTATCCATGTACTGAAAGATTCTATCCGTGGTTTAAAATAGAATACAAATATACATATTCAATAACCATTAGAAAAATGATTCTTAAAAACACCTTCTTCAGAATAATTCAGTATGAAAAACAACTTGAAAACAACTCAACATAGTTTCAATACAGAAGGCTTCTCAGGACAAAACACCATATATATGAATTATGGTTATTTATTTTATTGGCTATCCTATATCATCATTATGGCAAGAATATTACCTAATTATCATAATTTTGCAAATATTCAAATATTGCATTTATTGATTCATTTTAAGTACATTGAGCTTTGTAATTATCATGTAAGTGAATTCTTTCCAGTGATGCGTATCATTAAACATACAATGCAACATGATGTCTTGTAATGTATTTTGGTAAGACACTTTATATGAATTCTGAATTCATTAAAAACATTTTTCTGTCACATTGTGTGCCCCATAATCATTAAAACAGTATAGAAATGTACTTAAACATTTGATATCTAATGTTCTAACAGTTTATTTATTGACTCGAAGCTGCTCATTTATGATTCATGGAGTGATCTTTAAATATAACTGATGTCACACTGATGTCAGAATTAATATTGTCCTTAACTACCGCAAGTGATTTGTTTGCGTGTGGATTTACTCATGCTTATTTTTCATTTATCGAGGCATTATGACTTCATGTGATTCAAAGAAAAAAATGAAAAATCGAATATATCCAACATAGATCCAGACGAGGAAAAAGAAGCAAACCTTTACTATTGTTCATTTTTACTTTAGTAAAATGTCCATTCACTGCTATTTAAAATGAGAAACTATTTTAATCCATACCCTAGCTGTAAAGTCCACAGCAGCTCCCCGGTTTAGAAGAAGAGTTGCTACGTTGACATTTCCATAGTGGGCAGCAATGTGCAAAGGGGTAAAACCACTCTACGGAAAGCAGAGAAAATGACAGTCAGTAAAGCATTTCACTTCCATATGCTGCAGTCCCTGGATTAGTGAAGAAAATCACATGACCTAATATGTGAGCAATACAATTATGATAATAAATGCCTTAATAAGGCTCTTTAAACTTTAGTGCTATGAGGTAGTAAATAACTAGATAAGCAGGTAAATAAATACATTTCTTGGCAACATTATTTCTAATTAGCTAAATGATTTATCTGTTTACAAGATTTATTGTTTATACAAAATGATGTTTCATGAGCTGGTTTAGCTTTAGAGAAAAATAGAATACGTTTAACAACACAAGGTTTCAGCCATAGGATTAACATAATTAAGAATACAAATTTTTTTTCTCCAGAGAAAGGCTCAAAAACTGTTTTGTTTTATTTGGGAATTTTAATAAAAACAAACAAACAAACAAAAAAATAAATCCCCCCAAAGCCAGCATAGGTTGGCACTGTGTTTTTGGAACTATGAAAATGTTGTGAGGAACTCTTATAGAGGATATACTGTTCATTCCACATCATTTACACTGTCATATTTCTGACTTCTTTAACTGTGTTTAGTGAGACTATGTTGTTAATAATGAAAAAAAGTTAAAAAACAAAGATTAAACAATACACCTGGCATCAATGTAAATATAAAATAAAGAAAAAAAATTCAGCTGAACACAATTTTGAATGTTAGTTAAAAGAAATTTTATCAATAAGATTGTTATAAAATAAAATATGCAGGTTAAATCAATTACATAGGCATTAGAGAACTGTTTACTCTCAGAATGTTTAAAAAATGAGTCTGAAAACCTTCATGGAAGAAAAGTATACTTCCTTTCGTTTCTTTTTCTGATGAAATTTAGTTAGAAATTTTTGCCATTTTCACAAGAGATGTACATTAACTTTTCTTTTTAAAGTATGAAAAATGTATTATCCCCGCTCTCCATAATTTCATAATTCTCTTTACTCAATGAAAGATGATAGGAACAATAAAGTCTGTTCTTACAAAATTGGATATGATATCCTGCAGTTTTGAAGTTATTTTGTATCATTCCCTTTTATTTGAAATGAACTTTGATTTATATAATACTGTTTTTAAGAAATTTTATCTAAATCACAACCATTATTTTACTATTCACTTGATAAATAGTTTTTGGTGACTATATTTTTAAATGGCCTAAATAAGCATTCAGATATCTTACATAGAAATCCCTCTGTGCTATCAGCCAAATTAGCTACAAATAATCTCTGACTATAGAGAAACAAGACACAAAATAAGAATAGTAACCATCAATCCAAATCCCACACTCGTGGTAAAGATATTTTTGCGTCTAAAAAGATGCCAAATATTCATGTCAAAATGGAGGGAAAAATCAGGTTACAACCTGGCTGTTATTTTTATAAAATGTCAAATTTTTGTATTTTAGGAAACAGTTGATGAAATTTTTCATTTTTATGTTGATGTTTCCTGTCATACAGACATATCCTGAGTGTACGTCCATCATTTAAATTGTAAGTTAATTTCAGAAAAAAACAGTGATTGCCGGTGAATCATTTTCAAACTATTATTCTCATTTGCAAAAATAAACCAATTTATTGTGTGACACAGCTTCGTCAACCATCCATGATGATGCCTCAGACTATGACTCTCAGAACAACCAACACAAACCTTCTATAAATCCCTCAGAGGAACCCTTGCCTCTCTTGAAGGTAGAAAGCTCAGTTTACTTTTCTACAGGGCTATCAATGGAAAGGTTCTCCTCTTGTTATTCTATTGTCCTTAAAGAAATATTTCTAACTCAGTAAAGCCTTCCCAAACTGTTTTCAACACAATGTTTTAGAGCCAAAATTGCTTTAAAAAGATCTTTTTTTCCCCAGAACAGTATCTTTATTTTTTTTTTACATTTGTTTTTATTTAAGTTCAATTTGCCAACATATAGTATAACACCCAGTGCTTTCAGGGATAATTGCTATAGTTTGTTAAAAAAAATCTCTTAAAAAATCACCAAAAATCACCTATAAGTTACAAGTATTAAAATCAGTAGTTAAGATATAAACTTTATGGTTCCAGTATTGAGCAATTTCATCAAGCAATTGGGCCTTTTTAAAAATCTATATCCTAAGTTCCATTCACAGATATAAAACAGAAGAAATAATATGACTAATTCAAGTATATTCACATTTCAATTGGTAAATTTATTAATAAACAAGATATTAGTTTTATAAAAACACTACTCAGTAAATACTAAATGAATGCTCAAAACCTCTCCAGCTCCACAACTCAGTGATCACCAGATGTTAGTCTAAAGAGTCTTCTTAACAAAGTGAAAATCAACCTACAGAGTCACTTGTCTTTGACTACAGGTTAAATTTTACAATACACTTGCAACAATGTTCGTGTAAGTGCCTCTCTGTAGCAATGGTGGAGGAGTCCGCTAAACGCTCACACACACACACACACACACACACACACACACACACACACACACACACAAAACCACACACACAGAATACTGATAGATTTCTGAACTGAATATTCCTAGTGATCAATGATTTACTTTGGTATGCAGAAAATAGATGATTTTATGTCAGGTATTGTTAAGACTTAGCAAGATAAAAGCAAATGCTTTGATTATGATATGCTCAATATCACTATTGATTATATACAATGTGGTTTTAAAAGTATGGAAAAAAAGGGCAACTGCAAGATGAAAGGATAAAACACTGGCAAAGATATCTCCTTAAATTTCACTTTGCTAATCTCCAACCTGAGAAATCTCATTAAGAGAAGATCATATTTCATATTGGCAAAAAGTTAATAGTAAAGCTCGCTCAGAAAATACAGAGTAAGGAAGAGTTTCATTTCATGCTCTATTCTAATAAGCTATTTAAATAGTTTCCCTGATAAAAATAGCTTCCAATACATGTTACATTAAATTTTTTGAATAATTCATTTGCCTTAATTATGGGAAAAGTTTTTAAACTAATTTCCTACCCACGAAAATTCCAATCATTAGTATGAATTAGTGAGCATTTATTCTAATTGGGTAAAAAACTAAAATCAATAAAAACAAGATATATTTTGGTATAACCATAATACTGTACCTCAGTTGTCCTATTCACCATCATCTGAAGCAGTGTGGTGTGAGAAAAAGAGGGAAGATATTACACAGTGCAAAATTAAGGAAACCGTCAACCTGCCTACTGCAATTGGATACACCGTTTCAACATGCCAAAATACATTCTACCGAGAAAAGACATTCATAACACTATATAATTCTATTTTATCTTTCTAATTTTGTTTCTATTATTTTTTAATACAAATAGAATAAATAAGCAGATTTCTAGAAAGCTGAACCTCATCCTTAAAAGAAAAGTATCTTTAAATTTTTTGTTACTATACCCAATAGTCCCCTTCTTTTTGAAATACCTCTGAAAGTAATTTAGCTCTTTTGATGACCGGAAGTAATTTTGCATTATCACCATGGCCTACTTCTTTCTCATTCCCCAGGAGGAACCTGGCAGCCGAAGAGTTCCCTTCCACAAATGTGTTCAGCTTTTACCTTGGATTGTACGTCAGCATTGTGATCGTTCTGAAGCAGGAGTGCAGCAGATTTGGTGTCATCTTTCCGAGCTGCAATATGCAGAGCTGGCAGCCTCACTTTCCCTTTGGTATCATTCTCTAAGAGGATGGCCACTGCCTGGTTGTGTCCTTGCTGAAGTGCCACAGCTAGTGGCGTGAAGCCATCCTAGCAAAATAGAAGAAGAAAAAAATCTTCCATTGACTTTGGGAAGCATGGGATTCAACTCTAAGCAATGTCCCTAATTTTAAAACAATAATTAAGACAGAGAAGAAAGCAAAAGGATTAAGTATTACTGTGAAGATTAAAGCATGGCTAAAATTAACAACTCAGGGATGCCTGGGTGGTTCAGTGGTTGAGCATCTGTCTTCAGCTCAGGGCGTGGTCCCGGGGTTCCAGGATCGAGTCCACATCGGGCTCCCTGCATGGAGCCTGCTTCTCCCTCTGCCTGTGTCTCTGCCTCTCTCTATGTCTATCATGAATAAATACATAAATAAATCTTTAAAAAATAAGTAAAATAAAATCTTTTAAAAAAATAAATAAAATTAACCACTCAGGAAAACAACAGATGTTGGCGAGGATGCAGAAAAAGGCAAGCCATCTTACACTATTGGTGAGAATGCAAACTGGTGTAGCCTCTCTGAAAAATAGTATTGAGGTTCCTCAAAAAGAAAAATAGAGCCATCCTATGACCCAGCAATTATACTACAAGGTATTTATCCAAAGGATACAAACATAGGGAACAGGCACCCTAATGTTTATGGGAGCAATGTCAAATAGCCAAAGTATGGAAAGAGCTCCATACTTTATGTCCATTGGTAGATTAATGAATAAAGAAAAGGTGGGATATATGCATCAGCCATCAAAAAGAAAGAAATCTTGCCATCTGCAATAATACGGATGGAACTAGAGGGTATTATGCTAAGTAAAATAAGTCAGTCAGAGAAAGACAAATACCATATGATTTCACTCATATATGGAATTTAAGAAACAAAACAGATGAATGTAGAGGAAGGGAAAGAAAAATAAAATAGGATGTAAACAGAGAGGGAGGCAAATCATGAGAGAAGCTGAACTCTAGGAAACAAACTGAGGGTTGCTGGAGGGGAGGTGAGTGGGCGAAGGGATAACTGGGTGATGGGCATTGAATATTATATGCAACTGATGAATCACTAAAATCTACCTCTGAAACTAATTTAAAAAAAGATGAAAGCAACTGATAATCTGTCAATTGCCATACTATGGACTGGCTCCATCAGATTGTTTCCTTAGTTTCTGTTCTTCTTTGGAAAAACATCTGCATTCCTTAACAAAGCATACTATACATAAGATGTGCTTAAATGTTTAGAATGGGAAAATAAAAATTAGAACCAACCTTAAGTAATACCATCTTACAGAAAGGAAAAGGTGGGAAGGGTAGAAATAATGGAAATCAAGCCTGACTGAAAATAAAAGACATGGTAGCCAAGACAAGGAAATAAATTATGTGATTAACTGAGTTGCTAAATAACCCTGTTACTAAATATCTCTGTATTGTTTACAGGAGAACAATAATAACTATTAATGTCTATTACCAATTAATTTGGCAAATTTAGGACATAATGTAATCTAACACCTTTTGGTAGATAAGGCTAATTCATTAATTTTGCACTTAGTTAGATTTTATATTACTTAGATCATTTAGATAAAAATTACATGTGCTAGGTAATGAAAAAAACAGATTTTTAATTTTAAACTTGGGAAACAACTTAAAAAAACCAATAGCACAGATCATCAAAGTCAAAAGAGTTTTAAGAGTAGATAGATACCATGCTAGAAAAATTAGAAGCTATGTTTTCTCTCTAGAAATAAGCATTCAGTTAATGGAAAGGTGGCAAATAAATACAAAAATAGATATCTCCTAGGCTCTATTTATATTAAAACCTCTCTTACTCTATAAAAGCTTGAAAACAAGTCTCAGTTAGAAGGTTCCATTCACAGAAGAGATGAGGGTAATAGGATCGTACATTAATGATACATTTTAGGGACAACAGCAATTTACCATAATCTAATCACTCAATTTGTTTTCAGCGATGATCCTTTAAAACTTTAGATTTTTGAGGGAAAATGATTTCCTATTGCACAAAAGACTGGAATTTCTTTTAATAAGAATTGAATTTTAAATAAACACATTTCTGAGTAGAATGGAAAAATAAACCACGTCTGTAAAAGTGAAAAATAGTAGCCTAAATTTAGAACTTTGGCACAAATTAAGCACTCTGTTATGGAGGAAAGAACAGGCTCCTTATAATTTATATATTTGATGATCCACTGCAACACTGTGATAGTTTACATAAAATGAGTGCAAACTTCGTTTTATCTTAAAGATAAGGCATTTGCTGACAGTACAGAACATAATTAAAAAGTTTTAGCCTTCAATTTTGGTAACACTCAGAAAGAGGAGGAGAGTAAAGAGTTATAAAAATGGTACTGAGGGGACAGAGGATCCCCCTCAGAGAATTTAATTTTGGGTGTCCACCACAAGCATTTTATTCTAATCCATAGTTCATGGGGGAAGGGTGGATATTTGAAAATATTCAAGCACCTCAACTAACTTTATGAAAAGAAAACTCATATTAAAATTCAGTAGCTTCATTTTCCATCATTTATTTACCAATGCTAATTGCTATAATTATGGGAAATTTCAAATATTTAAGTATTTGTTTTCAAACAGGAGTTTCATTGATATATTGAATAATCTCATAACTATCTGATTTTTAAAGGGGTCACAGTGTCTTGATTAGTAATTAATCTTTACAAGTTAGGTCTACTAATAGGTTCAGAGTAAATGTCTTCTTCGGGCATATTCACACGTGTACATAAGATTGTAGATGGTAATATAACAAAATATCAAACCATAATCAGCCATAAAGCCCTGTATAGATAGTAGGTATTTTTTTTACAGAATGATAGATTAAAAGGGAATATAAAGAGGTCAGCCCATAAGTGTGTTTCTTGATAATCATGAGGATGAACGTTGAGAGATTAATCAACTAAATTTATATATGTCTAGCCAGGAAAAATTTTTTTAGTTATTTAAATGATTAAACAATGAAACAAAAACAAGCATATATGTGTCTAAGCTATGATTCAAAACCTCATATGATTCACTTGTGAGAGTTCCATTTTTGTGTAGAAATCAGAGAGGGTTTTAATTTTCTGGGAATCACATTGTAACATGGGCTCTGCTGATGCAATATACATAAAGGGATATTTGAAACCACACGAAAACGCTACAGAGGGCTAGACCAAATGAGCCTTGAGACAGCTAAGAATACCAGCAATCTGAATTTTCCTAAACCATATGATAGAAATAATAAGTCTATTTGGTAAATAGGAGAACTATGTAGTGCAACAGTTTCTTTGGGTAAGTGATGCTGCATTCAAGAAAATAAAATAAAATATGCACAGATTGCCTTATTTTGGTATATTTCTCAGTGGTCCTGATACAGAAATAGTCTCATCTAGTACTCAGGTTTTGCCTGAAGATAATCACATCCTACTCATTGACATAATTAGTGTCTCAGAAAAAAAAATGGATGGCCCCAAATCAAAATTCACACTGTACCCATGTGGTAAGAGTGTACAATCTGTGTATGTTAAATAGAGAACCTGAAATCATTTTTACATTGGGAAGCTGTGTTTTCCAATCATAAGCAAAAAAGAAACATGGTTCCATTAATAGTGATTTCTTGGGATTTTGTTTTTAACTAATTAGAATAAGCTGTTACAAAGTTATTGCAAGTGGCTCCATAAAAAGTTTTCTGCCAAAGGGACTGGAAGTGGATTTAATAGATTACGATGATCTCTTCCCCCAGTACAGGGTATGAGGAAATCCATGTTTATTTCACTGAAAGACTTAATTGTTCAGAAAGGAAGTCATATTGGACATTAAAAATTCTCCAGTTAGTTTCTGGGTAACAAGCACCAATCAGTCATCTTTCACTCCAGGTTAAGAGTTTTTAAGTTTCATCAGTGGAGACACAGAATATGAAAAAGGAAAAAAAAAAACATGATCTGGTTGAAAGGGGTGAGGAGAAGCATGGCCCAATGGAACTCTTTTGCCTTCTCTTCTGTGTCACCCACTTCCAACCTTCTGGTGGCCCCTTGAGGCAATGTCTTCAAACTCAAGGGTTTCTGGGCATTGCTTAAAAGTCACTGTTCTAAGCAACCACTGAACTTGTTCCTTAATCTGCCTAGGTAACAATGAGAAGGAAAATAACAAAGCACATTCTGTTTACTGGAGGATATGCGTAGGAAAAAGAAAGCCATGTTCTAAGTTAGCCCACGCTAACCCCTTCTTATGTCTAGATGTCCTGAATATGTTGATATTGAATTGACTTTGAACATTCTATTTAGTTGTTGCTATAATCAGTCACACAACTATGTGCCATAATTTGTGCTTCAGAAAATCTGAAATTTTTTTCGTGACATACTCCTCATAAAATTGTGCTAAGACAAATATCTTACAAAGATAATCATTAAAAGTTATTCCTTTTCTGATCATTAAAAGTTATTCCTTTGAATTTTGAATTGGATCTTAACAGATAAAATATTGATGAAAAGAGATGGATAGAATTTACTATACTCGAGTTTTAGAATAGTATAAAAGCTCCCAAAACCAAGAGAATGGCAAATTGATGGAAGCGTGAGTTCATGTAAGAGTAAATGACATGAATCCCAAAACAAGGCATAAACTCATTGAACTATGTGCATTGGGTCATTCATTCATGGCCACTGTTGTAAATTGTAAAAGCAATGTGAACATTCATAGCATAATTTAGACAAGACAATGGAGATCCTTTGCAGCTAGATATAAAGAATATAGACATTAAGATCAGAGAATTTGAACCTATAGGGTTGCCAGTCTCACCTCAGTAGCGGTGCTCTGATTAGCTCCATTTTCAAGCAGATATTTTACAACATCAATGTGGTTCTCTTGGGCAGCCATGTATAAAGGAGTGAAGCCATTCTGAGGACAAACAATAAAAAGTACATCTTTAACCATTTATAAAGTTTAAACTACGGAAGAATACCAGACAAGCAAAAAGAGAATACTATGGAGTAAGCTTTTGAAATGACAAAACATATAACATACCTCCACAATAAAATACATATATTTACTATTATAAAACTAACTACAATCAAAGTGAACCAATCCCCACACACAATTCCTAAAAGAATGAGGACAAAGTGATATGGAAGCAGTATTTTCCTCATTTCCTGTCTTCATTTCAGTTCCAGAGATTTACATTTCCCATCACCTAATACTTTGTTAAAGCTAAAAAATATTTAGTATCTTAATGTAATCCTTAACATACATAAAATTCTCACTATATGTAATATTTTTCTAAAATATTTTTTTTAAAGATTTTATTTATTTATTCATGAGAGACACAGAGAGAGAGACAGAGACACAGGCAGAGGGAGAAGCAAGCTCCATGCTGGGAGCCTGATGTGGGACTCGATCCTGGGTCTCCAGGATCAGGCCCTGGGCCGAAGGTGGCGCTAAACCACTGAGCCACCAGGGCGGCCCTAAAATATTTATATAATATCATCTGTATTTATTAATTCATAAACTAACATTAAATGGACCACCATTATCTTGAATGTACTGTTTAGTTAGCACCATTAGAGGTATAAATTATTACTCATTCCAGAATAGTCTAGGAGAGATTGCAAATCTGATTGAAAAAGTTTTTATAAAAATCTATCATTTCAGTATTCCAATTGAAGTGGCATAGTTTATACTGAACATCTCTACGTTATTTTCTAGAGCTATTCTGAAATTCTATCATTCATTAATTCCCATATTCATTTATTCAGTTATTTACTAAAATCTGACTACTGATAGCTGGGATGTCACTGGAATACAATAATAAATAAGACAGACCTCTGCCCTCATGAAGTACATACTATAGTAATATTATAACATTATTATGTAGTCCTATTAAAAAAAAAATCACTGAAATTGAATGACTTGAGTTTAAAATTAAGTTTAAATTGGCAAATTTTCTTTTTATCAGAAACTTTGCAATAGATAACACCTCATTTTAAAAAAGTAAAACTGCAAAAAAATAGAAAACATAGAGTAATTCATAAACTCTCAAACCTAACAATTTTCTCAAAACAATGTAAGGATCTTAAACATTGTTGATTCCCTTAAAGATTCCATGCATTGATGAGAATAAGCAAAAACACAGACAAGACCTCAGGGATTTTCAAAAACTCAAAAGGAGAAAAAATAAACTATTTTGAAAAGTTCTTCTATATGCATTGTGTAAGTGTGGAAACATTATTCAAAATGGCCAGGGTCCAGCAAAATATAAAAATACAGAGTATCCAAGTAGAGCAAGAAAAGAAATTTTAAATTTGATTATGAAAGAAAATCTGCAGGCTTCAAATGGAAAAGGAAAATTTAAAACTAAGAAATACTGTAAGAGGAACGAACAGAAAATTTTTTTGGATTTGGGAATAACTTGCTAGCTGGGTAGCATGTTTTTTAAAACACAGCAAACAGGTGAAATGTTGGGTATTTTAAGAACACTGAAGAGGTGGCGGAAGGACAAAATTAGAGATTCATAGGAAAGGAAAGCCAGTGAGGATGGTTAAAAACAAAGAGTGGGTGTGGGATGGGGCTTTTTCATGACAAGTAAAAGGCAGGATGCAAAAAAAAAAAAAAAAACCCTTTATATAGAGTAAAACAATTTCCTTCCATGTTTTCCTCTGACAGAATCTTGTGTATAGACCAGGAGAAAGGAAGATAGACTGGTGGCTGGATCAATAGGGAGAAGAAATGTACCATTCTTAGACTCCTGGGTCCTGGGCTTTAGAGGGGCCTCCTCTAGCTGAGTGCGGCAGGGGATCCAGAGGCCCAGGGGCATATACCCTTCCTGATCTTACAGCTCCCCTGCTTCTAGACCACACACTAGGGATGCAGCCCCCAGGGAGGTGCCAGTGCTTGCTCAGACTCCGTCTTTGGGTTCATTCTCCCAAGGGTCCGTTGCCATGCCTAGAAAGGCTGACTAATGGCCCCCAAATATGTCATCTTAATGTCTGGAGGTTGTAAATGTTACCTTAAATGGCAAAAGGAACTTTGCAGATGTGATTAAGGATCTTGAGGTGGGGAGACTATATTGGATGGTCCAGTCAGGTATAATGTGATCACAGGGTTTTTATAAGAGAGAGACAGGAGTTCAGGGAGGAGAGAAGACTCTGAACTGCTGGCTTTGAAGATAGAAGAAGGGGACGTGATCCAAAGGAATGAGATTTTCATTTAGAGACTCCAGAAAGAACCAGTAGTGCCAGCACCTTGGTTTTAGCCCCGTCTGACTAATTCAGATTTCTAAAATGAGAAAATGACAAATCTGTTATTTTAAGCCACTGAATTTGTTGTAAATTGTTATAGCAGCAAGAGGAACCAAACAGACACCCCTAGAGTTGTTTGCTAGAGAGGGTGGAAGTAGTAGATGCACAGAGCTTGAATGTGTAGGTCAGGGTGTCCACACCTTCACACGTGATGTTCTTGTGGTATGGATGGAGCCAAGGTGGGCCAGGAAGAGGAATCAGCTACAGGCCAGGGTTTAGAATCACATATCCCCAGCCACAATCCTCCAAGGTTTCTGAGAAATCTAAATTTGGACCTGTCATGTTGTTATGAAGATATTTGTCAAGGTAGAAAGATAAGAGATACATATTTAACAGTTTGATAGACAGCTTTTAATTTAAAAAAATATATTGTAAGTAAAAATATATTGTAAGTAAGGCTCTTTTTCACTCAAGCCCTGGGCTCTGCAAGTTCAATAGGGGGCTAGTGGTAGAGATAAAAAGGGGGAAATATCCACAAACAGTCCATGGGGAAGGGGAAGAAGGACAGTGACATTCAGGATCTTGTTTAGTCTATATGATGAATCCCATTTGTGCCTGGTGCCACAGCCTCGGTATGCAAGGGTTTTCAGCAGTGTAGGGGTTGTAGATATGAAGAACAATAAAAATAAAAATAATTTGCTGAATTTACTGAACGTCTGCTATATGCTATTCACTTTGAGAGATGCTTTGAAAATGTCACCTCAAATTGCAGTGACCATGTGTCTCTGTTTGCCTGGGACAGTCTAAGTTTACATGTAATATCCTGAAGTAATTAACAATAGTGTCTCAGTTGGGATGATAAATTAAATGGCCTAATACTATCTCTAATACTTAGAACAGTGCTGCACATTAATACTATCATCCCCACTTGTTTTTTTTTAAGTAAACTCTGCCCACAACGTGGGGCTCAAACTCATGACCCCGATATCAAGAGTCACATGTTCCACCAACTGAGCCAGCCAGGTACCCCTAGTATCCCATTTGAACTGAGGTGGCTGAGGCTCAAACATCTGGGTACCTTGACCCAAATCTTACAGCTAATAAGTGAACTGAAAGTGATGGGAAAAAAAACATTCATGAATAGTCTTCTTCCCTGTATAAAAGTTGGGACTTGATCCTGTAGATGCATGGTTCCCAGCCTGGCCCTGTGACAGGATCTGCTGTGGACACTTTTAAGAATGCCGAGGCACTACCTTGTCCCCTACTGAACTGGATTCTCCATGTGTGAAGCCAAAGCACCTGCAATTTTTAAAAAAGTTCAATTTCTGAAATCACCTGAAGAACATTGTTACAGGTGATGCAGAATAACTGAATGCTTTGGGACAGGAAGTACCATGATCACATCTCCATTTCTGAGAGTTCCCTCTGATGAGCACTGAGTGAACCAAATCCACCCTGGTTTGGAGTGGTACAAAACAAGAAAGTAAGGGGTTAATCTGCTTTTGTAGTATTTGCAATAGTGTATTTAAAAGATGGAGGAAGCATGAGCCAAAACAACATCTTGGTGAGGTGAGGGAGACAGTATTTACTGTTAAAAAATATGTGAAGTACAAAGGCAATAAGATTTATGACAAGTCCTAAAGATGTGGGATATTATCCTTTCCTAACTTACTGATGCTACTTAACAAGAAATCCTCCGCCAGAGAATGTGAAACATGCCTCTGGGTAATTAGGACAGGGCATCGCAGCATTTTAATGGCATTGTAAATTTTATAGGAAAGCTTTTATCTCTTCATATAAACAGGTTAACAACCCAGGATTATTGCCTTGTGTCCATGCATCTAGGTGTTTTCCAATGTATTACATCTATTCATCTTTCTAAAATAGTCTGGCTGGATGTAGGTATAAAAGTATATGTATTTTCTTCCTGTTGGTATACAAAAGTCAAAAACATCCACAACCTGAGCTGATGTTTGGAATTTGCAAACAAGCACAAAATTATCAGCTGTTATAGTAGCTTCTATGGGACTGACAAGTGCCTCAACTAACCGGTTATTAAATATTTTTAACATGATTCCTCTCCATAGCAAATTATTAAGTATTTGCCATTCATTTATTTCATTTACATTTATTCAATAAAAACGTGTTTGGTGACTCTTTACTGCTAGGCATTGTGTTTAGCATAGTGACTCAGAGATGAAAGGCAAAGTCCCTGTTAATTAGGAGCTCAGTCCAGAGGTTGAGATAGGCAAGTAATATGTCACAGTTCAGTGAACTCATATATAATTAGTTTCTTAGAAAGAAAGAAAGAAAGAAAGAAAGAAAGAAAGAAAGAAAGAAAGAAAAAAAGAAAAAGAAAAAGAAAAAGAAGTGGGGCACCTGGGGCTCAGTCAGTTAAGAATCTGACTCTTGATTTCAGCTCAGGTCTTCATCTCAGAGTCCTGAGTTCAAGTCCTGTGTTGGGCTCCACGCTGGGTGTGGAGCCTACTTAAAGAAAGAAAGAGAAGAAGCAAAAGCAAGAAAGGAGGAGGAGGAGAAGTTGTTGTTACATGAGGGATATAGAGAGCATTGAAGGTTACAGAACAAAGCTGGATGAGGAAATTATATCCAAAGGAAGTCACTAGGAATGATATTTGGTAGACACCGTGAGTGATCTGGTTTGAACTGAATCACGAAAACTGAAGTTTGGCACAGAAGCAGGAAAGGGATTTCAAACAGCGGAAATTCCATGAGAAAACACTGAACATCTAGGGAACTGCAAATAATTCAGTGTGACTAGTAGAGGAGGAGGCTGAGACAGGCAGGGATCAGTTCCCATGTGCCATGCTAAGAAATTTGAATTTTATTCTGAAGCCTTGGGAATCACAGTTTAAAGCTAGGATTTGGCATGATCCCATTTTCATCTTAAAGAGATGAATTTGCCAGGATTGGGGAGGATGAACTGGAAAATGGCCAGAATATAGTCTGTAAAAGTAGAAATAAGGGTTTTGTAATAATCCCAGCTGATACGTGAGGATTAGGAATATTAATTTGATTCTGATATTTTAAAAAGTAATTAAATGTAGCTTTTTATGTATTTATTATGTTCTACTTAAAGATTTAAAGTGGTTTTACTCTGTATGATTGACGATATTTAATAAAATTTCTCAGATTTATTGAGAAGTTATAACAGGTTTCTCAAATCCAGAAATTAGGCTATATTTCAAGAATTCAAATGCAAATAATATTTTTAAAATGTTTTTCCTGTTTTCATTAGTGATATAACTATAAACCAGTAATCAGGTTTTTGCCACTGGTGAGAATTTATTTAGGTAAATGGATTTTCTGGGAAAATTGAATGAGCATGAGTCAGTATTTATATATCTACTCATCAAATGTAGATTTATTGAAGCTTTTCAGAACATTTTAAAGTCAACTAGATCTATTGGTATTTGTATGTCATTTCAAAGAAATTATATAGAGACAAATAATGTCAGTATGCAAGGCAATGAATGGTTTATAATTATTGCTTTGGACAAGGACCAAAACTCTAAGAACTATCATCATTCCCATTTTTTAAGATTCTTAACTTTTCAAACATAATTTTTACAGCACATGTAACCTTATTCCTCCCTTATGCAAATGAAGATTCACCAATTAGATGACCTGAAATGATAGATCATATGAACTCATTCTAATCTTAACTAGAGTCAATGTTGCCATTCAATTCAGAGGGTCTTTTTTATAGTGCCAAGTTTATTCTACAGTTTTTCATTTAAGCACTGTTAAGTTATTGAGAGTAACAAATATGAATACAATATTGTTTCTATCCTCATAAGCAGAAAATATAACAGAACTCACAGAATACATGTATATAGGATTATCTGTAGCTCCATATATACTAGTGAGCAAATGCATTACTACCTAGCTAAAGATTTACCTTAGGTAATTTCATGGATCAAGCATAAACTAAAAGAGTGGAAAGTGATTATGGAAATTTCAAATGGTATATCTCTGTAAACTACTCCTTGTTATTTTATTTGTTCTTAATTTTGTTCTTATGTGGCCTAAGTCATTAGGCCACATACATTAAAGATTAAGAGAAACATAAAAGATTAAAAGAAACTGCCCTATTTTTCTAGATGAAATGTTATAGCTGAAAGGGGACTCATCATTTTACAGTTGAGGAAATTTCAACCCAGAGATTAAGCAGACCACCAAATGGACTCGCCAGATTCATAGATTGAGAAGGGGAGGTAAATGGACACAGATGATGCAGGGATGCCTGGAAACTCTTACTCTTTCCTTTTCATCCTTCAGGCCTTGATACAAGAGTTGCCCTCTCTAAGAGGCCTTATTTAGTGCCCATAACAATGCTCACAGCACATAGCAGATGTTCAATAAATATTTGCTAAATGAGTTATTGAATAAAATAGAATAAAAACCAACTTCCTTTTATGCCTGTGGTGGTTTTAAAACATGTCTTCAAACTCTTTGACACACCTCTCTTCAAAAAAGTTAAAGCCTAATTCCCCTTCCTTTGAAAGTGGGCCAGCTTGGTAATTCACTTTCAATGCACTAATTATGGTAGAAATGACTGAGGCTGGGGTTTAAAAGCCATTGCCTTATTGCCTTGCCCTTTTTTAGGGTCACCTGTTCTGGAGATAATGACTTGCCAAATCATGATAACATTCAAGCAGTCTATGGAGACTCAAGTGAGAAGGAATAGACCTCCCACCAATAGTTAGCACCAACTTGCCAACAATGTGAAAAAACACCTCAGTAGTAAATCCTCCAGCCCTTGGAAAGCCTTCAGATGGTCAAATCTTCATCACAACTTCGTGAGTGACTCTGAGCCATGACTGCACAGCTAAACCACTACTAAATTCCTGATCCACAGAAACTGTTATGATAATAATGTTTATTGCTGTTGGAGATAATTGTTATCCAGCAATTGCTTCCTAACACAATGTCCAACAACGTCATATATGATCTCACCATGCCCTGCCTACCTTGCCAGTCACATCTCTTACCACTCATACTTTACACTGCTTCCTTTCTCTCCAGGAAAGAAATTCATATCCTAGACAATTATTTTCAAATAACCTCATGAAAAGACAAAACAATCTAATATGGTAGTCATGTGTTATCCTTGTTCATAGTATTTTGCAATGGGATAAGATTTAAGTCTTTGCATTTACAAGAAGGAATCAGTGAAATAGGTCAATTGTGTATATTTGCTTAGATGGAGCAATCTATAGCCTAAGAGAGTCTGAAAATTACAGCTTTAAATCTTTATGATATCCTGAATCCCATGTGCCTTTTGCCAGTTTTCTAAGAGTATTACATATATGCTTCATATCTACTAGAAAACTAATCAATGAATTACATACCCAATTCCTGCAGTAGAAAATTGGAAATGGCTATAGATAGCTCTGGGTTTGAACTTAGCAAAAGAAGAATTCCCCTTTTGATGAAGCTTTTGTCTTTTGCAGGAAGGTCAGTGATAAAATTTAGGGTTTTTTTTCACAGAGCAGAACACTTCAGCAGCCTTAGCCATGACATGCTAGGAAGAAAACTCTTCATCACACAATGGTTATCATAGGTTGATAATTACTCAAGTTAGACCATCCCGGATACTATGTATCATCTTCTTCCTTTGAACTAGCATTATGAGAGATAAGGTTGGGAAGCATCCCCCAATTATCACCCAGCTTTAAGGTCAAGATGATTCAAATTATTTCCTTAAATATATCGTAAATGCACAGCTGCAAAGGATTAAAAAAACCCAATGAGTATTAATTGTAGTCACAAAAATAAAGACTATTTTGTGTACTCTGAGGGTATACTTAGGGCAAAAGAACAAAAGATATGACCATACTTGCTTGGTAGTGAAGAAGGCATTTTATTAATTAAAATATCATGTGGATTTTCTCAAGTGATTTGAACTTGACAGTTCTTTACCAAGGTTAAGATATTATGGTTATTTTAACCACTTTCTTCTCTCCAAAGGTCCTCTTTAAAGGATTATAGCTAAACTATTAAATGACATTACAATGACTAATGTTCTACATCTTACAAAGGGGGTTCAACTGTATGGAGTATTTTCCATGTCATCTTGTTTCATTCCCACAACTATGCTGTTAGGACCACTTAACAGATAAGACAATGGCTGGCAGTCATTTACCCAAAGGCGTACTCACAAATGGTGCAATCAGAGTCGGAGCTCTGGAGGACTCCAAATCTAGTGCTCCTTCCACTCTCTTCAGCTCTTCAACTGAGATCAAACTGTCACAGAGATCACCCACACTTTTATCTAGTAATTGGAGAATTAGTCTTCTTCCATTTTCTCCTAAGCCATTCACTTAGAGAGAGGGAAGTGCCTAACGACAGTGTTGGATTATCATAAACTACTTAATGTAGTGTCCAAATGTGCTCTTAGGTGTAAGAATTTTTCCAGTGAAATAAGTCATTTATCATTGTACAACACATGGAAATGAACATTCACTGCTATTATGAAGCATGTTAAGTTTCCCACTACTCATAATATGCAGCTGGGATTTGAACCCACATATAACTAATCCTAAAGCTCAAGCTCTTTCTACGACACTATTGTGTCATGTGCTTTAGCAATATATTTGACAGACACTATTTTATCATATCTAGGTCTTGCTAGCAATCAGAAACACCACTGAAAATACTATGTTTCCACAAGGTCTACCATAATCCCTGCTTTCAGCTCCTCATGAGTAATAACCAAGAAAACATGAACTATTTTACCAAGCATGACTTAAGATCAGTTTTCACAGACCACAGCTGAAGATCAAGACTTTTTTGTACCTTTGCCCCACAGTCATATTAAGAGCAAATCCTTATAAATTCTGACATTTTTCCAGATGAGCTTTTCTCACCATATTTCTACACTGACCAAGTTGAATTGTACCTCTTAACAATGTTGTTACTAATCTTTCCATGTGGAAAGTCTTTCATTTCAATTTCCCCTCTGCAGGGGAGAATTTCCCTTTATCTCCTTGTCAATGCTCGGCTCAAGACTTTCATGAATTTTTCATTAACAGGGTTTAACCAATTCCAGTTTTCTCTCTGGGATATAGTTGGTTCTATACAATTTAGTACCAAGTCATATACTCTCTTCCATTGTTTGCCTTTTTTCTTGTGTGTTTGTCTTGACTTTGTATGTGGTCTATACACTTTTTAAAAGCAGCTTCCTGTCTAACAATTGTTTAAAGTCCTCCACAGAAATGAGAACTCTCCTGAGTATACAATAAGCACCCAATAAACAGCTGCTAACAGTTTACCCTTACCTGTATTTTACTTGGTTCCTGACAATCACAGAGAACTTAGATTTCTACATTTCTCCTTTATTCACGTTTAAAATTTAAAGGTACCAAGTGACTCACCATTATTGCATTCTACAAAGAAGTTGAGGTGGCTGGTGATAATTTTAATTTACTCTCATTTAATTCCAAAATATTGAAAACATTTATCTTATGTTTCACTTTGCAAAAATGAATAAATACTTCATTAAACTATTAAGTTGTAACTGAATCATTATATTGTTTATGTCTTTGGATTTGTAAGCCAAAAAACAAGAAGTCAAACTTTTAAGCAACCATGGAAAAAGCAAATAAATTTATAAAGTAAAAAAAATATTAAAAACAAAGAAAGCAAATGAATTTTTAAAAAGGAATACCCAAAATATACCAGTGGGCATCTACTTACTACCATGCCTACCTGGTAACCTTCTTTTTTTTGATAGCATCCTGGTTTTTCCTTAAAGTATCTATGCGTCCCCCCCATAGTTCATATAAGTTCAATGAAGCTGAATTTTTCTTTTTATCTACTAGCTCCAGTATCAGATGGTTTAAGCCAATCAACAAATTCCATTTTATTGGGTACAATGACTGGTTCAAGTCTGGGCAAAAGAAGTCAAATGGTCCAATCAGTCAAATTCAGATTCTCTTTTGTAAAGTTGGGACAAGGCTCCCTTATTTTGACTCTGAACAAGAAAAAGTATGGCTCCAATCTTAAGTCTACAAGGAAGATCAGCCTAGAATAAAGCTTGAACTGCAGAAATGATAGCAAAGAGAAAGAGAATCTTAGCCCTTAGTTATGAATAAGCCACTGGAAGGGAAACAAAAAACTGAAACAAATCAATATACTGCTGGAGTTTACCTCACCTTTTTAACTTTGTATTCAGAAAAGCCAAGAAAGTCCCTTTCTTAATTATGCAAGTACAAACTAAGATTTTTCTTGTTTGCTACTGAAGGCATTCTAGTTGATACAGACATCTATACTAAAATATAGCTTACCCTACTGTCATTAGTTAAAATGAAGCATTTTCCCAGAAATCCAGAATATCATAAAGTATAGTACAGAAATAAAAGTATTAAAAGCAGAATTTTCTATTATGTTGAAAATATGTTACTCAGTGACCCTGAAATACATCTGCAGGAAAAGTATAAAATCGATTTTTAAGAATAAGGTTAAAGTACAAAAAAACCAGATGGGTTATTTTCAGTAAGGAAATAAATTTTCTCTTCCAAGAGATGAGATTTTAAAATATTTTTTTCTGTGTGAGTGGCAAACAAAATATTCAGTAGTAGGTTTTCTTCTATTGTTATTTCTGCATATGTAATGCTAACTTTCATTTAAGTTGTTGATAGAAATGGCAAGTTTTCCTATCACTGGATTTAATGCTTTCTCACTATATCACATAAAATTTTATAATAATCTATAAGAATGTTTTTATGTTGTAAATATAATAATTTTAATGAAAAAAACTAAGATTAAATTTGCAGATGTTGTGCCCTAATCTCTATAGATGCAATGAAAATGTCTCAGTATCAGAGATTAAATTTTAACATAAAGTTAATAAATATTTGAATATTGAAATTGGGTAGAAATTAATTCACTGATATATTTTAAGCAAATTTTTCTAAACTTTCAAATTACTGGACAATATAATTACTAGGTTTGTATCTTTATATGTCTTTATTTTCAAAAATCTCTACTGCAATTTGCTTATTATAAGCAGCAGTTGCTTTAAAAATATACATTTTTGAGCAACTTCGTAAATGACCCAGTAGCTTAGGAGCAAAATGAAATGTATCAAAAAAAAAAAAAAAAAGGAAATGTATCATCTCCCAAAGAAAAAATATTGACTGCTGAGTATAGGCTCATGTATTGAGAAAATTAAATCTAACAATCACTGTAGTGTGCTTTCATTTTCCCCTAACATAGTAAGAGCCATAAGTCTGAAATAATTATTTTTAATTAAGCCATAATAATTTAACTGGTTATTGTTTTATCATTTTGAGGTTGACTGGGCATAATCAAGATCAAAGAGTTTTGACTCTGCATTATAAAATACACAAAATCAGCTATGACTCTTTTACTTCTCTCATATATTATAAAAAAATTTTTGTAATTAATGATTACCAAAAGGTTTTCTTATTTCTAACCAACTGTCTTTGAGAAAATAAAATGCTGCTCCAAGTCTTTAAAAGCACATCTACTACCAAAATGCTAAATGGTTCATTTGGACCAACTTATGTAAAGTCACATTTATAATCCTGTCAAAAGGCACAACTAATCGACGTAGCTTTGTTAATAAATACAAAAGGTAATCATACATCTTTTTTATTGCTCAATAACAGGCATCTAGAATGTCTGAATATTTAATGAAATGAAATTATTGCTTCTTTTAGCAATGCCAATCCATTTTGCCATTTAATGATTGGAGTACTTGGTATTCCAATTTAAAAATTAATACATAGTTGAGGGCATGCAGACATACAAACACACTGACAAACTCCATTAGGACTCAAACATTTATAAAAAAAATTTCAAAGTAAAAGTTTCCTTTTCTCTGCAAAATGTTTGCTGTAAGTTTTTTCAGTCACTCAAAAGTGGTCAGAATTATAATATTATTCTTACCTCTTCTCTGACATTAACAGGGATAACCAAAGTTTCAAGCATATCATACTATACGTATTATACCAATAGAAATTGAAACAAGACCTAGGAATACACACAGGTTCAGTAACGTTTGAGAAACAGAGTAGTTTAAGGGCAACAAAAGCCTCAGTATGGAACTTTTCCTTTACTAAGTGTGGATTTTAGTGCATGCTGACTTGACCTTCTCTGAGCTCTTTTAAAAGTTGCTAGGGAGTTAGAGTAGTGCTGAGACCAAGCAAGAAAATAGATCCATTAAAGTAACTAGTCCCAAGTGATATACTCAATATTTAACAGCTACTTAACACAAGTTCTCGTTCACAGCTTGGCAAAGATATAACCTCAAAGAATGAATATTGTCAATGTATTGATCCCAAAACTCACATAGATAACACGTGAACCACTTGATCACATGCTCATGCTTAGTGTCCCTTGTAGCACTTTTTAAATAATTTATATCTTGAAATACAATCATATTCACAAAGGATTTAAGGTTATTTAAAACACTTTGTATATATGGATAGTTAACATATATATCCATAGTGAAGGTAAGGCTATAAAAAGCAGATGTAAACAATCTTTGGCTGCAGAGCACTAGTGGAGACAAGCAAAACCCAGAATGGGCTAGGTGCAATAATTGAACTTTTGGATTTTGGCAGCCATGGAAATAAGGAGAATGTAACAGATGATAGGAACTGTCATATTTCTGAAAAACGGAAGCTTGCTGATTGGCCTCTAAAATCTTGATTTCATACACGGGGCAGAGAACACAGAACTTGGTTGTCTAAATGTGCCTTAGGCTGTTCCTTGGAAGAGTTCTGTTAAGTACAAATATGTCACAGAAAGAATCATCACGGAAAGAGAGAGAGGGTTCTTATCCTGGAAAATATATCTAATTAGAATCTGAGGTGGCAAGGTTGATTCACACTGCTCCTGAAAACTGTGCGACATATCCTCACTGAGACAGAGGCTGCCTTACTACAATCTAGAGGTATCCATAGCAATACTTTCCTTCAAAGTGTTCCACTTGAAAAAGTTGGGTGCAGAGTTCTTGATCTCAAAATAGAGAAGCTACAATTGGCACCTGAATCATTTTGAGGGAGGATGTCACCCCTCAAAGCTCACCATAAAAATACAGAAGTATGCCCTATACACTCTTTATTCTCCCATTATAAATTTTTAACGAAAATATTTTTTGTGGGATCCTGGGTGGCTCAGCGATTGAGGTCTGCCTTCCGCCCAGGGCGTGATCCTGGGGTCCCAGGATCAAGTCCCACATCGGGTTTCCTGCATGGAGCCTGTTTCTCCCTCTGCCTACGTCTCTGCCTCTCTCTGTGTGTCTGACAAATAAATAAATAGAATCTTTAAAAAAAATAAAATAAAATATTTTTTGATAGTCTCACCTGGATATATTGGCTTCAAAATGTACCCAGAAACAACCAACAAGGCTGACCTGTCAAATGTGTTTTCTGGAGCATGCCTACCCACAACAATTGTCATGCCTGTGAGCAAGTAATTATTATTATGCTTTCAAATTATGTTATTTAACATATCTAACTGCAAAAAAGGGATCAATCCTAGTTTGTGTTCTTTAGGTATTATCATTGCCATTGAACAGAATTCTTTTCTTTTGTAGCAAGTAAATATTTACTGAATCATGTAAGTACAGTTTTAGGTTGTTTAGATATAAGTACCTTTAAAGGCCTAAAATTAGAATGTCACCCATCAGTAGATAGTGCGACCCTCTCCTTATGTTAAAAACTGCACTATTTGAGAAAGCTTATCTTGTCTGAGATTGCTGATGGTATCTGATAGTTCAGACTCAGTTTCTAAATATAAAATTAGAAGGTGACAAAAATTGGTAAATGTTTATGAAAATCTATACTCTTTTAACAAGTTTCTCTGTAAATTGAAAAATTATGATAAATATTAGGAATGAGATAGTTTGGCCAAAAATTCCCTGCTTCTCATGGAAAGTAATACAATAAGAGACTGGGACTTGAAATATACTAAGAAAATGGGAGAGTAGCCTGGCTTAACAGTTGAAATAGAAAAAAATAAGGATTTTTCTAAATAAAAAATCCTTATCTTCAGCCTTCAAAATGCATTTTTCATGTGTATGAGGTAAAGAACACCTTTTTCCTTTATTAAATCATATTTAAGTAAATTTGTTAAATACTAATATTTGTTATATTTGTATAAGTAATATTTGTTAAATTTGTTAAAAACAGAAGTTATGTTAAAATAACAGAAAATAGAAAAATTAATTACTAGAAAACACAAAAGAAGTGATGATTTAAATTTGAATGTTTTAAGTACCAAAAGTTAATAAAGCAGAGATTTTGTTCCATCCCCTGTGGATAGAACAGTGCTATGGTATGTGTTCAATGAATATAGTAATTTTTCTTTCTTGCTGTTTGTAGCAAGTGCTTTTTCTAATCATTCAGATTCATGCCCTGTGTGCCAAACCTATATTATATCAAGGACAAGTTACATATTGCTAGTCACTAGAGATGAAATTTCTGTATAATCTTTTATCTACCACTACTTCTAGAACATAATGATTTCTCAGCTCCAATGGACAATCAACCAAAATAACAGTTTAATTAATTAAAAATTAATTTAACTTCTGCTCCAAACCATGTATTACTTACTCAACAATTTTATATAAACTATTATATCAAATAATTAAGAGAAAAACTATCATTTATATTACATTTATTATGTACCAGGCACTGTTCTAAGCACTTCACATGTATTAACCTATTTAATCTTCATATTTACCCCATGCAGTGAATATTAGTACCCCCATTTTACAGAAGGGGAAATGGAGTCACTGAGAGGTTAAGTAACAAGCCCAAGGTAACACAAATAGTAAGTGATAGGGCAGCCTGGGTAGCTCAGTGGTTTAGCACCGCCTTCAGCCCAGGGTGTGATCCTGGAGACCTGGGATCCAGTCCCACGTCAGGCTCCCTACATGGAGCCTGCTTCTCCCTCTGCCTGTGTCTCTGCCTCTCTCTCTGTTTCTCTCATGAATAAATAAATAAATTTTTTAAACAAACAAAAAAACAAATAATAAGTGATAGAGTAGGGCTCCTAATCACTATAAAGTCTCTCATGAAGTCTGTTTATCTATGCATGTAGTATTCCTGGATTACTTAAACATACTTTATTGCCTTTTCTTATTCTGGAGTGGAATTTTCCCTGCCTCTGTGTCTGTCTCTACCTAGAGATGTCCTCACCTTGTTCTCCTGAAAAGATGTGCTTTTGTTGATTTGCAATAATGGCAAGGTGTTATTCTACTGCTTAAATTTACTGCTATTCCTATCTTCAAGTCAATTTACATTATTTAAACTTAAAATTTTAAAGGGTTACAATTTAAAAAACTGTACCAAGTTATGTTCAGACAGATAGTTCATTAATGTCTTTTGATGACATCGTTGGTTCACATGTGTTTCAATTCCTAAAAATCCAAAAGTTTAAAGAGCTACTATTTGCAAATCAAAACATATGTACTTTCAGTATGATTTTGTGACCTTTTAAAATCATTAAACAAAAAGTATTTCCCAACACACCTGTGCATCAAAAATCTAATTTTATATAGAATATTTAAAGTCCTAATCTAACATTTTTAGATATGGAACTTACTACTTTGTCTTAGTATTAACTTTTTAAAAGAATAATTCATTTCAACTTTTAGGCTGAAGAAAATCTTAGCCAAAGACTGTGAAAGTCCAAGTCTGTGATGTGCATGGGATAAAATTAATGCTGACAGTAAGTAGGCTTTTAATAAATTTATGTAAAAACATCTTAATTTTTTTGCAGATTCTTTTGGGTTACCTAAACAATCACATATGCTATATAAAACATTTTTTCTTTTCTATTCATATTCTTATTTTGTTATATTGGCTAGAGCTCAAACACAATGTTGAATACTATCACTGGCTTTTCTTGTTACTGGCTTTAATGAGAATATTTTTAATATCTTATCATTCTAAATGTTTTTGCAGTAGTTTTTGTATATTTCTTCAAAAAGCAATCTGATATTCCTAGCTGGGTAACTTTATAAAGTTATTAAAAATAAAATTTAATCTTAATTTGAATACATCTTAAACACATCATTTAAAATAATATTAAAATACCAGGCACAAAAATATCTGTAGTAGAGAACTAAAATGACCCATAAAGTTATGATCATTAGTCCTGAAAAATGGTAACTGCCCAAATAAAAAATATAGAATGGAACTTTATATTGAAGGAAAACCAACCAGATCGATCAAGATCATCAGATGTTTCTTAAAAAGCAATTTAAAGTTGTTTCTCCACATCTTCAACTTGTACACTAGCTTCATTGATAGCTTGTTTTAACTAAGGCACGCTAATACTGTATTTTAGACACTTCAAAAATCTTTTTACTATTTTAAGTAAATGTAAATAATACATTTTTTATTTATGATATTCTATGTAGGGTTTTCTGCATTTGGAATTATCTCTGAAAGTGATTTTCAAAAATAATACTTGGTTAAATCCATATTTTGTTAGTTGTACTTCAATTTTCACCACCCAGAATATATATCTGAGATGAGAATTCTCATATTTTATCCATTAATCCAAACCTGCATATGTCTCTAGCTGATCAATGTCTATATTCTAAATATCCTCATTACTGAATTACTCTTAAACTATTAAATTACTATTGCAACTGTGTTTAAGATAATGCTATTTCAAACACCTGAATTGACAGTGTTCCAAAAAACATGTGAAAAAATCCTATCATAGCTGTAGATTTCATTTTTAGTAGCAACCTCTTAACCTACATCAAGAAACTGACTTTGTTGCCATCTCCTCTAGTGCCACAGGCAGCAGTGGCATACAGAGTGGCTGCTCTTGCACAAATGAGCTATCACTGAATCTACTAACAATGACATTCATTGAGTTCTTATGCCAGGCATTGTTCTAAGTGCTGTACATGGATTAACTAATTCAATTCTCATAACCACTATGAGGGAGGTTCTATTATGATGATGCCCCTTTTATAGTTCTTCAGACTGCACCAGGGTGATTTCAAAACCCAAATTTTATCTTTTTCTACCTCCCACCTCTACCTCATACTAGGCTTAGGATAAACATCTTAAAACAAAATCTTTAATATAGCTCACAGAGTCCCGCAGGATCTAATATTCTCTCTCAGCCTCATATATACCCTATTTCCCTTTCATGTTCCAGCTCCCAGATTTCTTTTAGGTTCTTGCCTGACTGTTTCATTTTCCCATAGCACATTGCATGTCCTCTTACCCCTGATTTTTATGTTAATTCCTTTTTTTAAGGGAACAGTTCCTGGGGGGCATTATGCTAAGTGAAATAAACAGACAGAGAAAGATAAATATTGCATGGTATCACTTATATGTGGAATCTATTTTTTTTAATTGAACTCACAGGAACAGAAAGTACAAAAATGGTTCTCAGGGAGTGGGGGGGGGTGAGAGAAATAGAGAGAGGCTGGTAAAAGTATACAAACTTTCAGTTATAAAATGAGTAAGTTCTGAGAATTTAACGTATAACCCAATGACTACTATGTAGTTGATAACACTATGCTGTACAATTGAAATTTGCTACAACAGGAGAACAAAAACGTTCTCATTTTAAAAAAAGAAAGAAGAGAGAGAGAGAGAAAGTGAATTAAAGGTAACATGTGAGGCCAGGAACATGTTAATTAACCTGGCCTCTTTTCACAACGCATACATATATCAAATCATCGCATTGTATACATCAAATGTACAATTTTATTTGTCAATCATACTTCACTGAAGCTGGAAAAAATAGGTTTAAAAAATAAAATTTATCTATGAGTTAAAAAATAAACAAACAGAAAGTAGTTCAGTCATCACTTCCTCAGGCCTCCCCCACTCCCAACTCCATCTTTGTATCTCTAGCAAGTATAAGTGAGCACATGTCAAATACCCAAATACCTTCTGAGTGAGGGAGGGAGAAGGTAGGGGAATGAATGCGTACTCCCACCAATTTTCTATTGGCAAGTTTTATTTAGCTTATTTAGTGTTATAACGTTTTCACATTTTTGTTCTGTTTTGTGATCTTTGCCTGGAAGGCTGGTTGCTTTGAGGTCTCCCTAGCATCTCAGTTGCTGTGGAGCTTAGACACTGTGCTGTGACATCTGAGGTAAGAAGCAGACTGCTGCTATACTATTTTAACTGTCACCAGAGTTGCTTATCCTCCATTTTAACTCTGAAGGATAGAAAAAGAAGCGTCTTCTGTATGAAATGTGAGCTCTATTTCTATTAAGAGAAATGCAGAGCTATCTCAGACATTTTATTCTTCTCCCTACAAGTCTTACCTTTCTACAAATGCAGTTTCTTTAAAATGCAATAATAGTGGGCACAGATAGGCTTCTGAAGTGATAAATAAATGGGACATCTACCACAGATTTAGATTCAATGATATTTATGTCTTATTTCCATCAAGTTTCAGGACAAACTGACAACTAGTTTTCAGTCATTTCGCACTACCTGTGGCCAGATAAATGAACATAAAGACAAAATATACATGTATTAATTTTATTTCAAAAATGGAAAATTGCTTTATTTTATTAAAAATGAAAATATGATTATGTCTCTTCAGATGTGTGTATGTGTGTATGAACAGACTACTACTTTTAATGTTGAAATTCTACTAGAATAGGAGATAATCCATTTTACATAAAATTTTAAAGATCTCAATTCTCATTATTTCTCTAAATATATCAGAGAATAGGGAATTGGAGAAAGTACACTTCCTTTGTTTAACTTGGATGCTGAGGAACACAGATGCACTTACAAACGTATAATCACCCAGTAACCTGATTTTCAGTCAAGAAGGCTCTGTAACACAAACATGATTAGACTTTATTTTATTAGCTTTTAGTATCCTAAGTTCTTTCTTATCCCCAGTCAAATGCAAGTACATGCCTCTTAACTTCAGAGAATTGTTACAATAATTTCCTTAATTTTTAAAAAAGAATTTACTTATTTGACAGAGAGGGAGAGAAAGCACAAGCAGGGGGAGTGGCAGGCAGAGGGAGAGGGAGAAGCAGGCTCCCTGCTGAGCACAGAGACTGATGTGGGGCTGAATCCCAGGACCCTGGGATCATGACCTGAGCCCAAGGCAGACACTTAACCAACTGAGCCGCCCGGGTGCCCAATAATTTTCTTAATTAAAATAGCCAAGAACCTTATTAAGAAAGAACCATATGCATGTATTTGGAGGAAAAAATGCTGAAAACAAAACAATTTTTTAAATCTGTAATCCTAGATCCCATTTTATACAGTGTGTGTGTGTGTGTGTGTGTGTGTGTGTGTGTGTGTGTGTGACAGAACAGAATGTTCCATTACGAGTTTTTGTTTTGAGAGCCTGGGATGGCTCCATGGCCATATGGAAGCAATTCAGTGTAATGGGCATGCTGGCCAACTGTGTAGGTTTTCTTCCTCTTCACAGCCCAATTCAAATTATTTGTGACAATGGGTGAGGGCCAGTGAAGAAAAAACTATTGGAAGCTATACCTGGCAAGACATTTATCATTGCATATAGTGGGCATATGCACTCCTAAAATTCTGGGGGTGTAATTAATGGTAATGTAATCTTGCAACTGGCGTGAATGGTCATGGGTTAAAAATCTAAAAGCTAATAAAATAAAGTCTAATCATATTTGTGTTACAAATAGAAAAGCCTTCTTTTTGGAATGAAATTTCCAGGATTGAAAGAACAAAGAGTAATGAACATAAGAAAAGATGATTCAAGAAAAATAGAAAAATTTTTTTAGTAAAATATGATATGAAGAGGAACACCTCGGTGGCTCAGAGGTTGAATATCTATCTACCTTTGGCTCAGGGTATGATCCCGGAGTCCCAGGATTGGGTCCTACATCGGGCTCCCCGCAAGGAGCCTACCTCTCCCTCTGTCTATGTCTCTGCCTCTCTCTCTGTCTCTCATGAATAAATAAATAAGATCTTTAAAAAATATATGGTATAAAGAATACCAAGTCAGAATATTTTATTTGTACTCACCAATAAAATAAGATGAAAAGAAAACAAAACTGTTTCTGGAGTCCTCATGATACTGAAACATAAGGAATTCCAAGAAAAAGTAGAAATATGCAGACATTGATACAAAAAAAATGAATCAAAAAGACATCACAAACTAAACTTCAGAAAGTATACTTAAGTCTACCACTGTGTTAAGAACCATGTTTGGTAAAAGAACACTCCAGGAGAATGGATGGCTGAGTGAAAAAGTCCCAACTGTGGATAGGTGTCCCAGTGTACATGAATCCCTTTTACTTGCAAATACCTAGCTTTTGTGGAATGCTTTTAGTTATTCCCAGCATCTGAGCAATTAGACCTGGAAAGAATGGATAGCCTCTAAGCCAGGGACCTGGCTCTTGTGGGAGGTTAAGTAATGTCATGAACCTCCCCAGAAGAGGCAGAAATTGTACAGAAAGCTTAAAAGTAAACAGTGAAGTATACAGAAGATTATTGGAAGGAAGGTGTCCATTTCAAATGGTCCTGGATTTGCAACTCCATCACTAATGTGTTATAAGACCTGAGATTCCTGCTGGTGTCTCAATTTTCCTTATGTCCAAAACGAGAGTAATTATTGCCAATTCACATCATTGTAAAGATAAAATGAGATTAAATAATAAAAAGTACACTTTAAAATTGAGAGGCTGAGTGTAAGGTATTACTATAGGATTGCAATTAAAAAAAAAAAAGGATTGCAATTTTGTGGCATCTAGACTCTATTCTAACCTATGCTTAGCATCCTGAACACATTCTTCCACATACTTCTTAAAGAGTCTTGTGGGACTTTCTGGCCCACCCTTTCTCCTAATGAAATCTCATTTTCCTTTCACTACCAGGGAACTCAAACATCCCAGGCCCCACTGTATAAGGTAAAAAACCTTATACAGTTGACCACAGGTTTTACTGTACCCACATTCCACAATTTCACTTAGTTTCTGCTGCATGGAGATATTACATATTCTAGAAGCCAGTGTGCTCTTTAAATTATTATAGTCAAATATGCATCACATAAACCAGCTTGTTATGTAAAAACAAAACAGTAAATAGATATTTTTAAAGTAACTTTTTATTACAAGAGACAATTTTAATGATTTTACATAAGAAAATATAATAAAAATCTAAAGGAAAAATACCCTTGTGTGAGAAACAAAAAGTCACATTTTGTTGTAGAGAAAATTAAACGGGAAATTTCTCAGGTCAAATTTCCTTGGCAGCAACAACAAAATCTCTTAGTGTTTTGAACATTTTTGCAGAGCTATAGCATTTATAGTTCACAAAAAATACTAAAGGGAAAATTTTCACCTTAAATCTTTTGCATGGAGGCTACCTCAGGAAAATCTACTTACCTAGACCTTAATAGGGTTTGGGCCAGAAGAAAAAAAGAATTATAAAAGCTGTTCTGTGGAGTCTGTAGTGAACATAGAACTGTTATGGGAGCTATAAGAAGGAGCTTTGCCCAGGGATAAAGATTATGAGCGAGTAAATGCATCATCTTTGTCTCAGTCTGTCATCGATAAGGACAGAGTAAATGAAGATGCAGACATAATGTACACAATTTACTAGATATAGTGCCTGGCAGTCAGTATTATTTATTGTACTATTATTAACATCTACTGCTAAGAATGATTGGAATATACAACAAAGCTTATTGTTAGACATGCATATGTGTGCAAGGTATTATGTCAAATCCTAAAAATATAAAGAAATGTGAGAAAAAATATCTGCTCCCAAGAAATTTACCACCTTGCAGAAACTGTATATATATATATATATATATATGTATATATATATATATATATATATACACACATTACAAAAAATAAACCTCATGAGATAGGCAAATATCAATGGGTAAAAAGTGCTACAAAAATTTAAAGGAACACATCCTTTAAATCCTGAGAGTCTTTTTAAAATTTTTTTCAAAATTTCTTTTATAATATATAATTGGAATGATTTCTTTTTAAATCGTATCTCTGGGGCATTTCGGTGGCTCAGTTGGTTAAATGTCCGACCCTTGGTTTTGGCTCAGGTCACGATCTCAGGGTCCTGTGTGAGATCCAGCCCCATGATGGGCTCCACCCTGCCCTACCTCACACTCGGGTACTCTCTCTCTAAAATAAATAAGTAAAATCTTTTAAAAATAAATAAAAATAAAAGTTGCATCCCTGAGTCTAATAGGCTTATAGATCATAAAAGTGACAAATGAATGGCAGTACCAATAGCCAGAAGTAAGTAATAGCATCCAGCATTACTTAGGTAGGACAGTTTAGAAGATGTTAATATGACTACTAAAGCTTGTCTGAAAGTACCTGTGTTTTCAGAAAGCAAGGAACCATACTCAAGGCAAATAGCATTCCTCCAACCACTCTAATTTGACTTTCAGCCGCATTATTCTACGAAAAAGGCTCTCACTTAGGTCTGAATGAGATCTCCATGCCACCAAATCCAGGAGAGCAAAGAACCAAGCCAGAGAGCTACACTGTCTGAGCAATATTTAAAATCATACCAAGAACGGACTCAGTGGAGACCCCACTGCCACCACTGATGAGCACAGAAACTTAAACACTGGTGGATGGTTATTACACTGATCACATAATTCTAGTTAAAATACTTAAATTGGTTCTGCTGGCATCCTGGAAGTCTTCATGATTAAGGACACCGACTACCATAATCGGCACTGTGTCATGTGAAGGTAAGCCTCACATGGATTTTATAGTTTAGGTAAAGAATGCAGAAAAATCCACAGATGTATACCTCTCCATAACCTATGAGCCCTGTAAATACTTCTGAACATTTATTCCTTGGAGCTTTTCAGAGAGATTTTATCTTCTTAATTCAACAATAACCTTAGTGGTCCATTTCCAAATAACTCAGAAGTTTGTCAAAGGCTAATTATTAGGCAGATATCAACGTTCCTATAGTAACAGACTATCCTGCATTTGCCTTGCATTGTGTTCTTGGAAAGATATTGTATAGAAGGTGCAATTTGAGTCTAACTCAGAATTTATCTTGAGCATTTGGCATTCCTATGCCACTTTTCTGATTCTCAAAAGGAAATGACTATCTACCATGAGCATGGTCCTACCCATCGACCTGAAGTCCGCTGTCACCATGTAAGAAATCTGTACCTTAAATAAGATAAGACTAATGAGAATGAGGTATGAAGGACTCATATCCTCTCTCATGGCCCTTGAAACCATACCTTTCGGATTTGTTCACACATAGGAACAAAATAATCAACCTCTTTTATATAAATTCCTGTATTTTAATTTCAATCATTAAGTTATACTTTAAATAATAGTAATTTTTGTTAATAGGTAGTGAAAGCCACCCAAATTCAATATAATAAATAATGTCATGGGGCTTATTGAATCACTTAATCATTTAGAAAAACATCCTAAATTTTATTTATTAATTTTTCTCATTCTAAAACTTTCTCACAAAATAAAATCAGAATTCCCTACAATATGAATCTTCAATTGAGCTCATTAAGTATAACACAAATAAAGATTATTTTAATCTCTTAATGACAATACAAATCTTCCTGTAGGATCTATTATAATCTGGTGTGATTATGACTATAAAGAATGGGCTCATTGACTCTTGAAAGCAATTACCAATTAAATTGTTTGAGCCTGCTCTTCTTGAAAAATCCCCAAAGCATATAAATTTCCAATAATCACAGTATAATAATTGCTATAACTTTTAACAAGCATTTATCTTGCAGTATTTGCTACCTGTCAACTTTTATGAAATCACAATGTTCAACTGATCATTCTGAGAAAAGTAACTAAGTGCTTTTTATAGATACTAACAGCCCTAACAGCGTGTGAACTTTCCATTAAAAGAAACCTCCTATGGGCAATTGCACTTGACCAGGCTTTCATTTCCACACATCTTAAGTACACAAACTATTGATTTATGCACGTTGTTAAATCCATACTAGGTGAATCTCACTGCAAGGTTCTTATGCCCAGTTTTCTCTTACATTCTCTAAAGCAGTGGTTCGCAAAGTGTTCCTGAACCAGCAGTGTCAGCGTTACATGAGAACTTGTGAGGAATGAAAATTCTCAGGTCCCATTCCAGAACTCAATCAGAAACTCTGAGGCTGGGGCTAGAATCATGTGTTTCAACAAACCCTGCAGGTGATTAAGATGCCAGCTAAAGTTTGAGAACTTTAGCTCTAGAGCAACAAGATGTTCTCCTGCTATCATAAAGGAAAGGTGTTAAGCCCTTACTTTAGAGCAGAAGATTTTGTCAAATCCTGTCACTAGACCCAAGATGCCATTATACTTTATAGACTATATGGGAATTCTTTACAGATGGTACCATTTTTAAAATGTTTTTCATTTAATAAGATTTTAGAATATGGCATATTCTCAATCAATGTGAAAGTAGAGATATGTTATTTGGGTATTAAAAGAAAATTTGGGTTTTAAAAGAAAAATGTGGTTATTTAAAACAGTATGCTATTCCAAAAATAAAAATAAATAATGTCTGTCATAATTTCAACAGGTTCTTCCATATAATCAGTCAAAGAAAATAGGGCTGATTCCAACTTTTGCCCTATAGTATTTTCTGGGTCCAGCACTTGTTCCATTTATGCCCTAGAGTTCCATTTCTACCATGTCTGCATGATGAATGAATGAACAAAATCAGTAGAACTATTCCTACACAAAGGCCTTCAAAAGCAAGCTGGTAAGATTATCCCAAAGAACAGATAGAGAGGAACTGGTTTATTTTGCCAGTAGTCCCCATGGCATGGCCTGTGATATAAAGAAGACTA
This sequence comes from Vulpes vulpes, assembly GCF_048418805.1. NCBI lineage: Eukaryota > Metazoa > Chordata > Mammalia > Carnivora > Canidae > Vulpes > Vulpes vulpes. The sequence continues at coordinate 32,641,068 of NC_132783.1, forward strand.
GAAACTTTTAAAAAGAGAGAAAATAAATGGATTTATAAAGATATGCACCTCAGTTTCTACATAGATACAGGATACCAAGAGTAAAGCTTTGGGCAAAGCAATAGTTTTCACTCAAGAAATCAGGATCTACTTTATTGTTATTATATGCATCATAGGCTGTGGGTCACGAATTTTCCTGTTTCCTTCAGGAGTTTTGTAAAGTCCATATTTGGGGTGTGAGGTAATTAGTGTGATTCCCACTCCATAGCAGATTTCCTACTGGAATGCTAATCTTCTGAGAATTTTTAAAACTTAAGGAGAGAAAATACTTTTATAGCGCAACGCAGAACTTTCATGAATAATTCATATTTCACAGATGTCACTGTCATTCTGGAAAGAAACCACTTTATATTCTTTTTTAATGCACTTAAAGCAAATGAGAGACCACAGTTGTCAAATTTTCAGTTATATTAAGAGGGAGATCATGATACATCAAAAAAATAAGAAATACCACAGCATGAGTTAATAAAATAATTGGCTGAAATAAATAACAGAAAATATTTATAGTAAACTTATCTACCCAACTGGCTAACCCCATTAAATCAGTTTCACATAGTTGTTCTAATTTGAATTCATTTGGGGCACCTGAGTGGCTCAGTGGTTGAGCATCAATCCCATACTGGGCTCCCAAGAGGGAGCCTGCTTCTCCCTCTGCCTTTGTCTCTGCCTCTCTCTGTGTGTCTCTCATGAATACATAAATAAGATCTTTTTAAAAAAATAATTTGAATTCATTTACACAAGAGAAAATCTTAATGTAATACCTGAGACTGAGCGTTAATATTGGCTCCTTCCTTAACAAGAACTTTGACAACTTCCGCTTGTCCAGCCAAAGACGCAATGTGAAGAGCAGTGTTTCCCTTCTGTTTCGGAGAAACAAAATAGAAAATCTTAGAGGTTTCCAAACTTTGTAGAAATCAAATGTACAGGCATTTTCAATTTTGCTAATTACTTCAAGTGGTTAAAGCCTGTCATTCTATCAGGATAGTGGCCTACATCGGGAAGGGATAATTGTCTGCCATCAAAACACTGAGCCTCCCATATAGTGTTTTCCTTTTCTAGCCTTCATAATTCTGGTGAGGTGTTTAAGAACATAGAAAGACTGATTTCTTATTGAATCAAATTTGGGATTTGTGTGCACGTGCAGATGTGTGACAATTTATTGCCTATAGTAAACTTGTATTTTAATTTTTCTTTGCAATTGCCAGAGAGCTTTTGGTTTTGTTTTTAAATTTCCACTAGAATTGCTGAATATCATGAGCAGGGAGGGCCTGTCTACATTTAGGCAATTATGCATGCATGAGGTGTTAGAAATCCAGGTTACCTGGCCATATTCCTAACTTATTCCAGCATTCTTTTTGTGTATCCCTGATCAAAATAATCTCCAGCTGGAGGCTAGAGGGCCTGCAGCCTCTCTGCTTCTCTCACAACCATAAATCACATTCCAGCCCTGGGTAACAGGCTTGACTCTGACTGGCTACTGTTTTTCTCCAAATTAAAATGACCCCTTCTAAAGACAAATATTTGTTGCCTCTGATGATATTTCAAAAATATATCTGTGGTTTCTGAAATGACTCCCCAAAGACAAGGTTCAAATTTTCTTTAGTAAAAGGAATATCAACAACAACAACAACAAAAAAAAAACAATAGTTTCTGGCAAACCAAACATCTGGTACTTTTCTTTAAAAATGAGTCCAATTTCTCTGTACAAATACACATTACAGTGGCAAAATCAAATTTTCCCAATAATTCAATCCATGATCCAAAATCTCCTTTCCATTACAATATAAAAGATTCTGTATATTCTCTTACCAAGTTAAGTGAATACATTAAAAGATATAAAAGCTTAAAACATGAAAATTACTTGCCCATTTCAACTGAGAAGTTCACTACATCAGTTTATTTTTTTAAATGAATTGACCTTAGGAAAAGAGGTGCTATTGTCTATAGAGGATTATATTAATCTATTCTCTCTGTGAACCAAAGGAAAAAAGGACAAAATATTAGAAACCAGGTACAAAGATTCTTCTGTCTCATGTTTGATAAAGCCCTATATGAACCAGTTCAAACTCTGCAAAGTTTAGAGGAGTCTCAATTTCAGTTCTGCATTGTCAAGAATCTTGGTGTTCCAGCAAACCTCTGCAAAGCATAACCAGAGAAAGCAACTTTAAATCATTCCTATTTTCCAAGGAAATAAATTCTACCGGCATGAATCGTTACCTTAGTAGCAGAATCCACTGAGGACCCTCTTCCCAGAAGCTCCTGAACCAGGCCCACGTGGCCCTCCTTGGCAGCCAGGTGGAGAGCATTGAGTCCATTCTGAAAGGAAGCAAACGAGCTTCAGAAGTGATGTAATAGTTGCCAACAGCAGATTTTTTTTTTTTTTTAAAGATTCTATTTATTTATTAGAGACACAGAGAGAGGCAGAGACACAGGCAGAGGGAGAAACAAGCCCCCTGCCGGGAGCCCAATGAAGGACTCACTCCGACAACCCTGGGATCACGACCTGAGCCAAAGGCAGAAGCTCAACCACTGAGTCACCCAGATGCCCGGAAAGTAGCTGATTTTTATGCGCATATCTAACCCAGAGACTAGATAGACTCTGGTCTATTTGTTGTACTTTTTCTTTTTGCATTAGCTTGAAGCTGTTAAGCTCAGAGAGACTAATTTCCAGTGTTTTTGATTCAGAGAAGCAAAGTGGTAAATATCCATTAGAACTGTGATTTAGAGGTGCCTTGGTAGCTCAGCTGGTTAAGCCTCTGACTTCAGCTCAAGTCATGATCTCAGGGCCCTGGAATCCAACCTTCATCAGGATCTCTGCTCAGTGGGGAGTCTGCTGTTCCCCTCTCCCTGCTACTTTACCTACTTTGCTCTCTCTCTCTCTCTCTCAAATTAATTTTAAAAATCTTAAAAAAGAAATGTGGACTTGGCAATTTTTCTCAATAAACTTTTTTAACCAAGAAATATCTAAATACTTTTCTAATGGAAAATAAAGAGCAACTCTGCATCATTTATTGGACTAGCCAGAAATGTAATTCTTTCCAGTTTCTAGAATACCGAGTTTAAATACATCTTACTTTTTAACAAATGGGAAGGAATGGCTTTTTCATAAAGAGTGATTAAAAAGCTGTAGGACAATTCTAAGGTACAACAATTTTGCGATGACAACATTATACTTAAAAGATATTTAGCACCATTATCACTAATTTGCCCTGAGGTTTTTTTCCCAAAAAAAATTGAAGTTTATCTTCTAATTTGATAGGACTGTAATATCTGAATCACATCTATCTAGATTCCTGAAAAATTACTCACCATAGCACTGAAAAAACTCTTTGACAATTTAACTAAAAATGGTATCTACATACACTATATTGACCTCTCCCCAGAGTGACTTAACCAGTCAATCTGAACTTTTATTATCAGTGCCAATGAAGTAATTTGTCACATGGGCCCTCTCCATTCCCCAAAGGAAGATGAGGTAATCTAAATGGTAAGACCCCCTGTTTTTTCCTTAAGGGAAAGTGACCTTGCCTGGAACATTTCTTTTGCTAGTAACTTTCTTGCCCTACTGTCCTTCCTATAAAAAAGTTCCATTTTTGTGCCACTCCTTAGAGCTCCTAGATGGGATGCTGGCCATTTCATTAACTATATAATAAAGCTAATTATCTTCAAATCTACTTAGTTGAATTTTGTTTTTGAACACATATAAGGAAGCCAAATACATATACAAATTGTTAGTTGGCAAATTTCCTGTTTGTGGTCACTGTATATTTTACACTGAATGATTTTCTTATGGAAAGCATTCAGGGCTTTATATTTGGTTCAAAAATTAAGTAATATTTGTTTTCCTTCCTGCAAAACATGGTCCTGGTTTTTCAACAAAACTTAACTTTGAGTAGCCAATATAGTTGCACTATCAATACATGCATGTCACAGTTTTTAAATATTCATCAGCACAAAATTATTAGAATTTAAGTACTTTCAAAATTTGTTATTCCTAGAAAATTTAGCAAATGAATCAACAATATAACAAAAACTTGAAAAAGATAGTTTTATGACTCGTGTGTTCTACCAACATGCAAATAATGTTAACTGTGTTAACTTCACATAAATGATAAAAATTGTTTTCCACTCCCTTTACCAGACCAAAGTTGTTTTCTGAGTTAATTATTCAACAATCAGGGTGGCTGGTTTGGAATTGAGCATCCAATTCCACTCTTGGTTTCAGCTCAGATCATGATCTCAGGGTTGTGAGATTGACCCCTTGTGGGCTCCAGGCTCAGTGAGGAGTCTGGGTGGCTCCATGGTTGACCATCTGCCTCTGGCTCAGGTCATGATCCCGGGGTCCAGGAATCTAGTCCCACATCCAGCTCCCCACAGGGACACTGCTTCTTCCTCTGCCTATGTGTCTGCTTCTCTCATTAATAAATAAATAAAATCTTTAAAAAAATTATTCAACAACCAATCTCTTTGGTAACAGGAAGTACTTATTAAGTAGACCTAAACTACTTCACAAATGGTAAACTTATTTTGACACAATGAAGGGAAAGCAGTGATCATAGGGTAGGAATTTTTAAGGAGATAATTAACCTGATATTTTAGAGCCTTTAACTTTACTGATATCTTTTTATTTTATGTATTTTTCAGCATGACATTTGATTAGTTTTCTTAAGTTGCTTACAGGAAGAAATCTTTTACTGTCATGGACCATTACATAAGTGTTTTTAGAGTTGGATCTGCTATTTCAGTCAGTAAGAAACAAATGTTCCAATCACTGTGAGTTGTTAGATGGCCTAGCAAACTAATATTTATTTATATATTTTTAAAAATATTTTATTTATTTATCTGAGAGAGAGAGAGAGAGTACACATGTGATCAGGGGGCAGGGCAGAGGGGGAGAGAGAGAGAATCTCAAGCAGACTCCTCACTGAGCCTGGAGCCCACACAGGGCTCAATCTCACAACCCTGAGATCATGATCTGAGCTGAAACCAAGAGTGGAATTGGAAGGAACTGGATGCTCAACTGATTGAGCCACCCAGGCTCCCCCTAATGAACTAATATTTAAAGAATTTTTCATTTTCAAAGATTTTTAAAATTTATCTATTTAAATTTGTCTATCTATGAGAGACACAGAGAGAGAGGCAGAGACATAGGCAGAGGGAGAGGCAAGCTCCCTGCAGAGGGCTCAGATATGGAACTTCATCCCAGGACCAGGGGACCATGACCCTAGCCAAAGGCAGATGCTCAACCATTGAGTCACCAAGGTGTCCCTCATTTTCAGATGTTTAGTGTAGGAAGTTGCCTTTCATTTTCCTCAATTTTTGCATCTGCCTCCATGTGAAGTTTCCACCTTAGAGTTTGAAAGGACCTTTGAGACATCTAACCAGGTGATTTACATAACACTCAGCCCACCCCATGTCTGACACATAGTATCTACTCCATTAATACTGTTGGATAAATGAATAAACCTAAAGAGAGCATAGAGGGAATATTTTGGTAAAGATTACATTTGCAAATAATCAAAACTACTTTTTAAAATATTTAATTTATTTATTTGAGAGACAGAGAAAAAATGAGCAGGGGTTAAAGGGGTAGAGGCAGAGAGAGAGAAGCAGACTCCCCACCGAGCAGGGAGCCAGATGCAGGGCTCAATCCCAGGACCTGATCATGACCTGAGCTGAAGGCAGACACTTAACTGACTAAGCCACTCAGGCAACCTAACAAATAATCAAAACTATTTAATATATTGGAAAGAAAAAGACTCTAGAATTTATAAGCTTTCTATAGATCAGGATTTTTGTACAAATGGGATTAGAGATGACTGGTTTAGGGATATTTTTTCTAGGTGCTTGAAGCCTACCCAAAGGACAACTGGACTTTTTTCTGCCCTGGAATTGTCATTGTCACCGGCTAGACCCCAAGATCTGACCTTTACTTCCTATCCACTTGTACCCATCAACCTTTGTCCCACATTTTCCTGTAAGCTCTTCTTTACAGCTTGTCTCTTAACTCAGGCAACTGGAAACCAAAACCACCTCCCAGCTATGGAATTGCCTGCCAAGACCTCCAGCTGGCCCAGATCACCCAGACCAGTTTGTGCTTAACCCCTGACTCAAGCCTGCACAGGTGGACCATTGAGTGACCTCTAGAATGACTGATAACTACATTTACCTCATTATAATGCTAACGTCTCCACACAAAGAGGAGTACAAGCTTCATTTACATAACATACAAGGCGTATACAGGCACATTTCCTTTTTTTTTCTTTAAGGTGCATACATGGCCTTATGCCTGCCTCTACATACAGTGACAAGGCTTTTCTATCTAGTCATTCTAACCCTAAATAAAAGGAATGCATGCTAGGGGAGTCACAACTGTGTAAGTTATTACCCATAATTTCCCTATTTGCTGCAAATAAAGTTTACTTCATGCAACAACTCCCCAGCTGGTATATCTGTGACTCACCAAGGAGAGAACTCACGTTGGTTTGGTTATATTTTCTTTTTTCTAAAATCTGATGCCATACAATTCAGGGCATTCTTACTTGAGGGGCAAACATTGGCTTGTTCAAATAACAAAACCTCTCCATATATGACATCTGTGTTGATCCATTCTTTCTTCCTTTCTTTTTTTTTTTTTTTAATAATCTCTACACCCAACATGGGGCTCAAACTCATAACCCTGAGATCAAAAGTTCCATGCTCTGCTGACTGAGCCACTCAGGCAGCTGCACCCCCAACCCTTTGTTGACCCATTTTTTATGAAGTTCCTCTTCAAGACTAGAATGGGGAATCATTTGATTTGTTCTTCTGCAATTCTCTTTTAGTTTTTGAAAAAAAAATATTTATCTTCATTAACTTTTATGCCCCATTAGAATTTTCTCAGTGGATCATGTTTACTGTTTAGTAATTATTCTATCTGGTGTCAATATTTATTTAACTTAAAATAAAAGTTTAACTTGTTAACTAAAATTCCCAATTGAGGGAATATGGAGGATTTCTTTCTTTTTTAAAAAGATTTTATTAATTATTCATGAGAGACACAGAGAAAGAGAGAGAGAGAGAGAGAGGCAGAGACAAGGCAGAGGGAGAAGCAGGCTCCATGCAGGGAGCCGGATATGGGACTCCATCCCCGGACTCCAGGATCACACCCTGGGCTGAAAGCAGGCTCTAAACCGCTGCCACCCAGGCATCCCTGGAGGATTTCTTACCTTATGCTCTTCAGAGTCCTTTAACCATCCTAAATAGATCAAATTGAAAGAAGACTTGAGGGACTACTGGGTGGCTGAGCAGTTGAGAATCTGCCTCCAGCAGTTTAGGGCATTATCCTGGGATCTTGAACCAGCTCCATTTTGACCTCAGTCTGTACTTTCAAACTCATTAAGTTCTTTCCAGCATATCTTTAAACTCAGGCAAACGATTTAGTGGGCAAAGCATCCCGCGATGGGAACTGAAATTACCCTTCAAGCAATAGTGCCCTGATCTGACATGAGTGAAACCTGGCATGATTGACCCCTCGACAATGATGGACCTGACCTTTACTGCCCATCTACATGCACCCACCCACTTCTGTCCCACATTTTTCTTATATAAATCTAGAAGTATTTTTAGCACTTTGGAGACAGTCTTTGAGACATTGGCCTGCTGTCTTGCTTGTTCTGGCATCTCTGAAATACATCCCTTTCTTGTTTCACCCCCCACTCATCTCTCTACTTTTGGATTTTGTCAGGGATGAATGTCAAAACCTAATCTATTTAGGATACCCAAAGTCAGGTATTTTCATACCCTTGCACCCCAGTTACAAGATTTTCTCAGACTGAACCTATGGCTTCTGAGCTGCAATCACTTGAAAAAGCAGAAGGGGAGGGAAAAGAATAATAAAGCATGTCCTCAACATTTTCAAAATTGCCAGTGATTTCTCTTTTAGTTCCTTAATTTAATATTTCTCAGTATCACACCTTCCTATCCTGTCATGGAAATGCTTTACTATGCGAATCAACAAATAATATGCATCAAGACTTCTTTTCCTCCCACCCTAAGAGCCAGTTGTTAAACATTTACCAGCAATATCACTGTTTGCATGTCAAAGTTTCAGGTTTGAAAGCAGTTTTATCTTTAAAAAATGTGAACTGGAAAAATGGCTCCCCAATGGTCAATTTCTCTAAGGTACACTGGCCTGAATCTGGTCTTTTTTTTTTTAATTTTTATTTATTTATGATAGTCATACAGAGAGAGAGAGGCAGAGGGAGAAGCAGGCTCCATGCACCGGGAGCCCGATGTGGGATTTGATCCCGGGTCTCCAGGATCGCGCCTTGGGCCAAAGGCAGGCGCCAAACCGCTGCACCACCCAGGGATCCCGTGAATCTGATCTTCATGTGGGATCAGTCTATAGGTATTCTTGCTTACAAGTTTTTTTTTTTTTTTTTTAATAAAGAGTCAAGCATTATTAACTAATCACCAATCCTGTATTGCTTAAAATGGGTGGTCTAGACTGGTTTGAAAATGATCTCAACAGTGGCATTCTGAATATAATTTTCTATTAATTTAAAATAGGTAAGTTTGAGAATTAAGATGTTTAAGAGGTATAATATTGGGGTGCCAGAGTGGCTCAGTGGGATGAGTGTCTGACTCTTGGTTTTGGCTCAGGCCATGATCTCAGGGTCTTGAGATCAAGCCCCACATTGGGCTCTGCACTCAGCGGGGATTCTGTTTGAGATTCTCTGTCCCTCTACCTCTGCCCCTTTCCCAACTCGTGTATAAGCGTGCACTCTCTCTCTTTAATAAATAAATAAATAAATAAATAAATAAATAAATAAATAAATAAAATCTTTAAAAAGAATAAAAGGGGTAAAATTTTCTTCAATTCTATGAGTGGCCAACTCTGATGTTTAGAGGATTCACAATACTCCTCTCAATTTCCTTTCTGGGGAGTCTTTCTCCTTTCACTCTATAGCATCAGGCTCAGCTGAAAGGTTTAACTTGCTGTAGACCAGACCACTAGAATACAGATATTCTATTTTCATGTTTTAATAAACATTGACAAAAACTTTTTCTAAAAAATTGACAAAGCTAACAAGACACTATCTCAAATAGAATACAGCTGACATAGTCTGAAAAGTTATAAAGTTCAAATATATATTTATGTTAAATGGATTTAGGTGAAGCTATCCTAAGGAGGACTCCAATGACAAACTATTTTAGTTTCCTCCATAGCTTTCTTTTCATGAATTAAAAATGTAACTGACTTTATTTTCACCAGACAAAAAAACACTTAAATCCACAAAACAGAATAGAACATTTCCTCAAAAATTAGCTAGCTTTCTTCTCAATTAATTACAAGGTTGGTGGGATCCCTGGGTGGCTCAGTGGTTTAGCGCCTGCCATTAGCCCAGGGCACAATCCTGGAGACCCGGGATCGAGTCCCACATCGGGCTCCTGGCATGGAGCCTGCTTCTCCCTCTGCCTGTGTCTCTGCCTCTCTTTCTCTCTGTGTGTGTATCATGAATAAATAAATAAAATCTTTAAAAAAAATTACAAGGTTGATGCTCTATGTTAAAAAATTTTTTCCAATGAAAAAGTACCATTTTTGGAGGCAAAAAGATCCTGCTACAAATCACTGAAATACAGTTGCATTTTATTGAAAACATTGTCAAGAATATGATTAAAATTTTCCATATGAGGGAATTGTTCAGAAACCAAACTGTATGTAACATGTATAATGAATTCAGGATATATGTGTATTTTTAAGATTTCTGTAATACTAATACTACTAAAACTAGAGTAGTTAAAAAGACAGATGATGCATGACATTCTAGTTATAAATGCTATAAATTTTTAATCTGCCTTCTTTTAAAATGCAACCAAATTGGGACTATCATATTATTGCTCTCATATTATTGAATCAGCTGTAGGAAAAAGAAGACAAGCAACTTGCATTATGCTTAATTTTTTGGTTCTAGAATTTCAATAGATTTAATAAGCAATTGAATATGGTGAGTGATTGTTATCAGGAAAAGCAACTCAGTATCAACTAGACTGAAACAAAAACTATTTTATCTTGTGAATATAAGCTAACATATAAGTTAATCATGTTTAAATGAAAAGTGATAAATAATCCTATTCAGTAATACAACGTAGCTAACTCTTAGAGAATATATTTTGCAGTTAACCCATTTTGGTTAGTCCCTAAGGTCATGTTTCTAAAAATCAAATTTCCCACAGGAGCCACACACTGACATGCTTTAGCTTACCATGGTCTAATAGTAGTACTGGCCTACATTTCAATGGATGTTATTTTGTTGTTAGATAGTCTTCACTTTGTCAGGTACGGGGAATGAGGAAGTGGACATGCCTAACTAGTTAGTTTTTTTTTTTTTAAGATTTTATTTATTAATTTGAGAGGAAGAAAACACAAACAGGAAGAGGGTCAGAGGGACAAGCAGACACCCCACCAAGCAAGAAGCCTAACATGGGGCTTGATCTCTGAACCCTGAGATCATGACCTGAGCTAAAGACAGATACTTAACCAACAGAGGTATCCAGGTGTTCCTAGTCAGAATTTTTATATCTGGGTGCAAATATAGGGCATGTTCTAGGACTCTCCCAATAGTGCTTCCCACATATATAGTATTTGAGGCACATATCCAAAACATAAAATATTGTCAGTTTCTGTATTTATTAGAATACGCATCATGAGCTTACTGAGTTCCGGCTAAAGGGTCTTCTGAAACAACTCATATTTAACAGAAACAATAACTATTCATTCTCTTAAATTAATATCAGATTAGACAAGCAGTTACATCACCACAAAACAATGTACCTGGATTATGTTATCTTTATTCCCTACAGAAATGGATCATTGAATTATAAAACATCATTATATATTATAAAGAAATATAAGAAATGTACATTTGAGCAACATTTATACCCTTGTGTTTATTTTATATGGGTTTTCTGGATTAACTATTGTTGAGTTCAATAACAGAAAAAGTTTAGTAAGAGGAAGAGCCTCTAGGCTTCTGTTTACTGAACTTTAACTTAGGAAAACTGCATAAATCACTGTGCTTGTCTTTTTCTCTAATTTCTAAGAAACACAGAATAAATTCAGTACCCATCAGAATTAATTACCACAAGGTTCTCTATTCCTCTTTTCCTTGCTTTTGCCTTTATGTTGCTTAGTTTCATTTTTAATGATATCAGAATCACAGTACATGAGTTGTGTCATCAAAACATTACTGTCAAAATTCTTCAGACCTTTTGTATCTTAAAACAGCATTATGCAAAGTGTTTTCACTGTATTTGATGTATTACTCCCTATCTCGCAGGATTTATAGACCGTAATTATGCTTTGATATTTATGGTTGCTGATTCTAATTAGCTACTCATTGGCTCAACATACTAACCAACACTTTGGAAACAACTTAGATGAAAATTTAAAATAATTTAAAAATCAAAAACAAAATCTTAAGAGGAAAATCTAAGAATTGATTAAACCTGGGAAACATTAGTCTAAATAGTGAATTAATATCTTTATTTAGCATGCTTGAAAATAAAAACTGTTGGTTTTCTAACTCTGATGAAGCAAATCTGGAGGAAAATAGATAAATACACAGTAAACAAATGATTGTATGAGATATTGGAAGATCATCCTTGGCATTGATTAGAAATCTTTCCTTTTAAAGTTGTTAAAAGGTTAAATATTTTTCATTTGTATGCAACTCACTGAAATTGTTTTCTTTTTCTTTCTTCCCTTCCTTTTATCTTTCTGTTTTCCCTTTTTAAAGACAGTGTGGTCAACTACAGAATAATAACATGGTGTTGGAAATAAGAAATGCAATCTGGTCCTCGCTCTGCTACTAACTAGATGTGTGACTTTAGGCATATCACTTAACCTCTTTGCCCTCTAAAGATCTGATTTAAAAAATGATAATAGTGACAATGAAAATGCAAGGACAATGATAAAGAAATAAATGTTTATGAGCAACAATTGTGTGCCATTGTTTTAGCCTTTTTAAAAAATGAATGTAAATTTATTGAAATTGGTTTGGAGGCGGCTGTGTGGGTGAATAGGTGGGGGTTTTCCAAAGAGAACTGTGGAGAGAAGCCAACCTCCAGGAGGGGAGGGAGAAGGTGCTTGGCTACAGACTCTCTTTTAGGTCTGATTTCTTTCCTTCTGCTTCTTGCACATCACGTCCAGCTTCCAGTTCTTCCACCTGTTCTTGTGAGGCTTGATGGGGCACGAGCTCACCACTTCCCATTCACTTCACAGAGCACACATAGTCTGTGCATAGTTGCTGGGGTCCAAAAGCTGACTAATCCTTGGTCTTGCCTCAGACTTGTCGCAGATCACATTAGCTAGCCTTAAGAAAGGATGGGAAGTGGCTGAAGGTGTGTGCCAAGATGTCAACATTCACGTCATTGCCCAGATCCCTACAGAAGATGTGGAAGTCATCTGCATTCCACTCCAGCAGGCTAGGATCCTCCCAGGTGCCAAACAAATGTAGCATTTCAACTTCTCTAGCTTTCTTTCCTTCTTGCCCTTACCCAGAGGCTCTGGGACCTCCAAAGCCATGAAGCCAAGGCAAGGCGGTTAGGTCCATGGACTTGGGGACAAGAATCCAGAAAGGCACAGTGGGGGCAGTAGGCTTCCCTCTCATACTCCTAATGGGTGGGGCTCAAGCTCAAGCTCAAGAAAAAGCATGGACAGGCCCCCTGGTAGGCTGAGCTCAAAGACTTTAGGGCCAGCTGGAGTGCCTCCTGCCTCCACCACAACCAATGTACTAGTCTTCGTTAGCCCAGCTGCTGCTACCACCATGCCTCTTCATTCTCTTTCAGGTCCAATGCCAAGGCCTAAGCACAGCTCATGGGGTGTTGTTGGCCCTTCCAGCGGAGGCCTTAGAGCAGCCATGGAGACAGGAAGTGGGAGCCAGCCATTGAAGGCAGGTCCCACAAGGACCTAATGGGAGGGCCCGCATAGCCAGAGGTGGGGTGACTACCTGCTGCAGAGGAAAGGACATAATCTGCTCTCTGTAGTAAATGGGAAATGAAGGTCAGATTCAGGATAGGGGTCCTCTGGGGAACCAGAGCTGCATGCCATAAGAACAGGGCTTCCTGAGCCCCTGGACTGCCCATGTGACTCCAATCACCAGGACAAAAGCTAAGTGAATCACTCACTACGGGAGAAACCTGAGTCTAAGAGTCTGTTGGACCTGCTGTTAATTTAAATTATTAAATTTTGGTCACAATAGTTGGGCGAATCACAGGAGCTGCTGGGACCTGTATGGGTATTACCATGGAGACCTTGGGTACAGCAGGCACAATAACTGGGATTCTAGTATCATAACCCTCAGAAATTTCTGCTCAAATCTCCACCTCCATCTCCTCCAAGCATTCCTTGCTACTCTTGTCCAGGATGCCTGTGCCAGTCCCCAGGACTGTAGGTCCTCCTGTACCTGGGAATCCCAGGGCTGACCTTACCAAATAATGTCACCAAATACTAAATGGGAACCAATCAAAGCAGGCTACTATAGATAAGTCCTTGCTATTGGCTTTATGTAAATTAATGTTGATAAAATAATATGAATTTGAGTCTTTTGAAATGATCAATAAATATTCATTGAGTTTGTATTGTGGGGAAGGGCTTGTAGATCTGTGAATCCCAGCCAAAGTATCACCTTTGATTCTACAACTTTTGGATAACACTATTTCTAAAGAAAATCATTAAAATGACTAAATATACCAAATAGTTAAAGAGAAGAGAAAGAAAGAAAGAAAGAAAGAAAGAAAGAAAGAAAGAGAAAGAAAGAAAGAAAGAAAGAAAGAAAGAAAGAAAGAAAGGTAGGTCTTAAGTGCTACTTTGAAACAACCATGTGTAAAAATTTTGGGGAGAGGGAAGAGCCAAAGTGAGAGAAAGAATCTCAAGTAGGCTTCACTCCTAGCATAGAGCTAGGGTGGGGCTTCTTATCACAACCCTGAGATCACAACCTGAACTGAAATGAAGTCAAATGCTCAACCAACTGAGCCACCCAGGAGCCCCAATCATATGCAAATTAATCAATCTTAAAGGGCAGGGTTTTTTTTGTTTAGCACTTCTGTTAAAATTTTATAAAGCAATTTTATAACATTTTGTTTATAATCAGATTTTAGAGTAAGCTGTTTCACTATTTCTCTTCTTGATTTTATGAAATATTTTGCCCATTGACTGCTTTTCTATGATCATATAAAACAAGTGCATGAAACCTCAGGTAGAACAGGTAGCCAATAAAAATTTTTATAGAGGGGCAGCCCGGGTGGCTCAGCGGTTTAGCGCTGCCTTCAGCCCAGGGCCTGATCCTAGAGATCCAGGATTGAGTGTCTCTGCCTCTCTCTCTCTCTCTCTCTCTTTCTCTGTGTCTCTCATGAATAAATAAATAAAATCTTTAAAAAAATAAAAATTATTAAAGAAAAAAATGTGACATTTAACAAAAAATTATAGAGCCATTCAAGCATTAGGTACATTTCTGGCACATACAGAAAAGAAATAGAGCAGTCCATCTGGAAAAGTTGAAGAACAGATTCAAGAAGGTAAGCATAAATAAAGCTAAATATACATAAAGGTTAAATGTTTGCATCAAAATCCATTAAGCTGTTTTGCATCTTAGTACAAATACATAACCAACAAGTATTTGTCTAGCACCCACCAAGTGGTCATCTCTAGGTGCTAGGTTCTAAGGGACATGTGACATATTTTCTGCTCCCAAAGTACCCTAAAATATTTATTATTAAACAATTGAAAATCATCTCTGTGCTACATATACTTGTCTATGTTTTTTTTTTCAAATCTCTAGCTATTCTACTTTGCAAATCTCACATTTTTTAAAAAGTGTTTATTTATTTATTCATGATAGACATAGAGGGAGAGGCAGAGACACAGGCAGAGGGAGAAGCAGGGAGCCCAATGAGGGACTTGATCCCGGAACTCTAGGATCACGCCCTGGGCCAAAGGCAGGCACTGAACCGCTGAGCCACCCAGGGATCCCCACAAATCTCACATGTTGAGTTTAGGGTACTCCAATCTGTCCAACGAATATCAGAAAAGTACAACTAACTTACATAGCTTCCTTAAATCTACTAAAATGTAAATATTTGAAAGGAGGCAGTTGGAATACATGAATTCTTGAAAAATATTAGAAGAAAATGAAGGAGAGCAAATGGGGACAAAGGGCAGTAATAGAAAAAAAGAAAGTGAAATTTGACCTCCAATCTCCATCACACCCCCACTCTGGGGTTCCTGTGTCAGAGATGTCTTAAACCAGGATCTTCTTTTCAAGAGGAACTACATGCCCACATAGAGAGATACAAGTAATCATGAAATATGATTTCATACTTCCATTGAGATAAATGATATTAGCAAAAGAAATTATCTATACGTTGAGAAAAAGAACGCAGACTCAAAACAAAAATAACCTCTTATATATTCCCAACCCAATTTCTACTCCTTATACCTAGCTATACTCTAGCTGCACCTTTCCTACCTCTTCTATGGTGGTTGTTCCAAACTAAGACTACTCACTGCCATGGAATTAAAGATTCATTCAGTTTTTAGAACTTTGGGAACATCAAAGCAAATAATGTGTCATTTTTAACTGATTTTAACTGATTTTACTGTGCCTTAGGTTGGTCTCCAAAGGTTTCTAATTTAATAAAGTAAATCAAACTATGGATGACCCCTGAAGAAACTTATTTTATTAGTAAGTTATTCTCAGATCTTCAAGGCTTTCTTTGTAATTCCCAAATGATGAATTTTAGTAAGGTATTTGTTAATTTACAATAGGACTTAGGATTTGGTAGCTCATTGATCATTTCATAGGGAAAATGCTTAGAATAAGAATGCTTTGAAAATATTACTTTGTAAAATTCACTTCCAGATCTCCATTTTATCCTTAGATCCAGGATGATCCAGGGCCACTCAGAAATCTGTAGTGCTTTTGGCTGGTTGCTCCCTTTTGGGCCAAAGGTCTTTCTCCCTTGTCCAGCCCCATCAAATCTTTCTACCATATTATCTCAAAATATAGATAATTAGAGACATTAGATATGATTATGAGGTAGCCTGGAAGAAGAAAGAGTTGTGAAAATCCTTCAAAATCTTACCAAGATCAAGAGGGATGAAGAGGTTATAAGGGCTGAGAAAAATATTTCATAAATCAGACAATGAAAACCTTAATGACACATATGTCATTATTATATTTTGTATTTAGCATATAACATATCACATTATCCTATTTTACAGAGAAGGAC
This sequence comes from Vulpes vulpes, assembly GCF_048418805.1. Lineage (NCBI taxonomy): Eukaryota > Metazoa > Chordata > Mammalia > Carnivora > Canidae > Vulpes > Vulpes vulpes. The sequence continues at coordinate 32,657,379 of NC_132783.1, forward strand.
CCCATAATTCTCAAAAGTAAAATGTTTTGCCTCAAAGATCCTCAACACCAAAATAGGAATAGCAAAAATCCAAACTTGATCTAATTTAAAAATTTATGTTTTTTAAGCTAAAATAATTAAGTTCTAAGCCAAGTTTCAAAATGTAGGTCATGATGCATAGTAGGTCATAAAATCTATTTAATGGATTGCCAATCAACATTTTAAAACATAAAGTGGAATAAAGAAAAATAGGACCTGGGGGCTGATGGTTCAATCAGTTAAGCGTCTGCTTTCTGCTAGGGTCATGATCCTGGAGTCCTGGAATTGAGCCCCACATAGGGCTTCCTGTTCAGTGGGGAATCCGCTTCTCCCTTTCTCTCTGCCCCTCACCCTGCTCATGCTTTCTCTCTCTGTCTCTTAAAAAAAAAATAAAAAGTGTACTGTGGATGAGCAAGTGTTGATTTTGTTTGAGGTTTTTTGTTTGGCTTTGGTTTTGGTGGAACTTTTCAATATGCAATCATGCACACATGTGTGTCAGAGAGAGAGTGTGTGTGCACACAGAGTTCTCTAGACTACAAAAAGCTAAGGAGGTTTTGGCAAGACCCAAGACAAGAGGGCATCTTAGGGAAACTAGATGTCCTCTCAGACCAAATAAGCAAAAACCTGACTCTCACCAAGACCATTCTAAGAGAGGAGTGGTTTTTATGGTATGCTTGTTTGAATTTCTGAACTTAATAATTCCTATTTTAGATGAGTGCTGTGATGCAAACAGGAAGGATGATGATGAGACACGACAGAGTTCTTCACTTTGAGAATATGGGCTAAATCACTGCAGACCCGCATGCATACCCAGGCTATGACAGGCCACGTGGTGCAGTGGTGACAATGCAAAACCTGAGTTCCTAGCTTCTCTCCATTACTAACAACACGATTTAGTTTCTTCATTAGTAAAACGGGGAAATTTCCCACTCTACCTACTCCAGATAGTTATTTTAAAAAGAACATAAAATCATGTATGCTTATGCTATTTCAAATCTATAAAATAACATACAAATGTAAAATATTATGATTTCCTGGTTAGGTGCAAGAAGTAATAAATTCACATACTCCTAACTCCTGTTTTCTATCATCGAGATTTGTTTAAATAGAATGAGTTGAATTGAGCATTTTTGAGTCTAACATATAATGTTTACCTGGATTAGGGAAATTATTAATTCATGCAGAAGTGATTTACTTTAAAAAGTATTTTCAGTTCTAATGAAACCTAGGAAGCAAATGGGAACCTGGTCCATTAGTAATCATCCTTGTCAATAATTTTAAGAGCTACTACTTTACGACTGAAAACTTTAACTCTCCTAATTTAAATGTTTACACACGGACTCATTACTTTGGTTAATTTTTATGAGAAATAATGGATAAATTATTCCTTTCATATTTGACTTTACATGTGCTAAAGGAAAGCATTATATGAAGCTCAAAGAAAGAAATTATTTTAGGTACTTATTATAATAGTCATGGGTTAAAGAGATTTAAATATTAGCTTTAAAAGTCAGCAGCAAATTATTTAAATAATAGCTAAAACTTATTATAACTTATTTTTAAGTGTCAGATGTGGTTCTAAGCTTTTAATTGCATTAACTCATTTAAAAATCTTCAATTAAATATTATGGGTTATGATCTACCTGGTGATTCTAATTTTTTTTTATTATTTATTCATTCAGAGAGAGAGAGAGGCAGAGACAAAGGCAGAGGGAGAAGCAGGCTCCATGCAGGGAGCTGGACGTGGGATTCGATCCCGGGTCTCTAGGATCACACCCCGGGCTGCAGGGGGCGCTAAACCGCTGCACCAGCGGGGCTGCCCTACCTGGTGATTCTAGCTCAGAAATTATACTCTTAATGCCTACAATTTGAAAAAAATCTGGGACATCTGGGTGGCTCAGTGGTTGAGCATCTGCCTTTGGTTCAGGTCATGATCCCAGGGTCCTGGGATCAAGTCCTGCATCAGGCTCCCCACAGGGAGCCTGCTTCTCCCTCTGCCTATGTCTTTGCCTCTCCCTTTCTGTCTCTCATGAATAAATAAATAAATAAAATCTTTTAAAAATCTATGGACCCTATATTATAATCCTATTTAGCTTTCTTTAGACTTCAGTTTCTCATTAATTCTATTTGGTATTCTGTGGAATAGGAAATATCTCAGTCTCTCATTATAAGTCAGCAGTTAAGGAGAAAAATTATCTCCTTTCTAGACATAGAATGTACAAGTGTGTCAAAATTAGAAAGGTATTCCATAATGCATTCTAGAATGTTATTATCATATCCATGTCAAGCTTAGCTAGTTTTTATAAAAATCAAGGAAAGGGTTTAGAATGGCTGATCCCTTACGTTTCTTATGGTAATAAAATTCTTTGGTTCTTGGATCAGAGGACAAGAAATGAGACTGTAATTTCCAGAAGATTTAAAAAAAAATACCCAAGAGAATAAATCTTGTCTTTGTATATTTATCACTGACTCACTTAATATTTCAGTCAGCTCATCTTGAAAGAGGGCATTTAAAACCTGGACTTTGTCTTTCTAACATTGAATTTTTCAAAATTGGTAAGCAAGGAAGGTGTGTGGATCCGAATCAACCAGTAACTCTTTTTTTTTTAATTATTAATGAAATGGAAGAACTCTCCAGTGCTGCGGCCTGGAGTAGATGTGTCTCCAGGGCCCAAGGACGAGACTGAAGTACAAGAGGGAAAAAGTGGCAGGATATTAAGGAAATGAAAGCAAGAAGAGAGAACAGAACCTAAAAAAAAGTTCTATAGTTAATTCCAGGCAGTGCCCTATCCTCCTACTTTTTGTTTGTTTGTTTGTTTTTAGATTTTTATTTTTCAGTAGTCTCTACATTCAACAGGGGGCTTGAACTTACAACACTGATATTAAGAGTCACATGCTCTACTGATTGAGCCAAACAGGTGCCCCCCATCCTCCTAAGGAGGCACAAGTACAAACAATTTGTACACAATATTAAGCTTAGATAAAAATATGGTATAGACTTTAAATTTAATATAGAATAGAGAAAGCTTAAATTCAAAACAAAGAACAACTCAATTTCAATTATACACATATTAAAACATTCACTGAACATTCCAAACTGTGCTAAGAACCAAGTCTACATTTCAAGGTATCCACATAAAAGCCTAGTAATGTTGTTAGAGAATTACAATGACTTCTAATTTTCTCTGCATTTTTTACGATTTTTATTAAAAATAAGCCAAATTTGATGTTCTGGACTCTAAAAGAATATGGGGAGAGTGAGGAAGGAGCCATCAAACAATAAAGTTGGCTTTAGGAGTCTTCCAAGAAACACACCATTACTCTGCTTTCTATCATTATAAAATGATTCCTACTAATTGCCTCTAGTATCAATTTCTGATTGCCTAAGACTCATAAGCTGGCATAGTCAGTTTATCCTCTGAGCAATCACAAAGTTTGGTTCCTTTTACAATTTATTGTATTTATGTTCTCTGCTTATCTTCCCAGCAAGGTTTATCACAAGCAAGAATCAAATCCTATTCACCTCTGTAACCTCTACACTTAATATGGTACCTAGCACAAGAAAAAGGATACTTCAATAATGTTTGTACAGTGAGTGAGCTAATGAATGGCATGTACCATACAAAGGTATATAGGAGTCTGCTTAATTCATCCAGTTATTCTACATTTGTCCATAAATGTAGTCAGTGCTTGGACAAATCAGGTACAAATATGTCTATCTCTTAGCCTTTGAAAACACAAGCAGGAAAAGTTCACTATCTGAGGCTAAAGCTGGTTAACATTAACACGTATAAGAGGAAAGTAGATCCTGAGACAAGCACTTAATCTAAAAGGGCTTTTCTCAGTCTGGAATCCCTTGATATGTTCTTAAGGATCTCAGGATTCTCTGAGAGTGTTTTATTTGACATTTTCATTTCAGTGCCAATCTGAAAATAAAAACTAATAGAAGTATATTCTGGATCATCTGGATAATCACATTTAATTAAATATCATCTAGTAATTTCTTGACCATGCTTATGACTGTCAATTCATGCCACGTGATCACTGCAGGAACACCCAAATTTTAATGCAGTATTTTTCAAACTGAAGTATATGGATGTATTCTCAGTGTTCCAAAAAAAAAAAAAAAAAAAAAGTCTCCCCTCTACTTAGAAGAAATACTGCCTCAACAGGTGGTTTGTAAACATAACTGTTAAAACCTGGATCTTTCCATCTAGAAAGCAGAATAGATGTTTAAGGAGGCATTACCAGAACTTTCCTCAGTATTACACAGAATTATAAGTTATCTGAAAGAAACAGTGACAGTCCTGATTAAGTTGGAAGGAATAAACTTGTTAGAACTTTCCCCAAACCTGTCCATCCAGCTACTCTAGTTTGAGTGAAATCATCTATTATGGCCATACAGCTTAATTAAACTCTACCTAACTGCAACTGTCAGAGTGATACTTTGGTCTCCTGAGTGTGCACAATACAATGGGTTTTCACATGTATAATTTGAGCCCCTGGTAGTCTCCCTTTTTGGCAAAGAAGAATGTTGAGATTATGAAGTATGCAGCACAGTGATAAGCATATGCAATAAAAGTTACTATTATTTGATATCTTAGGTATTAAATGGGATACTTCTTAAATGCCAGTCCTGGGTCTCAGTCCCTTCCAACACAGTGCTCTTTTTCACTAAATAGCACTGAAGCTTAAATTCTAGTTCATAAACATTCCTTGTCATGGGTCATATAAGTCTGTGCTAGCCTCCCTTTCCCTTAAGTTTAATGTTAGCCATATTTATAATGGTATATTTTATGAACTTCTTTTTAAATCCCTTAATTTTCCTGTGCTGCTAATGTTTCAAGTTCCTATTTTATGAGGTTTGCATTCCTTTCTGCATATTGCTAAATCTTTAGTTGTGAATGCAAATGGTTAATAATCATCTAGTGCCTCTTTAGAGACACACAAAAATCTCACTAAAAGGTGTTGTTAAAAGGGCTGTAGAGTATATGTATAAAAAGGAATATTACTCAGCCATAAAAAAGAATGAGATCTTGCCACTTGGAAAAACATGGATGGACCTAGAGATTATTATGCCAACTGAAGTAAGGCAGAGAAAGACAGAGATGAGTTCACCTTTATGTGGAATCTAAAAAACCAACCCAAACAGAAACAGACTTATAAATAAAGAGAACAAATTGGTAGTTGCCAGAGTAAAAAGAAGTAGAGGAATGGGATGGAGAAGTATGAATTTCCAGTTGTAAAATAAATAAGTCATGAAATGAAAAATACAGCATAGGTAATATAGGCAATAATATTGTAAGAACATCATATGGTTACAGCTGGTACCTACGCTTATCATGGTGGGAATTGCTTAGCGTATAGAATTGTCGAATCACCATATTATACACCTGAAAGTAACAAAAATCTTCGTATGTCTGTTATTTTTCAATAACTCTTTTTTTTTTTTTTTGAGTGCCTAAGTGGCCCAGTTAGTTGAGCATCCAATTCCTGGTTTTGGCTCATGTCATGATCTCAGGGTTGTGAGAGTTGCTTTGGATAAGAAAATATATTCTCAACTCCCTAATAAATTGTATCTTTCTCTCCCTACTTCTTTCCTCTGCCTCCCATGGGCACGACTCATTCCTCAAAGAAACATCATGCCATAAATTCTCTAAAAAATCTCTTTCTCAAACCTTCTTCTTTCAGCCCAGCAAAGACTTTGCATACCACTACAAGGTATCATTTTAGACTGTCCCCACTGGTCACAGTGCCCTGTGCAAAGAACTTTCTTTTTTCATTGATGTTGTCTTTTTTGGGGGAGGGGGGTGGTAGAAGGGGGGAACCAGCTGTTGCCTGCTCCAAGGTGTACCCTTATGAGCTTTTGTATCTGCATTTTGAACTCTTTCATCCTACCCTGAAGACCTTTCATTTCTGAAGGAAGAGGCTGGAGAGAAACTGAGTACAGGACTAAAAAGAATTGCCTACATCAAATTGTACACATGTACACATTCATTTATAGATGGGTAGGTCCTGACCATACCCAGCTCAGCAGACAACCACTTCCTAAGAACGGACTGCTACATTCTCTTCCATACACCTATCTCCTTCATTTCTAAGCATTTTGAAAAAATTACCATATGAAAATAAGTTCTTCTTTTATTCCCCCTGCTTCTTATTCTAGAAGACAAAACGCCTTAAAAGACTAACGATGATAAGATTTAGTTTACTCCTTTACAATCATCAACACACACACACACACACACACATACACACACAGGGAGAAATCCATGTGGGTAGGAAGGGGTGGGGAAGGACTGGGAAACTTCTACAGAAGGAGGAAAAGACTATGGTGTAAGCAAAGAAAGAGAGTGTTAGATTAAGAGTTCACAAAATTTCAGCTCCTGCAAAGGTGTTGGGATGATTTTTAATGGCATAAAGAAAATAACTGAGCAGAAAAATGATTAGGCAGGAATAGCCTCTACATCGTATCTCACACACCACCTGCATTTGCTCGAAGTACACCCCTGAAGAGCTGTATTGAACACACATGTGGATTAAGATCTCCCCTCCGTTGACCTTGGTAGAAGTCAAGGTGGGACTCCAGAACTCTATAGGCTCCTGGCTAGATTCTCCACATACCCTGCCCACTATGTCTCTCCCCAGATGACCTCCAAATCTCACCATCACGCTCTGGTTGTGACCATGTAGACTAAACTCATGCTTTTTATTCCTGTATGTGCCAGTCACCAGGTCAGTCCCCATCCCTCCAAATGCAACCCCTGTGTGCCTCTCTATATCACCTTTCCTGACTCCATCTCTGATCTCTTCTCATTTCCTGACCCTCTTGCACTGAGTCCTCTGGAATACATGAATGTAGTTATTAGCAACATTTCTGCATCCTAAATTTTTTCTCTGAACATTTCTCTTAACCTTTTCACTCTAAATATAACCCACAGGCACTACTTCCCTGAAGTCAACTCAAGTGATAGATATTTATCCCCTCACTTAACCACTGAATTTGGTGGAGCTGTGCCAATGCTCTTTACTGCTCATTGTTCTTCCAAACTACTATCCTCCTCCTTTTGCATACATCTGCAGATATCATCAGTCTGTATCTTCTAGACCACTTCCCTCATCCTGGAGGACTTTAGCTACTAGTTCACTGCTGCTTTCTCCAACATTTTTGAAGGTGATTTTTCCCAAACTCCAGACTTCTCTGCCAAGGATTTTTTTTCTTTTCTCTACATCATCTCCTCACATCCATGGTCACACTCCAGACCTTGTCATTTTCAATAATATAATTTCTCTCAGAACTCAAATACAAACATTGACCCTTTGACCACAACTTACTCTCTTGCCAATCTACTGATCCATTTCAAACAATCCTTCTACACCTTACACCTAAGTCTGTTCACCTTTTCACAGTGCCTGTTTCTCTCCTTGCTCAGTGGAACTACATTCCATGCATAATCTTTAAAATCATTTTATTCATCCCCTTATATACATCCTCAGTCTGCTTGTCTTTCTCTGTCCATACTACATATGCTTAGCTAAGCCACAGTCCTGGTTGTATATAACACTCCATCTGAGTCCATGCCTGAGCATGGCCGCAGAACCCACATCCACGCTAGCTGCTCATGATCCTTGAGTAGGCTCCTTGGCAGTCACACTCTGCTACCCTTACTCTCTCTCTCACTCTCCTTGATGATTGTTTCCTACCTTCTCTCTCTTCTCCGTTAATGAATCTTCAACCCTCATTATTCTCCTGGTGAGTTCAACCTTCATCCCTAACTCCACTCTTTTGCTCTTATCTTACATTAAATCCATAAAAAAAAAAAAAATCTGTCAGCTCTATCTTCAAAATATATCCAGAATCCAACTCTCCTGCCTGTTGCCTGGGTCTAGAACATTTCATCTCTTACCTAAAGTATTACAAAAGCATCCCCTCCTCTGTCTTTTCTCCTCTTCAATCTGAGGGTTACTATTTAAACTTAAGTCAGCTTATGTCACTTCTCTGCTAAAAATCCTCTAATCACTTCTCTTCTCTCTCGGAATTAAAGCCAAAGTTCTTAAAATAGCCTATGAGGTCTTACATGACCTGGTGCCACTGATGGCTCTCTCCGACCTCTACTTCTCTTCCTCTGATCTCCTACTACTCCAGCTACACTGGCCTACTTACTGGACCTTGAGTACACCAGGCATGCTCCCTCCTTGAAGCTTTCTCACTTATCAAGCCTTCTTCTCAAATATATTTCCTCCAAATAGTGCAGGGCTTCGTTGGTCAAATTTTTCAGGCATTTTTTTGAGTATCCTATCTAAAATGACACACTGCTTCCCGTCTGCTCCCTCTGCCTGTCCCTTGCTATATTTTTCTCCTTATCATTTATTACCTTATCTCCTTCACATATTTTATTTTATTTTTTTGCTTTGTAATTATCTCTTTCTTGTCACATTGTAGATTATAAGCTCTATGAGAGTAGGGGTTTTGTCTCTGTTTTCATTGCACCTAGAACAGTACCTACCATACATTAAACACACATTACATGTATGAATAAGGAGATGAACAAATGCCTGAGTTCCAACTGGCAGAAAGAATGTGATTATACTGTGATTATAATATCCGAGATGAATTAGGGAGGGTGGAGGGGCTACCTCGGACTTATATATTAAAATCCATGTCTTTCATAGGAAAAGAACGTTCAAGAGAATTCTCAGAATATGAATTGTGTTGTTTCCATCTAAACTACTGTAGCAGTGTACTTAAGACAGTCACAGAAATACTTTGCACGAAGCTACCCTTGGCATTTTTTAAATGAAATAAGAATTGCACTTCAAATATCTTCACAAAGCTGTGAGACAAAACTTTTTAGAGTTATGAACAAGTCGTTGATGAAAAGTCTCTACTGGAATTACTTTGCACTGAACAACCATCAACATTAAAACTGAAAATTCTAAGTGCTTGAAATACTACGCAGGCATCATTCAAATCCAACCTGAATTGCCGCTACTCAGTGTAGAACAAAGACCAGTATTAATGCACTGAAGAGAAGTAGAGAATAATACAGAATCCAGATCCAGACAGATGCACCACCTTTTGCTTCTTCTAAATGAGAGGTCAAATAATAAATATGTAACAATATTTGAAGTTATATTTGTGCCTCATTGAACTGGTTAGGAAACTGGAGATAGATCATTCCAAATCCCATTAATTCCAGGAGTTCAATCTTCAAGTATTCATCTTCATTGCCTTTATAAATGCCCAAGCTTATATAATTGGTTTTGGTATTTTTAAAGAGAGGTCCAAACTGGATAGACCAAATGACATTGGTAAAAAAGATTTTAGTTGCAGAAAAAAAATTTAGTTTCATTTAACTCAGATAAAAGAAACTCTTACCAAATTGCTCTTGGAAACTCTTACCAAATGTAATCTTTCCTATTTGATGACACAAGCGATGAGAATAACCTTTTTACTGTCTATAAGAACCAGCACCACTTTCACTAAAGCTTAGGTCTAGAATCAATATAAAAAGCGCATATTATTATAAAAGGTGTTATCCTTTGCTACTATTTACTGAATGCATATTTTCCTAAGCATTTTGCCACATCTCATTTAATTATGATGACAATCCTATGACTCCAGTGTTGTTATGATCACTATTTTACAGTTGAAGAAACGGAGCCCTGGAAAAACTGAATGCCTAGAGTCACATAGCTGGAAAATGGATAAAATGAGAATTTTGATTCTAGCACCCACATTTTTAAGGTGATTTCCAAAAATGCTTTGTGGTCTGAGTCATAACTATGTGAGCATATGAGAAAGTCATTGTTGGGTGTACCTTCTTGTTGGTAAAGGCCTGATATTTTAGGAATATTGATATTATTTTGAAAGAAGTGCTTTTGACCTTGTCTCCTGTTTCTGAGAAAGGAAGCACAGGATTTAACTGATAATTTTGGACCTTTACACCTCAGTAGAAAAGGGTAAGACCAAAAGAGCAGGACACATTGAAAACTGTTAACATTCAGTGTCATATATAGGTGTATGTCCAATAAATGACATGTGATATACTTTATTTTGAAGTCACTGCAGTGAAACTAATAAATTTTATACACAGTAAAAGTACTTGAATCTTCTTAGCCTTTTCCTGATTTTATCTGGCTATAAATTTTTTATGAAAAGGTTATAGAGTCTATTTTTAATGTCGGATGTTAACCTTGTTTATAACATTATTAGTGTGAACAATTACTGAAATAAGAAAAGCATTAAACATATATGAGTTTCAGATAGGGAGCAAATGCTGATTTATTCTCTATTCTGAGTATACAAGAGATAATAAATAAATTACTAGGTTCATCTTCTAAAGAAAACAAGAGATTTGTATCCATTTGGAAAAGAAAAATGAAAATTTGACGTTTGTTTTTGGTTGTCTAAGAAAATTGTATTGTGACAAAATTATGAATTTTTCTCATATCCTTTAAATGATTAAAATCCAAATTGTACTTATGGATTAAATTTCAAAATTTTCATGGTAGTTATGAGACAAATTTTAAAAGAAAAAAATTTTCATCCAAATTTCAGTTTAAGGAATCTTAGAACGCCAACACATGCGATATTTTTGGAAAGTTGGTACAGTCCAGATTGCCTTTCATTGAGAAATATAGCAGGGTACAGAAAGTCCTGGTTTCTATGTTACATGTCATGATGCTCCCCAGAAATCCAGGTTTACTAGCAAATTAATGGACACATTTTCTTCTCTTCCTTCATATGCCTTATTAGCTTTGAGCTTTTACATATTTAGATAAAATGATATTTTGGCTAAAGACTTCCTCTTTTGCCTTCCTTGGTTTTTGGAAATTATTTTCTGTTCTATATTTTATTTGAGTTTTAGTAGTAATCGTGGTAGTGGTGCTCTTTGACTTAAAAGTAATTTAACTATGGAGCACCTAGGTGGCTCAGTTGTTTGGTGGCCGGCCCTTGTTTTTGGCTCAGGTCTAGATCTCATGGATCATGAAATAGAGCCCAGCATCAGGCTCTGCACTCAGCAGGGAGTCTGCTTGAGGATTCTCTCCCTCTGCCTCTCCCCTACTAGCATTCTCTCTCTCTCTCTCAAATAAATAAATAAATAAATAAATAAATAAATAAATAAACTTCAAAAAATAAAAAAATAAAAATATTTAAACTACTATTATGTTAATTTAAGGATGAATAAAGTTCTTTCTACATTACCAATGGTAGATTTAAAAAAGATTTGAGGGATGCCTGAGTGGCTCAGTGGTTGGGCGTCTGCCTTTCAGTTCAGGGCGTGATCCTGGGATCTGGGATCGAGTCCCACATTGGGCTCCTTGCAGGGATCCTGCTTTCCCTCTGCCTGTGTCTCTGCCTCTCTCTCTGTGTGTCTCTCATGAATAAATAAATAAAATCTTAAAAAAAAAAGATTTGAGATTCAAGATAAAGGAAACTACACTGTATGCTCTGAAAGGAAGATCCCAATATTTCAGGAACATGTCCTGCAGTAGAAAACACTTGTACATGTGAGATAGAGAGAACTGTGTGGCTGTAAGAACATCACTTAACCACTTGTGGGTTCTGTTTCTGCATTTATAAATTTCAGCAAATGCCTACTTTATAACATTTGTCTCTTCTGATGAAGCATCACATGTAAAGCCTCCAGCAGAAAGCCTGATACACAGTGGCTAGTTAACATTAGTCACTTTATCTCTCTAACTTCTATTTAGTGTTCATTCTTGAATAATAATAAAGACCAACACCAGACAATACTTACTTTATACCTAGTAAATTCAGGTGATTGAGCAGACTCTATCTCATATGTTGTATGAAGTCCAATTTTAATTTTTCTGATTCTTGGTAAATTATATATTGTAAATTGGTAATTGCAGTAAAAAAGTATACCTTAAAAATTCCTTTCCATAATTTCATAATTTAATTTACTTTGCAATAGTGATATAAGATTAAATATATTGGGATCCCTGGGTGGCGCAGCGGTTTGGCGCCTGCCTTTGGCCCAGGGCGCGATCCTGGAGACCCAGGATCGAATCCCACGTCGGGCTCCCGGTGCATGGAGCCTGCTTCTCCCTCTGCCTGTGTCTCTGCCTCTCTCTCTATCTCTCTGTGACTATCATAAATAAATAAAAATTAAAATAAAAAAAATTTTAAAAAAAGATTAAATATATTATTATTATCTTGCTTTAGAGATTAGAAAAGTGTCACTATCTGAACTGAAATGACTTGATAAAAGTGGAGATAGAATGTAACTTTCAGTCTCTGGGCTCCCAAGTTTTGTGTGGTTCCATGACACCATGTTACCTTTTTACAAAAATAAACCTTTGTCCCATTTATAGCAACATGTTAGTGGACAGTTAGCCACTATAAGCAAAATATGTTAGGCATTAAAAACTTTTTGAGGTAACTCAAGAAGTTAGGTTGGTCTATGAAGCAGATAAGAACTGATTATTTGCTGCTGAAAAATCATTTTTCTAAAAAAAATACCCCAATATTGTTCATACAATTAATGTATCTGTTATAACTTTGGGTTGAGTGCACTTGGTTTGACTGTAGTTAACTACATTTTTCCCTGGGTTGCTTTTTTGACATTATGTATGATAATTTTACCTAAATGAACTTATAGTTTCATTGCTTATTCTCTAGAATTTTGAAAATTTAGAAACTTAATGACTTGGTATTAAAATTTGGGACTGTATTTCATATACTTCAAAATACCTAAGGCACTATGCTAAACTTAAAGTATTTCTTACTCAATCTCATAGGCATTTTTGGAAGAAGTTCATATATCTATATGGGAATGTAGATGTTCTTCTTTTAGAGTAACTAATGTACCTAAAGTTCAAGTTATTTGTTCTAAAGAATATGAAAAACATATCAAATAAAAAGACTCATAATGGAAAACAAGATGGATAAATAAAAGAATATAGATGCAGAATATGAAAATCTTACATGTTTGGATAAAGGCATGTGGCCTTATTCCACAGGTCAGTGTCAGTATGTAAGGTCTGTTTGGTTTTATCTTACCTACCAACTAAAAAGCTAAACTCTACTCTTTCATGATGCTGATAGAAGATATGAGTCTCCTGGGTCAGAGACAAAGGACTTCATAATTCATAGCAAAAGCTGCTGCTGAGTGTCAACATGCTGCTTGTGTCATTTCCCTGTGCTTCCTTTCCAATACCATAGAAGTGACACACAGGACCAACGACAGATGCCTGCACACACTATGGGTTATGTTAAAGAAGGGGAACTGATGTGGGGGATTCACAGCTTTTAATAAGAAAACGCAAGCCTACTTTTTGTCTGGAGAGGGGGTGGTACCTAGAGTTGCTTACTGCAAGCGCACCCTAAGAAATGGCCCAGATAAAGAGCATTCAATGTCTTTTATTCTTGTCATACTCAAAAGAATAGTGGAGATGCTCAGGGCAACAGCAGTTGTTTTTCCCAACAGCAAGTGACTCTCACTATTTTTAAAAAGATTTATTTATTTGAGAGAGAGAGAGAGCATGCACAAACGAGGAAGGGGAGAAGAGGCAGAGAGAGAGAGGGAGAAGCAAACTCCCCACTGAGCAGGGAGCCTGATGTGGGCTCAATCCTGGAACCCTGGAATCATGACCTGAGCCAAAGGCTCAGGCTTAACCGACTTAGCCACCCAGATGCCTGGATTCTCACTGGTTTTAAATGCCAAGAAATGCATTCCTCTAAAGGATAAGAAATATTGCCATCAGTGACAATGCTTTCTACACTGGTAATTCTCATGAGGAGCAATGGAAATCTTGAAATCTTCACAAAATGCTCCAGGTGATTTTGGTACAACCATCTGGCAGGAGGTGGGGGTGGGGGGGACACCATAATCATATTTTTCCTTTAGAAAGGTAACTCAAGGCATTGTATGGAGATTAACCAGATTGGACAAGATGAGGACAGAACCTAATTAAGGAGGCTATATAACAACCATGGTAAGTGACTACGAGGTGATTCAATTAATGCAAATATGGATGTAGTAGACAGACCAAGAAAGGAGTGCTATACTGGAGCAGGGAGAGATAATAGGAGGAGAATTGTTAGAATTGACATTCATGAGGAAATCAGCACACAGAAGTTTGAGATATCAAGTCTACTTTTTGAAAAGCTGTATTTTAAAGATTTACTAATTTTAGGGGATCATAGATCTTAATATATACCAGGATAGGAAGAGGCATTCTATAGACAATTTAGAATCCAACAATGAAATTTACTTTTTGTTAACTTAAAATTAGCCAAGACTATTCACTTCCCAGTTAGCTCTATCAAACACACACACACACACACACACACACACGAGTGCACCAACATTTAGAGCACTATAGTGAACACTGAAGTCTACTAGACACTTTATTCATGACATAAAAATCTTAGTCAAAAATAAAACAAAAAATCTCAACATCCATGGGACCAAATAATATCCAAGATGTATAATAATGTCTAAGGTACTTATCAAATGAATGTGATTAATGGATAATCCAAACACTTCATTTAAGCTAAGGAGTTTCAAATTCTTCTCATTCTAATCCATATTTTAAAATTAATTAGGGGGAAAGGGGGAAATATTTTTTTATTTTATTCTGTCATTTCTCTTTTTTTAAGATTTTATTTATTTATCTATTCATTTCAGAGAGAGAGAGCAAGCAGGGGAAGCAGCAGAGGGAGAAGCAGGTTCCCTGCTGAGCAGGAAGCCTGACACAGGGCTCAATCCCAGGACCCTAGTCTCATGACCTGAGACAAAGGCAGATGCTTAACCAACTGAACCACCCAGGTGCTCCCTGTCAGTCCTTTCCGAAAGAGAGAGAGAGAGAGTGGATAAGTGGGGGCAGGGGAAAGAAGCAGAGGGAGGGGAGAGAATCTTAAGCAGTCTCTACGCTGAGGGTAAAGCCTGATGCAGGGCTCCATATCACCACCCTGAGATCATGACCTGACCTGAAATCAAGAGGCAGACGCTTAACCAGCTGAGTCACCCACGTGCCCCTTTTCTCTTATTTCTTTATCTCAAATTTTAACTATCAGTTATCCATGAGTAAAAGGCATATGGCAGAGAAGAAAAGAAACCAGAGTCTGGATAACTAGTTGATGATAAGTGAGAAATGAAACATCATTCTTGGTCAGTATCCCAGCTAAGAGCAGCCCAGATCATTTCATAGACAAAATGGACATCCGGCTGTTAATTTTGATCTATCTACTTTGCTGCAATATTAGGTTTAGATACAAATGTTTGAGGCCTCACAAGTTGGTAAAGGGATGAAAATAGACATTCATAAGTCTAAATCACTGATATTTTAGTAAATTCAATAGACAAAAAATAGCCTTAGGCTATTGGAATACATCTAACAGACAATGAGTGCTGCCTCATTGTGTATGGAGCCATGCTCTTACCTGATTGCAAGTGTTGATGTCTATGCCCCCTTTCAGGTATTCCACTACTTTGTCCAGGTTGCCTGCTCTGGCAGCACGGAGGAAGCTTGCATTGCTGTCCGACTATGAGGAAAAAAAAAAAAAAAGAAAAGGCCTTTAGCGAATTATGGATAAAATAAAGACACATCAAAGACAGAAAGACAAAAAATGTTTACACTGCAAATCAGAAAAGCCTTTATTGCAAAATATCTCAATATTGAGTTTAAAACACTGAATAATAATTCCCAGGACAAGGTAGCAACTTCATCATATTTTTAGAGAGTTGTTTAAAGTCAATGGGAGGTATGTTCTGCTATATTGAAGAGTACAAAAGAACTATTAAAATAAAAATTGTTACTGCTTTATTATAAATCTTTTGCCACATTTGAGGATGAATTTATGCTACTCCCAAATCCACTGTTAACCATTCATTTTAGCTTCAAGGTGCTCATGACCTTATAGCAAGCCTAATGTCAAGCCAAAAAAGGAACCAGAAAAGTAAAAGAAATTAAAGGGACTGGGTTTCTTTTTTTCTTTTCCTTTGCTGTTTGGTTTTCAGAAGAGTCTGAGAGAGAATGCTGAGTATGGGTCACTTGGCAGTCATCTGTCCTCTTTACAAGAGAAAAGGAGAAAGCTCTGAGGATGCTTTGAGGAAAGAGGATAACACTAGTTGGCAGGTGTGGACTCAGCCAATGCAAATTTTGTGATCCCAGTGATTTTGGGAAAACAAGATTAAACTTAACCCAGCTGACACAATACCAGACTAAAATCCCTTGGTAAAGATAAACATTCATCACGGGGCTGCTTTTTAACTCCTCTTCTTCCCCCAGTGCCTCTCAACATCAGATCCTGGAAGAAACAGCTGAATTTCCCCCCACAGAACATCCAAAGCAGAGCTGCTCCAAAGGTGAAGCTACAGTCACCCAGCCACCCTAGCTTGCTTGTAAAACCTGACTTTTGAAAATTAACCCAATAATGATGATAAACTTTGTGAGGTACCAGAACAACTTGTGCAACTTTATAATTCTTGTGGTATCGTATCTGACTAAAGAGAACGTGGTAACATGAAAGGGAAGTGAGACACAGTTGTGACAGCTCATAATCCAGCACTCTCCCTGGTAGGCTACACTGCCTCTCTTCCTCAAAGAGTATGTTTGGCAGGGGCTCTTGGCACACTCTTTCAAGACCTATTTATTACAACTGGTGATGATGTACAGAGATAGAAATGGAAGTATTTTCTCTGGGAGTCTCAAATAGAGAATTGTTTGCATACTGTTAAAGTGATTTACACATGGGAAGATGGAAAGCCACAGGACCAAACTACCTCAAATTTAACTCAAATACCATAATGACTGATATATTTACAAATCAGACAGATAACTTATGAAGAGTTGAGAGATATGCCTAAAATCTATACAGCTAGAATTCATGTCCCGATGCTTCAGAAGAGTATCACAGTCTGGCTACTAACCGACCATTCTTCCCTCCCTGCATGGCTGCAATGCCTCACTCTTTGTCCCTCCTGAAAGCTGTGCCCATGGCAGGGTGCCCTAAGGATATCTGCAATGCTGCAGTGACTGACTTGTGACTCATTTTAAAATGACTTCTCTATGGTTTGTGGCAAATTCTAAACTCCAGCGAGATTTTCCACGTCAGGTTTCTTGCCACAGCACTTAAAAGTGAAAGATAATACTGTGCATTGTGTTAGGTCAATAACTCACAGGAAACATTGTTTACTATAAAACAACTAAAATTAAACAATATTAGGTGGCAGAAATATGACATTATTTTCCACATATAGTTTTTTTAAAAAAATAAATCTGTGCTATATGTTATATATTATGTTAAAGATCATGCCTAGAAACCACTGCTATCTTGTACACGAAACTTATTATAGTTAACATTCATTGTTTACTATGGGTCAAGCACAGAGCTAAGGGAGTCAATCATATGTATTATATCCTTAATATTCACAATAATAGAATGAGAAACTATCATTATGTTCATTTGATAAGTGAGGAAAGAGGTTTAGGTAGTTTCCAAGGTCACACAGTTATTCAGTGGAAGATCTAAGATTTATTTATTTAACATTCTTTTTTTTAAGATTTTGTTCATTTATTTATTTGACAGCACACATGCACACAAGTAGGCAGAGCAGCAGGCAGAGGGAGAGGAAGAGGCAGCCTTCCCGTTGAGCAGAGAGCCCAAACTGGGGCTGGATCCCAGGACCTTGGGATCATGACCTGAGCCTGAGGCATATGCTTACCTGACTGAGCCACCCAGGCACCCCAGAAGATCCAAGATTTAACTTATGTTTATCAGCCTGGAGCTAGTCTAAACTGCTACTCTATCTCAGCCTTCCAAAGCATCAAGGCAGATATTATTACAGGTACCTAACCTATGTGCTATAGGTTTTTTTCAGTTGTGAGAACCACTGTTACGCCCTTGATCTACATATTTGCTCTGTAAATCACGGCACCTGCTAAATAGAGTCCCTTAGCTGCAGAGAGAATTCTTGGCTAATATCCCTGTCCACACATCTCTCAGACATCCATACACCTAGAAGAAGTAGTAGCTGGCTTAAGAAAACTACTTAAAAGCATAATCACCTGGGAATGAGGAAAAGAGATGGTAAAGTACACATTGCATTAGAAAAGCCATTGACTATCCTTGTCTCCATGCCTGATATGATTAAACTCAGGAACTAAGATCAGGGTGCTCTATCATTCCTGTGGGGAAAAGAGTGCCATGAATAAGTAGAGCCAGAGGGAGCACCTGATCTGGAAGGGATGAAGAAACACCTGCAGATATGACTGTGGAGGCTTAAATGAAGATGTTGGTCTGAAGGGAGCTGCAGGCACCACGGAGGAATGTCAAATTGACCCTCTTAGAACCTTCTTAAGATTGCTTTTGCTATTACATAACTGGTTTTCATAACTCGTTTTCTCTTTTCTAAAGCACACTTCTAAAAAGTAGATGTGAGCCGAAGACTTACAGCCAATCCCTGGAATTTTAGCAAAATATATTTCCAGTGTTCTGGAGGATTCTAGACCCAAGGGAAATGTAATATTTCCCACTAGGGACCTCTTCAACAGTGAGTCATAGTAGCCTTTGCTATAAGTTGGATTCTTTCAGAACCCGTTAAAAAATTTAGCTTTCCCCAAGTGAGAAAATGCATTAAAAATGCATTTTGCAAATGCAAATACATGAAAGTGTCATTAGAAAACAGTTCCAGAACATGGGTTTCGAGAACAAAATTAAAATGAGATTTCAGATGTTATGTATAGATGCTGACATCATTTTAGGTAAAAAGTAGAGACCTGCATGGAAATATGTATTATTTCGCCACTTTCACGTAGACACAGGCATACCCTCCTCCACAACGAGGTCAATCTGTGATTAAAGCTCTTGACACAAGAGCTTAAGATAAACAGTAGTCAGTCTGGTTACCTTCAATCAACACAGAGATGAAAAAGGATTCAGGGACTCATGGTGAGAGACGCAGCAACTTTCACCACCCTGTGTTTCCCTCTGAGTAGGACAGAAGTAATTATTTCAAAATTAAGTGTACATAGGGGGGAAGTATGCTTTCAAAATAGATTGTTGTCTCCTGGTTCAACCAGGAGATTTCACACATAATAGCTCAATAAAGGGAAAATGAGGCAATAGCAAATGCGCGGGGGAAAGTCCCCAACAAATGTAAAACTAACCTCTTTCTGCTCTACTGCATTATGTCCCTAGGACTCCCAAATCCTAAAACCAATTTTACTTATGCCTATAAAGTCTGATTCTGGGCAAGGAATTCAAATGCTGAGCCCCACTTATTTTAATCTGCAACAGATGGATGTCATTAAAACTTGCCCCTTTTACAACCCTGGTGTGGCATCTCAAGTCGAGAAAGAAAAATTTCCTTTAAAATTCCTCTTGACACAGTTCTGTACATTTTTTGTATCTAAATGTTAGAAAAACAGAATACTTTCTTAGCACCCAGCAGGGTGGATGTGAAAGGCAAAGAAGAATGTGCATTCACAGAGCCACATTATATCCTAAAGAAGTACTTCTCCAAAGTCAAGGAGTCACAGGCGTCCATGAGTTTTCCACAAGATGTTTTCTTTTTTTAAATTCTGTGCTTGCATTTCAATAACAACCTAATAAGAAAAATACAAGCATGTTCCAGGTCATCTAGATGGCTACCCTTTAATGAGTACAATCATGTAATTTTGGTATGAGCCTTTGTGCTTATAATTCAGTGTATAACAAGTGAAGTAGATATTATATACAGATGCATGATTTACAAAACATTTTGCTGTGGTGCAGATTCTCTGATCATTATACATGACAGGATGGAATGCATGATAAACCAAAAGAACAGCAGTCAGCAGCCACATTACCGTAGCAAATAAACATAAGGTTCAGATGCTATCTTTGCATCAAACGTTAGCAAACCATTGCATTTCTAGTAATAGAAAATCCACGGTGAAACATTTTTCAGTTCCCAATTCTCGCTTTTACTGGATTACAGATGTACAAACCTTTGCTGCAATACTAATTTTATCTCCAAGCAAATAGAGGGAGCTTTAAACGATTATCCAAAGGCATGCCATTAAAATTGACATTAGCAAATTTCTCTAATAGCTTTAAGTTTTATTACTCTGAACTGAAAGACAAAACCTTAAACATATTAATGATGATTTGTACAACGTAGACAAAAAAGATATCCGTTATGTTATTTTCATCGGAGTCAAATTCAGAAGCATATTAAATTATAGAAATCTAAGGTTAGATCCTTTTACTATTAAACCCAATATCTGGGACGCCTGAGTTGGCTCAGCGGTTGAGCGTCTGCCTTCCTCCCAGGGTGTGATCCCGGATCCGGGATCGAGTCCCACATCGGGCTCCCTGCAGGGAGCCTGCTTCTCCCTTGGCCTGTGTCTCTGCCTCTCTGTCTCTCTCTATCTCTATCTGTGTGTGTGTGTGTGTATGTGTGTGTGTCTTATGGCTAAGCAAATAAAATCTTTAAAAATAAATAAACCCAATATCTGTTATTTAGTTTGTTATTTAGTTTTAGTCAATTCTACTACCCACTCTTAAATTGGAGTCAAGTATTTGAATTTTGCTAATGCTCAATTTGCAAAACTTTCTTTTTAGTAATGGTCAAAGATTTTAAGGAATTTTGTGCAGTTTTATTTTTACATTTAAAATAACCCTATAATAAAATAACAACCCTGGAGGTCATGAACTTGTTTTTATATTTTGAAAGAGCGGGCTACATGACTGAAGTATGAGAAGCACTGGTCAAGTAGCGTAAGTCGACCAGCAGCCTCTACTGGCCTGAGGACAGCTAAGCAGAGCACGTCCCCTCAGTCTGGCTTACAGAGTACCCTCCACAAATATTTGCTGATTAACCTGAAGGAAAGCACATGTTCCTTGTGGAATTTTAATAATTTGCTTATTTTCTTAGGATGCAGTTATTCCTTTATAAAAACAGGATGGTTTATCAGTCTAGCTGAGATCCACATTTTTAAAGCAATACAAAATAAATAAAATTTATTAAAATAACTTGGGGGGAATCTTAATAAGAATAGCATGAAATAGAAGACATTTCTACAATTCCTTAGGTCTTTTCCTAAGAATGTTGGATAAGTTAACTCCATGTCCAGCAAATCACAAGTTATATGATCTCAAGTCCTTCCTTATGTATCTCAGTTTCCTTATTAAAACATAAAAGTACATTATAGAGTTGCTGGAGGAATTAAATAAGACGACTTGAAGGTGCTTACCAGCCCAATGACAGACACAAAGGACACATGGAGCTTGTTTTTTAATTGTGGTTTTTCTTGTAAATGGTAAATGCAAAATAACAACAGCAAATCTAAGTATAAATAAGTATAAATCTAAGCATAGATGCATACACATGATCTTCTTTAAATATGAAGGTTGTTGCCAGAAGACCAAAATATTTGAAAATACTCTGGTGTGCACAAGCACTAAACAACAAAAAGGGAACCAGAATGGGGTGTTTGTGGTCTGTTTCCAATAACAAAGATTTTACAAAGCACACTTTTTGGGATATATTAATACTTTCACTTAAATAATCATACTTTTGTATAAGGATGACTGGATTATTTAAATAATTTAGATCTTTGAGTAGCTCAAATTGCTATCACTATCCTGTGATAAATCAAAAATTGGGGGACAGTTGAGAACTGCATCTAGAACACTAGGTGCACCAGAATTTTTTAGAAATAATTTCACAAATTGTCTTTCTGCAGTTAGAATACAACATGACAGGTAAAACACTTTACACCACAAAATCCCACTTAATAATTTCCATTCTGCTGCCACTAACAACAAAATCTGCTGTAAACCATTATTTTGTATGCTTTAGCTCAAGCACCCAGATTAGCCTACATTTTTAGTGTCATTTCAATAGGTCTTTAGATTGCTACTAAGTACAAAATACTGACACGTGATCTAATATTCAAAGCGCGTTCATGCAACCTCCCCAAAGACTTTCTCAATCCAGCAACCTATGTGCTAAGAAAATTGGCTGAAATACAGGTGTTCATATTTTGCTTTTAAAATAATACTACACATAAAATTTAGAATTGGGATCAGAACAATAACTAAGTTTAACTAAACAGATAAATTCCATCTGAATATTTTAAGCATATATCTTTTTGTTACATGAGATTGTTTGAAATTACACTTTTTTATAAAGACAAGGGATTTTTCCCTAAGTATGACATTTTAACATTGATTTTCACTAGCACAATAGATAAATTATTTCACTCATCAATGCTCTCCTTATTATCACCTCTAAAAATAAGAACCAACTACAGCACACCAATTCCATCCCTTTCAAAGCATTAAGATTATTCACAATACTATGTGAAGATTCATATATTTTAAAAGAGAGTAAAGGTGGAATATTATACAGCAACAGAAATAGGAATGAATATAAATCTCATCTATACGTAGCATCAATGGATCTCACAAAACAATGCCAAGCAAGATAAGTCAGATCCACAAGAGAACATCTTTATAATTCCATTTATTAAAGTTCAAAAACTGACAAAACTAATCTATACTGTTAGGACTCAGTAGGTTCTGGGGGTGCCTAGGTGGCAGAGTCTGTTGAGCTGCTGATTCTTGGTTTCAGCTCAGGTCGTGATCTCAAGGTTGTGAAATGGGCCCTTTGACTCCTCTACATGGAGTCTGCTTGGGACTCTTTCCCTATCCTCCAACCCCTCCCCACCACTCTCTCTCTCTTTTTCTCTCTCTCTAAAATAAAATAATAAATCTTTAAAAAGGAAAAAGAATAGTAGATTCTGGAAGGAGGCAGAAAACACATCTAGTTGCTGATAAGGTTCTAGTTCTATTTTCTAGTTCTGGGTGTTATAAACGGGTGTGACAAATATCCAGATGAACATTATAATTTATGCATTTTTGTATATGTTATAATTAAACGAAATGTTTACTTAAAAAAGATGGTGACACTGACAAGTAAGTTGTTTTTAACTTACACAGTGGTAACAAAATCACTGAACATTAAATAGATGAAAACATTAGTATTCAAAAGCAGTATGTTTTTCTCACAGTGGAGATAATTTTTCTAATGCAAAATATATTATCCATGGCTTTTAATGAAAATATATTTAAGGTACTACTTGGTCTAAAAAAACAATTCAGAGTTCTTTTTGTTTAACTCAAAGATTTCCTTTTTTAAAAAAACAAATATTTTATTTATTTATTCATGAGGGACAGAGAGAGGCAGGGACATAGGCAGAGGGAGAAGCAGGCTCCCTGCAGGGAGCCTGATGTAGGACTCGATCCCAGGACCCTGGGATCACGACCTGGGCAGAAGGCAGATACTCAACTACTGAACCACCCAGGTGCCCTCAAAAGGTTTCCTAAGTCAAATTTTAGAGCACCTTTTTATTAGTTGTTCTGACATTTACTGAGCTTTGCAATTATAAAGGCCTTATGATTCTATTCGGTCATACATTGATTACACTTTTCCATTAGCATTAGTGAAGGTTATTCCACTTTTCTTGTCCTTTGTACACATCATACAAATAGTACTCCCCTGATCATCAAAACGCTTACTAAATCGCAGAAGACCAGATCTTGTTCAGAGATCTCAGTTGTTAAATCTTCTGGAGTAAATATAAGTGAAGTAACTTGCCAGAGACAATTTTATACCTTAAAAAATTTCTGTACATTCATTTTTCTGAAAACTGACCCAAAATATTAATAATATGATGATATGATGATATCCTTCCTCAATGAATTAGAATTATGACATAAGAACAAAAAATCCTAAACTAGTAGAAACAATAACTCTAAGCCAGAAAAGACATTTATAATGCACACTTGATAACTATTTTATATTTCAAATTCTGTACATGATTTTGAACTTTGCAAAAGTTCTTATACATGTCTACTTTTAAAAGGAATATTGAACAGAGGATATGAATTCCCCAGTTAGTATTTCATGACAGAAGTCTGACTTGAAAAATGACTTTGTTTTGCTGACATTAGTTTGGCTTCAGGAAATTTTCTATATTCAGGCTCATTAATAAGATGCTTATTGTAAGGAGACACATCAACACTTTCACTAAAATGGGAACTTTTACAAATATAGGTGAAAACATTCTTTAAGAAAAAGATTTATTTATTTACTTGAGAGAGAGAGAGCTTGTGAGCAGGGAGAGGGACAGAGGGTGAGGGGCAGAGGGCAAGGGAGACAAACAGACGACATGGGACTTGATCCCAGGACCCTGAGATCATGACCTGAGCCAAAATCAAGAGTTGGACATTTAACCAACTTAGCCACCCAGGTGCCCCTGATAGGTAGGAACATTCTTAACTGCTTGCAATTCTAGCTTGCCCATTGAACTTTATGGTGAATTTAAGTAATTCCTCGTAAGGCAGAAAAATCCACAGTCTTTGATTACTTGCATGCATGCTAGCATATGTTCTACCTATGACTGAAACACCTACTGAATTCAGAAGTTCCATCACTAAATAGAACATATCAATTTTTTCTGAGTTTAAATGGGAAAATGGTAAGTTTGTAGACAAATATTTGTGGCTCCTTTCACAATATTTACAAATCTCTAGCAAGAAAATCAGAATAATAGGGAAAATATTTGGCTATAGCTGTAATTCAAACATCAGATTAAATAACTTGACATTCATCTTAAAGACTTTAAATAGAAGGGCATTGCCATTGAATGCTGTAGATTTTCTCAAGGGATAAGATACACTTTGGCAGGTGTCAGTTACACACATAGATTTAAGACATTACTGCTTCAGTCAGGTAAGAACTTTAATGATTGCTTTAGCTAATAAACTTAACAAGAGTTAGTACACTATTGTTTGAACTGGTATATTCAAAAGTCTTGCTTCGTTTTTTCCACTCAAGATGCTGATGATGCAAAAGCAAGCAAAATTGTCCACAATTCCACACTGAAAATTATAATTTCCCCATAATATTCCCTAATATATTCAATAACTAAAGTAACACGGAAATCTGCATTTAACATGCCAACAATAAAAATAATGAAAATTTAGAGATCTGCAACAGAAGTTGAATAATACCTACTACATCCATAGGTGATTGAATCCTGACAGTTCTCTATTATGACTCAGAGATCACCAACTAGTATTAATTGTGTGAAAAATAATGAAAACAATTAAATAAGTTGTATCCCAAACCAGATCTCTTTTCTAATTTCCAACTAGTTGGACATCTCTGTAAAAATGTTCAGCCAACATTAAACTCAATATGCCTCAAATGAATATGCACCAAAACATGGAAGAGCTTATCAAGCTTTTATGTAGAGTTCACAAATTTCCAAAGGAATTTCCTTTTGGATCGTCACTGGTCATAAAAAGAGCAGGATTTATAAATGAATAATAACCAACTGTAATAACATTAGGCCAGGAGAAAAAAAAAAGAGCTTTTGATATAACTGGGTAACAATATTGAGCCCTTTAAGGAATCTCCTCTACATGAAACTCTTTTCATTCCCTGACTAATCAGCATGTTCAAAATTTACAGGACCTTTGGGAGGGAAAGACATGTCAGAGTTCATCCCACTGCTATACTTAAAGATCAGGCTAAATGGACCTGAATTAGTTTTTAGTCTCCCTTGAAGGCTCTTAGAACTGTCGGGATATGAAAAAACAAACCCAACCAACTGAAAATATCTTTCAAGTTTTTTATGATCCAGGCATCCTACAGTTAATTTACTACTGACCTTTTGAGGTAGGCACTGCATTTTTCCCCCCATTTGTCTGATTATTCTTCAGACCATCTGCTCTGAAGCAGACATCACTCAAACAGAAGCAGCTTCGTGACACAGCACAGATGAGGTGCTGACTGCACCGACATGGATGGCACATACTGAAAGGTAGACTGCTTATTTAGCATTGAATTATTCAGGATTGGGAAAAAAAAGTACATTCTTGCAATGAAAGCTTCAGAATGGCTTATTTTATAACATAACCATCTTAAAAGAATTTGCATATATTTTTCCGGTCAAGATATGTATCTTATGCAGTTGATTTTTGTGTAGCCCAGTTAAGAAGTACATGGAAACATAGAAGGGCTTTTTGTTTACAACAGCCTAGAGTACATCTGTAAGTGTCAGTCAGATTGATTTTTCCAGGGAGTTCACTTAATTACAGCTTCACAGCCACACACTGTGACAACCTGACTCTACGTGTTTAAATGCAATTCTGAACTCATTTATACTGTCTTGGTTTTTTTAAAGACCAAGGTAGAGCAAATGGATCAGTTACCCAATTCAAATTTTTTATTTTCCCTTTTTTGAGTACATAAGTCCTGCAATATTAATATCTGCTCTAAACAATGCAGGAATTTAAATTCATTACTGTCTAATATAATTTCTTGTCTCAAGACACTATATTTATTTTGTAGGAATAACAGACTCAAGAATTTTAGTTGTACCACCCTTAGAGTTACTTTTTTTCTTTTGGAAAATCTTTCTAATAACTGGGTGTCAGGGATTTCAGCATGATAATTATGTTGTTTATTAGAAATAATTTGTATGTCTCTAGTCTCTTTCATTATACTGTTATTAACTTCATCATCATCTGTAAGATGGCAAGGGTCCATCTTTCTAATGTGCATATAATTTTTAAGAAGTTGTTTATTCGCCCCATTCTCTAAAGTATGTAGGTTCAAAAGGGCATGCCTTCAGCCTCTTTTGCACATTTGTGGTGATCTATGTGGACACTGAGTGCCAACAATGAACTTTAGCAGGCAAAATTACAATTCTAATAAGACAGCATTAAACTCAATGTAATATATATATAATCATTTTTACACCCGTTTCCTGGCCCCCATCATGCTGGTTCAGTGGTGGATAGCAGAATATCAACAAACTTTTTAAAATTAAATTATAGAATTTGTGGGGTGCCTGGGCAGTTCAGTCAGTTAAGCAGATGACTCTTGATTTTAGCTCAAGTCATAATGTCAAGGTCATGGGCTTCAGACCCACATTGAGAGTCTGCTTGGAATTCGCTCTGTCTCTGTCTCTGTCTTCTCTCTCTGTACCCTCCCCCCACTCACACACACACACACTCTCTCTCTCAAATAAATAAATAAATCTTTTTTTAAAAAACTGAAGAATTTGTTATATATGCACTGTTTAAGAAGGAAATCACTTCTTAGACTCATTAAATGACCTTGATTAAATTATGAGAAGCTCTACAGTTCTACCTATCTAAATGTGTACACACTGTAAAATCATAGCTTCAGTTTGAAAAAAAGTGTAAACAAATTAGTCAAACCACAAGTTATTTTGATAATAAATAATTAAAATAGTTTAACCGGTGCTTAACAATAAATTATTTAGTCAGGAATCAGACAAATATTTTTGAAGCACTTACTGTGTATCAGGCACTATGTTAGATATAAGAGATTGAATATAGAAGAAATATAGTCCATCACCTCAAAAGATTTTAAAAGAGCAATTTTAGCTGCAGTGCAATCCATAAATTAGAAGTGGACAAAAGTGGAACCAAGAAGATCAATTTAGAGGAAATAGTCCAAGCAACAAATGCTTATCTTATTTACAAATGTATTACAAAGAAATATATTTGCTCATAAACATATTTAGACATAGAATAGGAATAGCAATATAGTATTTGATAAAGCTCCTGGTGATAAGTCAGGTGGGAAACATAGCAGGCACAGGGACTAGCAAGTGCAAGGTCATAGTAGTATAAAAAATAAAATATAGCATAAAATATAGTATAAAAATATAGTATGCAAAAAGCTCTAAGTAATTCAGTGTAAGTAGTTCAGTAAGAACATGCTGAAAACAAGAAAGAAGTAAAATTTAAAAGTCAGGCAGTGCTCAGACCATGAATGTTCTTGTATGCCATAATAGGAGACTGTTACCTTTTAAATAGGGGGGAAAAAAAAAACAGGATCAGAACATTGTTTTAAAACAGTCACTCTAGTAACATATGGAGGATAGTTAGAGGGGAAAGAGTGGAGTTTGTGAGACAATTTGGAATACTATTGCAATAGTCCTGACAAGAAATGTCCTCAGGAAAGCAATATGAAAAAGATACCATTTGTCATATAGGGGGGAAAAAAGTTATAAAATTTGGGGAAATCGAATTTGAGGGTTTATGGAAGAGAAATTATACCTTTGGCAGGTAATTACTGACACTTTGAATCAAGAACAGTAATTTGGGGATAGAATACCCTGAAATTTGAGAGAATATAACAGTTTGGTTTTGGACTGATTAAATCTGAAGTGCTATCACTATATAGTAGTGTGTTAAAAACACAAAACTAAAAAAGTCCAGGAAAGGGGCACCTTGCTGGCTGAGTCAGAAGGACACGTGACTCTTTTTTTTTTTAAGACTTTATTTATTTATTCATGAGAGACAGAGAGAGAGAGAGGCAGAGACACAGGCAGAGGGAGAAGCAGGCTCCATGCAGGGAGCCTGACATGGAACCTGATCCCAGACCCCTGAACCACGCCCAGAGCCAAAGGCAGACGCTCAACCACTGAGCCACCAGGTGTCCCAAGGACATGCGACTCTTGATCTCAGTATTGTGAGTTCTAGCCCCATGCTGGGCAGAGATTACTTAAAAATAAAATCTTAAAAAAAAAAAAAAAGGTTCAGGAGAGAGTACAGACTAAAGAAATGGGCCATAGCATAACCTCCGGGAGATCCCAGGTTTTTTGTAGTGACACTGGATTTTGCTTCACTCCTTACCATTTCTCTATCCATAAAGCTCTGAAGATTAGGGAAGCCCTTTTGTATTGCCTCAGGAAGCAGATAGTATTGGCCTATCAACATCTTGCATGGAATACCAGGAAGTGCTAATAAAGCAGAAATGGCAGTATATATGTATACAGCAGTATATACATACATACATATATATGTATACATGTATAGATACAGTAAACACATAGATACATATATACTTCTGTATCTATACATATATAGATGTATAAAAATATATATTAGTGGGACTAAAATAGAATTCTGTACAGGAACTTTCTAATGAGATCAAAATACTGGTATCATGCAGCTGACAGTTCCCTATAAGACTGGGATACAATTGAGGCATTGCTTTATCCTCAATGGATGTGACCTGCTGTAACTTCCTAAATTTACCTCCATGCTATGAACTGTAATTGTCAAGAATGGTTTGAGCTATTCAATTCTAACTCTATGCAAGGTAGAGAGCTTTTGTAATTTTACACTGAAACATAAAACATAGGATGGAAAAATGGCTTTAAAAAGGAATGTGTTTGATTAATTACAGTAATAACACATGGCAGTGGAAAAAAGATTAACAAATCAAGTATTTGTAGCTTGCACCACTCTTTTTCTTTCTAAACATTTCAGCTTATACTACAAAATCCCTCTGTTGGAAATTAGTCAATAAAAACTCCTCTAGTTATTACTGAATTGCAAAGAATATCTAAACTTCTTCTGAAGCAGCTTTCAAAACAAATTCTTGCTGTTGGTATAAGAGCATTGGCATCAACTCTAAAAAGAATTTTGAAAAGGAAACTCCTAATTTAAACAAAAGCAGGGTTAATTCATCTGCTAGAACTAAGCTTTGTTTCAGATGCCCAAGACCCTTTTAAAACAAAAATCAGGCCTAAGCCAGGTTTAATGAGAAATGAACAATTCTCTACTAGTCGTTTTTTATGATTTGACTCTACAAGAATTTTTATTAAGTGGACCCTGTGGATCTATTTCCCAGAGGCTTGGGATAGCTTCTTTAGAATACCTTCCCAACCTACCCTCTTCTTAAGTTTTACTCTGGGGTCCCACAACACTCTAAGCATTCAATCATTCACCAAGACCCCCAGTTTACCTGTTTACCCCTATCTATCTCCCTAACTAGCCTCCAGGATAAAAAGCATCCATGACTTCTACAGCACAATGCCCAACAAAGAGTAACTCAATAAATATTGGTGGAAATGAAACAAAACGAAGAAGTTCAATAGAGTTAATTTGACCAAAGAAGGGCATGAAGCAGCATTGGTAAATATGAACAAAACTAGTGAAAATTTTGCTGAATCCAGTAAATACTTTTGCAGATTTACTAAATTCTATTTTATTTTTTTTAATTTTTATGTATTTATGATAGTCACAGAGAGAGAGAGAGAGAGAGAGAGAGGCAGAGACACAGGCAGAGGGAGAAGCAGGCTCCATGCACCAGAAGCCCGACATGGGACTCAATCCCGGGTCTCCAGGATCGCACCCTGGGCCAAAGGCAGGCGCCAAACCGCTGCGCCACCCAGGGATCCCCCAGATTTACTAAATTTTAAAACTTGGTTTCAAATCTTGATTAGCAAGATTTATACCTGTTATATTAATTTACCTGAAACTCATTACCATTAAATCTCTTTGATGTTTCCTTTATAATTATATCAGATATCTACAATAAAACCAAATAATACCTAACTCTTCTTTAATGGTAAATGAATGAAGAGTAATGAGTAAGGATGGCCTCCATCTGTGTCATTATTGTCTTTTGGTTGAAGTCATGACAAAACCACTGTCCACAGCAATGGACTTGATTAGATAGGCTCTGGAGCTCAACATTTCCTCACTCTGACAACAATGACATTAGCAAAGAAATTAAATATAAAAGCAACTACCATCTTACTAACTACACAGAACCATTAGTATTCTGTTTTTTTAGAAATAAGAAACTATAATTTTACTCTTCTTTGGGAAAAGACAAGATTTTATATAAAGCAATACATAAGCTTTTATTATTATAAATTATCCAAAGAAGAGAATTGCTGACTACTCAGTATTTCTGAGTATATCATACAGTATTATCTTCCAATAACCTCAGTAGTTACTATAAGACTAATTAACTTTCTAAATTAAAAAAAAAATCATTGGTTTGTTAAAATTATTCTGACCAAGATACAGAAAAGAGAAGCTATTTTCTCTTAGAATTATTATGCATATAAATATACTTCATTTTAGTCACAGAAAAACTACATATTTAATTCTACCTCTATATTCTTTTTTTTCTACCTCTGTATTCTTATATAAATATCTATCTGTGGTATAACATAAAATTAAACTGTCAAACGTGTGTATATGTGTGTGTGTAGATACAGAATCATATATCCCATCTTCAGAGCAAAACTATAAATGTACTTAAAGGCAAGAACCATGTCTTAGAATTCTTAGAATTTCCAAAGGCTAGTTCAATGGTTAAAATACATTAGCCAATAAAGATCATTAGGTTGATAATGAAACCCTGGGAAGAGCATTATTGTGTTTACAAAGTTCATACAAAGCTGACAACAGGCAAGATAATTACAAGTGATTCTAGCTTTAATTGCTCAAAAGTTAAACTTAGAAAATTCCTAAAGAATTAGGTTACTTTTGCACACATAAAAAACAGCATTAGAACTTTTTTGTGGGGATCCCTGGGTGGCGCAGCGGTTTGGCGCCTGCCTTTGGCCCAGGGCGTGATCCTGGAGACCCGGGATTGAATCCCACGTCAGGCTCCCGGTGCATGGAGCCTGCTTCTTCCTCTGCCTGTGTCTCTGCCTCTCTCTCTCTCTCTCTCTCTCTCTGTGACTATCATAAATAAATAAAAATTAAAAAAAAAAAATTTAAAAAAAAAAGAACTTTTTTGTGAAGCAGTAGTTAACCTTAGCCAAAAAGATCTTGTTCATCCAACAAAATTAACTTAGTTGAAATATCAAACTCTTCATAAATATCACCATAGATATCTCATTATTGGTCCTTGACAAAGAACCAAGTGGCAGGCTACCTTTGTCTCCACAATCCAAGAACAAGACATATGAAAATAAGAGATCCTGAGAATTTCGTTTAAAAGATGTTTATATTGGGCCATTTCTGATTAGCAACATTTGAAATCGGAACCCAGCCCATAATGTGAAGCGTGATGAGAACTTGGGTATATATTCATATCCTGTGGTGATACCTCTGTAGCTGGAGAAGTTCCATTTGTATTTGGTTTATTTTTCCCACATATAAGAATTGTGGGGCATTTTGGTAACGGAGTTTCCTCTACGGATAATATCTTCTCATAAATGTAACTAGAGAGGGACACCTGGGTGGCTCAGCTATTCAGCATCTGCCTTCGGCTCAGGGTGTGATCCGGGAGTTCCAGGATCAAGTCCCACATTGGGTTTCCTGTGTGGGGCCTGCTTCTACCTCTGCCTGTGTCTCTGTGTCTCTCATGAATAAATAAATAAAATCTTTTTTAAAAAAATGTAACTAGGGAAAATGAGTGGGAAAAATTAGAGAGGGTGACAAAATATGAGAGACTCCTAACTCTGAGAAACGAACAAAGGGTAGTGGAAGGGGAGGCGGACAGGGGGATGGGGTAACTGGGTGACGGGGTAACTGGGTGACGGGCACTGAGGAGGACACTTGATAGGATGAGCACTGGGTGTTATACTGTATGTTGGCAAATCAAACTTCAATTAAAAAAAAAAGCTAAAAAAATGTAACTATTAATTGAGCACTTATTATGTAGAGTAACTATACAAAGAGTCTTTCTCTCTGGTTATGATTTTAAGTAAGAAAATTGATTATACATGTTTTGATTGGGTTTACTGAATTTTTTTCACTGTTTTTTGTTTTAAGATAACTTTCAAAAAGCATTATGAGCAAGCAAGTCAATCATTTTTACATGATTCATGTATATTTATGTCATTTTAGTGATTCTTTTATTGAAATGTATAAATATTTTCCTACAGAATAGGGACTGACATACACCATGTTGAATCTACATGCCACCTGGACTTGCTTCTTCTAAACTGTTCACCTGTGAGACTCTACGACCTTCAGTTTGCTTTTGTGCACCTACACTCTGCTAGTCAACCTGTCTGCAAACACCTGAAAGGAACGAACACTATTTTGTATTTCTCCCTCGTGCAAAGCCATAATATTAATGGTTAATTGTGTTGTATGCCAAAAACATTTATATTCTCATTTAATCCTCATAAACCATCCAAATAAAGAAACTGAGGCTTAGTAAGGTGAAGCCACTTGTCCATGGACTTTTGGCAATAAATGCCAGAGCTAAGACCAGTACTCAGTCTCTTTCTGGAGGCCATAATCATAACCATCAGGATTACCGTCTCCCTAGCACCCCCACTACAGTTTTTGCTGTTCACCTTTCACTGTTGACTGACCTACAGAAGTCTCTGTTGCTTTCTGTTTTGGGGAAAAGTTAATGCAGCCACAAACTGACCCAATGATCATGTTCTGATCTCTCTTGATGCTCAGTTCTCCTTCCTGTGCTAGGGCCAGAGCCCAAAGATTGAACCATAAGGTACTGACACCTCTAGAATACCCAGATTTCTTTTCTTTAACATTGCTAACCCAAGATTCATGACTTTTAAGGACACAGATATACTATTTTAAAATATTACTGCATATTATATTTGACAAGTGAATCTAGAGCAATGTCTCTATCACAATGATCACTATTACCATACCAAGGAAAAGTGTTTTCAAGCTCCACAGCATGGTAAACTTCAAAGACAACATTTGTTCCTGTTTTTAAAGCAGCATGCAGACTTCTACTAGCTCATACTGACATATTTCCGAGTGGGATTTAAACCTGGACTACTTCCAAGAGGGATGAAACCTCTCTCAGCTGTTCTTAATTAATCACCACACCTGCTGTTTAAATGTTGATTACACCTATAAGAAAGGATAATAATAAATCTTATTTTCCCAGTAAAAATTAAGTAGTAAAAATGTACCCATAAAAAGTTAGTTCTTCCAAATCAATTGAAAAGCTAAATAACAGTAGGATATAAATAAAGTAATAATATGTTAAGAAATCCAAGGAATAAATATATATCCCATAAGAGTATTTGTCTAAAATCACGTAACTTCCTATGTTCTTTACTTCCTTTTTTGTTCTTGTGATCTCCCTTCCCAAAAACAAAGTAGGGGAATCATTATAAAAGCAAATATATTCTCATAGTAGATCATTCGAAAAATAAATTTTAAAAATCAGCCAGCAGGGGCGCCTGGGAGGCTGGGTCGGTTAAGCGGCTGCCTTCAGCTCAGGTCATGATCTCCAGGTTCTGGGAAAGAGCCCCACATCTGGCTCTCTGCTCAGTGAGAAATCTGCTTCTCCCTCTGACTCTCCCCCTACTTGTGCTCGCGTTCTCTCTCTCTCATTCTTTCTATATGTATTTTTAATGTCTTTTTTTTACTTTTAAAAACTTTATATTAACAAGTTAACATCTTAAAAAGGAAAAAAAAACAAGTTAACATCTTGTCATATTTGCTGCAAGTTATCCTGAGTTTATTTTCTTAACACATCTTTCAACTTTCAGAATTTTTATTAGAAAGTATAAACCTCACTTTAAGATTTTTATTCCATTGCTTTTAAGCTTCCCAAGTCTGAAATCAATGAACTACTTTTCTTCATTTTCTTCTAGCTTTAAAAATTTACTTCTTTTTTTTTCATTTAACTTTTAATTACCTGAAATTTATTTTTATATTAAGCATAAGTTACAATATTACTTGAAATTTTCCAAGTGGGCAATTTTTTCCAATTGTTGAAAATCTTTCAACTCACTTTAAACTTCCTCTAATGTCTCCTCTTTAACATTTTTCTTTCTTTGAAAAACCAGCATAACATGGTGAGCTTAGATCTTCTCTTCAGGGGATCCCTGGGTGGCTCAGGGGTTTAGCGCGCCTGCCTTTGGCCCAGGGCGTGATCCTAGGGTCCAAGGATGAAGTCTCATGTCGGGCTCCCTGCATGGAGCCTGCTTCTCTCTCTTCTCTCTCTCTCTCCTCTCTCCTCTCTCCTCTCTCCTCTCTCTCTCTCTCTCTCTCTCTCTCTCTCTCTCTCTCCCATAAATAAATAATCTTAAATGGATTTACAAAAAAAAGAAAACTCGGGCAGCCCCGGTGGCACAGCGGTTTAGCGCCGCCTGCAGCCCAGGGTGTGATCCTGGAGACCCGGGATCGAGTCCCACGTCGGTCTCCCGCATGGAGCCTGCTTCTCCCTCTGCTTCTCCCTCTGCCTGTGTCTCTGCCTCTCTGTCTCTCTCTCTCTCTGTGTCTTTCATGAATAAATAAAAATCTTTAAAAAAAAAAAAAAGAAAACTCATTATTAAAAAAAAAAAAAGATCTCTTCAATCCTGGTTCCAACCTTTACCATAAGATGTTTGACCCTGAGCAAATTACTGACCTCAAGCCTCAGTTTTCTGGCCTATAAAACGTATAGAGTTATGTGAATTAAATAAGGTAACATATGTGAAGTCCCTAAGGAGAGTATATTGAGGCAAAAACAATCATTAAAAGGAAATCTTAGTACACAAAATTGACTCACAAAGCTATCAACAGGAGTAAATGATATTTATGTTCTGTCAAAGGTATGCAGATGCCATTATAGAATCTTTTTTTTTTTTGCCATTATAGAATCTGATAAATAATAAGAGCTATATAAATGGTAGCTTTATTATTAATAATTAATACAGAATCCCCCACATTCCTACATTTTATTCATTCATTCATTCTACTGTTATTTTCTGCATCTAACTCAACTTTTGATCCTGAATAGATCTATTCCCAATGCCAGATCAAGACATTAGGGATGGGACAGAAAGCAACCTAGGATCAATAACTTGGCTGACAATATCATTGGCTAGGCTCTGACAAATAGCTATAACCGTATGGGTCACATTTTATTTACTTATATTTTAAGGATTTATTTATTTGAGAGAGCGTGCATGAGCAAGCATGCAGGGTGGGGAGAGAGGGCAGAGGGACAGAGAAGAAAAAGTTTGGCAGACTCCACACTAAGCATAGAGTCTGGCATGGAGCTTGATCTCACAGTCCTAGGACCACAACCTGAGCCAAAACTATAGGGTGGACACTTAATTAACACTGTGCCACCCAGGCACCCCTGTATGGGTCACATTTTAAACAGGATTGGAAGTTAACATGTCCATCTGGATCACTGATTAATTCTTCAAAAAATTAATTGGTGAGTGAGTATATGTAAATCAATACCAAAGAAAAGATTGATTTTTCAGTCTGTATTTATGTTATGTGTATCATGTTATGTATGATTATGTATAATCATAAAAAGAAAAAAGAGAAAGAAAGAAAGAAAGAAGAAAGAAAGAAAGAAAGAAAGAAAGAAAGAAAGAAAGAAAGAAAGAAGAAAGTGTAGACAATTTAATTCATTATTTACTTTCAATAGATACTGATTAAATACTTAATTTTTAGTAGATCTTCTAGAAATTCCTATATAGGGGCGTCTGGGTGGTTCAGTTGGTTAAGCATCTGCCTTGGGCTCAGGTCATGATCCCAGGGTCCTGGGATTGAGCCCCGCATCAGGCTCTTTACTCAGTGGGGAGCCTGCTTCTAGCTCTTCCTCTGCCTGCTGCTCCCTCTGCTTGTGCTCTCTGTCAAATAAAATCTTTAAAAAAGGGACGCCTGCCTTCAGCCCAGGGCATGATCCTGGAGTCCTGAGATCAGGTCTTACATTGGGCTCCCTGCATGGAGCCTGCTTCTCTCTTTGCCTGTCTCTGCCTCCCTCTCTGTGTGTCTGTCATGAATAATTTTTTTAAAGTGTTTTAAAAAATCTTTAAAAAAATGCATATGTAATTTTTAAAAGTTGAAAATACATGGAATGAATATTTGACACTTCACATTAGTTGATGTATTAAGACCTTTTAATGAGACCAGAAGAATTTTGTTAATCATCTGTCATGTGCTACATGACTTTTTAGGGCATAAGTGTGGAATTCAACCAGGATATTATATTAGATGTTGATTCCAGTAAAGAATCAAATCATTTGGTACAGTCTTGCTGTTCAAGCTGACTGCTCAACAGTGGAATGAAATTCTGATTTTAAAAAATTAATTTAAAAAAATTGCACAACAGTGTCTTCTAGAACTTCAGTGCCTAGATTTTTGACGGGAGTTTACAAGGTTAAACAATGAATAAAAGGACTCTATATAGGTGTACAGTAACTATTAGCTTCTGAAAGTGGAGCTTAAATGTACTCTAAGTGCTGTGATTTAAAATTCCATTGCAGTGTAATGCAAGCAAGCACTTTCCTCCTTTTAAATCCATACAGAAGAACTGTAGGAGTTCATACAATATTATGTATTATATGGACAAGTTTGTGAAACATTTGTTAGCAAAGCCAACTCTATTCCCACTTGTCCTGCGTGGTCTTGGTTTCTGTAATTGCCACTAAATAGAATTTTGGCAGTCAGTTGAGTTAACCTGGATTAGAAGAATCTTAATAAAATGTGAAGGGTTTTTATATTCCTGTGCCCTTTTGCGCTGATGGTTACATATTCAGCCTGTCTCTTCAGTAAAATCAACCTCTGAGAACATAAAGCAGTAGTTATCATACTTTAGTGCACTCAAGGGTTACTTAGAGATCATGCTTAATCTTGTTAAATACATATTCTTGGCTCCCACATCAGAAACTCTAATTCTGGAGGTCTGGAGTGGGGCTCAGCAATCCACATCACTTTGAAACACCCCAGATGATTCTTCTGATGTGAGTGGTTCACAGAACACACTTTGGAAGGTGCTGACATAAAGGATTAACTAGATCTTTCATTCTATGTATTTATTACTCAACTCAAATATACCTTATCCCTTATGTCATCATCAATCATTTAGTCAGTCAAAATGTTTGAGGTAGGAATGCAGAAGAAGCTGAATATGATAAGCCATTTAAAAAATAATAATGTATTATAGATATATGGACAAGTTTGAAAAACATATACTTTATTGGTAGTAATCTTTTGAATGCCTTTTAATTCTGAAAATTACCTTTTTCCTTTTGTAAATCTGGGAGAATATAAGAAATGATATGTGACAACTAGTGATTTCCAAAAAGTTACGAGTCACAAATTTTCTTATGCATGTCCTTTTTTTTAAGATTGTATTTATTTATTTGAGAGAGAGAGAGAGAGAATGCATGCACGCACACAAGCGGGGTGGATAAACTCCAACTTCTCCATTAGCAGAAGGGATATTCAAAATATTTGACAACTGGTATAGCTTAGGCACCAACCAATCACAATGGAGGCTGGCTGTAGCACTAGACGAAGGTGATCCTGGAGGACCCTGGTGCAGAGGCAGACGGAGAGACAGGGAGAAACAGAAGCAGACTCCCTGCTGCACAGGGAGCCCAATGTGGGGCTCAATCCCAGGACCCCGCAATCATGACCTCAGCAGAAGGCAGATGCTTAACTGTGCACTTCTGTTTTACTAGAGGTCTTAGTAGATGCTTTCTAATTTCCTTCAGAAGGCCATACAACCTAGAAAGATACACTAAGTAGTAAATCTAAAAAGACTTCAACTGTAGTTTTAATACATTATTTCTGCCTGGACAGATCCAATTTCTCATATTTATCCTTGATAAAGAGAGAATTCTTATTTAGACAAATTATCAATCTTAGAAATTTAATTTTAGTACATGATATGTTTAATAGAGTTGTTAACTAGAATATAGAAATTGTTAGAGTATCAGGTATGACATAAAGATTATACCTTAAAGCCCCTTATTGTAACTCATTGATAACTAAGGTAGATAAAGAGTCCCCAAAAAATCTCAAAACTTAAATATGTCAGCAACATTTATAATTCATCAAAAACACTGTTTAAATACCTGACTTTTGCATAGCTTTTTGATAGAATTCGTTGGCTCAAAGACACCACTGAAATGATTACACTTCAGATGATCATTTTAGTGTTTTTACTTCTTATAAGCAAATACAAAGAAAGGCACAAAAGTGTTTTACTATAGTCACATAAGCCCACACAAATATGATATGAATGTAAGTTGTGAAAAGTCAAACACTGAAAATTCTGACAGTCAAATATAATCTAATTTCCCCCAAATTTCAAGAACTTTCAAATGAAAATAAAGGAATCTTGTGGCATAATAAATTTTAAGTTTCACCACTAAAAGGGCATTAAATCTAAAACAGCAATTGAAAATGGGTAAGAAGTACAGCAGATGTCCATGTGGGAAGGAAGCAAAATATGCTCTCTCCACAGAGTAGTTTCAGCTCCATCATACATGTGACCTTGAAAAAGCCACTAAATTGTACAATAGAACTACTCTTATTAAGTGTAGCAGAAGAAAGACTATTAAAAATTATTACATGGTTCAATTAAAGAATTGTGTTTTATTTGGATGGACCTCATTATAAGAAAAATATAATAGAAATATTATATTAGATATTGCATATAATGATTTCTCTTATCACAATGTCATCTTTTAATTAATTTCAAACTATTGTATTATATGTATGACTTGATGTAAAAAATTCATAATACTTCAGGAAAATATATACTTTTTATAAAGTAAATATACTTCACCCAATTAATATTTCACAGCAGTAATGTGTAAGCATTTGCAGTAAAGGTACATTCCTTTTTTGAAAAGAAGGTTATAATGAAAACTTCTTAGTCACCAAGTTCTTTAAATGTTTTTAGCAATTTTTTTTTTTTTTTTTTTTTTTTTGCCTCTATCACTTTTCAGTTTTCCCAGCCTCTGGTTTCATCTGGGGGATTGTCACCTACAGCTGGAAAATGCCCACAACTAGATTTACCAGCTTGGGTGATTTCCTAGTCATTATTTTATTCATATTTTCCAAAAATATTTATTAAGCTTCCACTAAGTGCCAGGTACTCTGTTAGACACTGCAAAGAGAATGGAGCTTAATGTACAAACCACTATCTAACTGCTTCTTCTAAAGATTTCGATCAATGACCTTTCCCTAGTATAGAGTCCAAATTCTAAAGCTTGGCTTATAAAGCTCTCGATAATTTTATCCCATGCCTGTTATCCAAATTTCATGAGTTCCCCTCACGTCCAATAGAAACTATATGTGTCATAGCTGTGGGGGTTTACACACTGTTTCTCTATCATTCCAATGTTACTATTGACTCCAACACTGAGTTTGTGATCTGCCCATAATGCTTCAAGATTTGACTTTTCTGTAACTCTCTGACTGAGTTGTCACCCTTTAGGTATTCCAGAACACCCTAGGCTTTCTTATCCACCATAACGATATTGGGTCTTCTGCTTTGTCCATCTTGGATTACATTCCTTAAACCAAGGTTGCATGTTTTATTCATCTTGGTAGACCAAGTGCCTGGCCCTTAGTAGATGTTCAATACATGTTTACTGAGTATACTTTCTTCTCAACAGGAACCAAGATTGTACTCTGCTTCCAAGATCTACTACAGACTCCAACTTCTCCATTAGCAGAAGGGATATTCAAAATATTTAACAACTGGTACAGCTTAGACACCAACCAATCGCAATGGATGCTGACTGTAGCACTAGAGGAAGGTGATCCTGGAGGCCCCTTGCTGATCCAGGCTCTATTGTTTTGTTTGCTCATTTGGGGGATGGAGTGGACTGAGGAATCCTGGAAATAAGTTCCAGATAGCCTCAGTAGAAGGCACAGCTTGGTGGGCTTATAGAAGCAACCATTTAATTAGCCTTTACGGAAGCATTTCAAAGTGTAGACAACTGGTACAGATGCTGTGCTCCACGCTGGCTGAATATCAGCACGAGACATTCCCCAAACATTGGCTTGCACTGATTATCACCTTCTTCGGCATCTTGTAAGTACTCATTTCAAAACTAGCATTGTTGGGGCAGCCCTGGTGGCTCAGCGGTTTAGCACCACCTTCAGCCCAGGGAGGGATCCTGGAGACCTAGGATTGAGTCCCACATCAGGCTCCCTGCATGGAGCCTGTTTCTCCCTCTGCCTGTGTCTCTGTCTCTGTCTCTCTCTCTCTCTCTCTCTCTCTGTGTGTGTGTGTGTGTGTGTGTGTCATGAATAAATAAATTAAAATCTTTAAAAAAAACTCGCATTGTCATGTAATTGTGATTGTCTAGAGTTAATTGATTACACGTGGATAATTCTGTTCCTAAACCTAGACTGGAAATTCCTAGAGGATAGAGCCATGTCTTATCTTCTTTCAACATTAATCTTTAAATGAATCATCCAGGGACACCTAGGTGGCTCAGCAGTTCAGTGTCTGCCTTTGGCTCAGGGCATTATCCCAGAGTCCAGGATCAAGTCCCATGTCGGGGTCCCTGCATGGAGCCTGCTTCTCCCTCTGCCTATGTCTCTGCCTCTCTATCTCTCTGTATCCCTCATAAATAAATAAATAAAATCCAATAAATAAATAAATAAATAAATAATCATCCAAAAATTACATAACCATGGTCTAT
Source organism: Vulpes vulpes (assembly GCF_048418805.1). Classification (NCBI taxonomy): domain Eukaryota; kingdom Metazoa; phylum Chordata; class Mammalia; order Carnivora; family Canidae; genus Vulpes; species Vulpes vulpes. The sequence continues at coordinate 32,698,611 of NC_132783.1, forward strand.
ATCATTTCATATTTTTGAAATGCTTTGTCAGAATAGATTTCATTATACTCTTGGCTCTTTTTAGAGGTAATATCAACACTATATGAAGAAAGTTTCCTTATAGCAGTTATAAAAAGGCTACTCAAGATAATGCTCACTAAATCACTTCATGTCTCTTACTTCTACCCTCGTAGAACTCAAAACTGAAGAAAATTTTTAACTCTTTTGACATACTGACATGCTTGTTTAATTAGATAAAGAATCATCTCTCTCTCTCTTCTCTCCCTCTCTCTCTTTCAGACACACATACACACACACCATTCCATCTTAATAAACAGCACCATGGTGTACCTAGTTACTTAAGCCTAATCCCTTCTCTTTCTTTTACAATGCCAAAACAATCCTTCAATAAGAACAAAAATACACCCTGAATCTGATCACTTCTGACCTCTCCTGTTAGCCTCTAAATCTGATCCTCCATCAGTTCACCTCAGGGGTTTCCAGGACCACTAAAATTGGCCTCTTTTATTCCACTGGCTGCACTCACCATCAATCCTCCACCAAGGGAAGGAGGGAAGTGTGTGGGAAGATAGGGAGAGAGAGAGAACGTTCAAAGTGTAAATGAGGTCCTACGATTGCCCTGACTAAAACCCTCCAGAGGATTCCCAAAATGTTTTGAATGAAATCCAAACTCCTTTACCAAGACCCACTACAATTAGAAAGAAATCCAAACCTTGGCCAATGTAGGCCTGTGCCTGCCTCTCAGACCTCATTGGCATTTACTCTCTTCTTTGTTGACTGTGCTTCAGCCATGCTGTCTTTCTGTCTCTTGAACACACCCAGCATCTACTACCTCAGCTAGGCAGCATGTTCCCCCAGCCCCTACATATGTTTAAAGCTTGTCTTTCCACCAAGGGAACTGTTGTTATCAATTCATCACCAGCATTTAGCACTATACCTAGCTCAATTATTGCTGACTGGCAGACTTACTACCTTTTGATTCAGCATAGTATAAAACACTAAAATGTTTTCACAATACCAGAAATCACTGCTTATAGTCTAAAATCACAGGAAAATGTATAGAATAACAAAAAAGTTGATATAAACAAGATAAAATTCTTCACTAAAATCAGAAAAATTGTTAAGATAAATGAAACAAGAAAATAAAAATCTCTGACAATCAGCTTACAAAAAGTGAAGAATGTAATAGCTCAATAGGCAGCTAGGACAGGTAACCTAAGTAATATCTGTGATGAAGAATCACATTTACGGTTTTGCTTTTGGGACAAAGCAAATTAATCTGACATGGCAAAGAAACTACAATTAAAAATACACGATCTGTAGTGCAAGAAAAATAGAGAGTACATTTGGGCTAATACACAAATCTATAAATGATGCCATAATAAAAATACAAGCCAAGAAGAATATGAGATGAAGGTATATTCTCAATGTTCTTCTGGATTGCACTTTACCAAAGCATGATCAAGAAGCTGTATCTCTGGAGCCTACTTGGAGTCTTTTACCTTATAATATGTATACCATTTGTCTGCATAAATGAAAATGAAAAGATATCTGAGAGATGGTGCAGTTTTCCCTCTTGAGATCAATAAAAAAAATATAGAACCATTACTAGTACTTATTCTGAATAAGAATTTAAAAACAGATTAACTTTGTTTGTGACTCCTTCCTGCCCCTCATGCTTCCTCTTTATGGAACTGTCAAACCGCTTGTGATACTACTGTATCTTCATCCAAAGAAAATTAAAACACTAATCCAAAAAGTTAAAGGTACTCTTATGTTTATCACAGCATTATTTATAATAGCCAAAATATGACAGCAACCCAGTGTCCATTGGTAGGTGAATGGATAAAGAAGATGTACAATAGATAGACAGATCTTTATATATAATGGAATATTACACAGCCACAAAAAAAGATGATATCTTGCCACTTGTGACCACATGGATGGATCTAGAGGGTATTATGCTAAGTGAAGTAAGTCAGACTGAGAAAGACAAATACCATATGATTTGACTTACATGTGGAATCTAAAAAAAAAACAGAACAAAAGACTAAATGAAAAACAGAAGCAGAATTATAAATACAGAGAACAAACTGATGGTTGCCAGATGAGAGGAGTGTGGAAAGATGAGCAAAATGGGTGAAGGAGAGTAGCAGATACAGGTTTCCACTGTGAAATGAATAAGCAACAGGAATAAAAGGTACAATATAGGGAATATAGGCAATGGCACTGCAATAGCTTTGTCTAGTGACAGATGGCAGGTATCCTTATGAAGAGCATAGCATAACACAGAGTTGAATCATTATGTTGTATGCCTGAAATTAATATGATATTGTGTGCCAATTATATTCAAAATATAAAAATTGAAAAAAAACACACACACAACCTAACCATGATAATAACAGATTCTCAAGTCTTTTCAGGTCTAATGGAAGAGGCAACCACATTTTAAGGAAAATCCTAAGATATGTCAGGAGCCTAACATCTTCATTAGGAAGGCAGATATTTTCTCAGTGGATTTGGAATGAGGTCTCTCTGGTAGTAATATTCTCTTGACCCTAAAGTTTAAGTGAAAGGAAGGATGCTAAAAAAAAAAAAAAAAGAGGGCAGCCCTGGTGGCACAGCGGTTTGGCACCGCCTGCAGCCCAGGGCGTGATCCTGGAGACCCTGGATCAAGTCCCACATCAGGCTCTCTGCATGGAGCCTGCTTCTCCCTCTGCCTGTGTCTCTGCCTCTCTCTCTCTCTCTCTCTGTGTCTCTATGAATAAATAATAAAAAAATCTTAAAAAAAAAAGAGGGATCCCTCGGTGGCGCAGTGGTTTGGTGCCTGCCTTTGGCCCAGGGTGCGATCCTGGAGACCCAGGATCGAATCCCACGTCAGGCTCCCGGTGCATGGAGCCTGCTTCTCCCTCTGCCTGTCTCTCTCTCTCTCTCTCTTTCTCTCTCTCTCTCTCTCTCTGTGTGTGACTATCATAAATAAATAAAAATTAAAAAAAAAAAAAAGAAAGGAAGGATGCTCACAAGCGTTGGGAGAACTCATAACAAATGGATTAGAGTCCAGTGCAGCTTATATCTGCAGTTGGTGGTCAGAATCTGCCCAGAAGTTTTGCCTGCTCTTTATCTCCATGCAAATACATCCCTGCTACTAGACTCTTCACTGCACTAGAAAAGTGAAAAACAGAAATTATAACTAGAGTTTGAAATTTATATCTGAATTGCTCTTCAAGTAATTAGAAAAAGTTACAACATACTCATAAATGTCTACCAGTCTCAACACAATCTTCTAAAACAGTATTATTGTATCTTTGTTAACAGAATGGGAACTTCTGGTGGTCTTAACTGGTATCTTTACAAATGAGAAAAATAGTAACGAAATTAATATTTAGAAATTGAAAAGTTAGCAATTGAATAGTAATAGAAAAACTTCATAATTGTTCAAATACAGCCAGATCTATTTGTTTACCATTGCCCATGGCTGCTTTCACTCTACAACAACAGAGAGAAGCAGCTGCCACAGAGACCAGGTAGCTTGCAACGTCTATAATGTTCACTCTCTAGTTCTTTACAGAAAAAGTTAGCTGACCTTTGCTTTGGAATTCAAACATTAATTTGTATATATGTTAGGAAAATAACATATTTGTCCAGTTAAAGAATTTTTTAATATTTGTGGCATATTAGCTGTTCGTCTTTTTCAATATAATTTTTTTAAAGTTGCTTTAAAACTTAAGAAAATTATCATATTCCCAAAATAATACTTAGTATTCTATTTTTTAGTGTAATTTCTGTGTTTTGCTGCATAATACATCTGGAAATTATTCTGGACTGATTTTATATTTTTTATAAAAAAACTTATAAGCTTTTAAGTGGAATTGCAAATATAGACATACAATAACATTATTCAGGAGGAAATTATTTTTGGTTCCTTACTTCCAACACAATTCCTGATAACTAATTTATTCCTTATTGCTATACTTATTACTATACTTATCTACACAAATAAATGTCAGAATATTCAAAATCCTAAGTAAAACTTATAGAAAAGAATGAAGTGTTAATTTATATAAAACCCAGCAGTTTTAGTATTGCAAAATTACATTTTCCCATAGGGTTAATTCTGATTACAAAAAAAACTGGAAAATTCATTTATTTAAAATATTTGGCCTAATAGTACAATAAATTATCTAAAACATTTCTAAGTTTATATCTATGATAAAAGTGTCAAGTACTTCTGTCTTCCTTCCCCCCAAAATAATACTATACAAATATAAGTTAGGTTAATAACTACTTTGTTATTATCAACTGCTTATCATTATTTGCAACAAGCATGAAGGATAGAAATTCACTAAGGAATATATCTTGTCAGTTAGGGAGTGAGTGACTTCAGACTTATAGTACACATTTAACAGTAAAGAAAGAGGATAGAGTTCTTAAGTTTGAAAAACTTCAGCAAGATAGAACCACATATGTAGCTTAAGTCATCCTTGGTATTAAGAATTATTATTATTATTATTATTATTATTATTATTATTATTATTACTATGGCTCACAGCCAAAGTCTACTCTACTATTCTGAATAGAATATCACTTGGGAAAGTACACAACAGGTGCATTTACTCCTGTACCATAACTTTCCAAGTCCCAGCAATCATTATATGCTACCATTTATAAAATCTTTGACAGAAGTGTTTATTCAATAATTGGCAGGTTATAAATGTTACTTAATTCAGAGAAATCAAATTGTAATTTATTTTTTAAATCAACTCATATTTTTCAGGATCAGGATCTATGTTAGTAGGGATAGAAGAATTTTAGCGAAGGAATGATACTGCTGGTGATTATTTCTTCAAAAACATTTTTAATTGTTTTCTGAACTCAGAAGTTTGGGGTGAACTTCTCATTCCGGCCCTTGGACCTCAAAAGCAGGTTGACACTTGCTCTTTGTTTACCTCTATTTAATTTTTAAAGCACCTTTATTTTCATGCATTGCATTTTTCTTAATGATGTTTAAAAGGTGAAAATGTAACTGAAAAATATGGAAGGAATTATTAACTAATATTTGAAAGAATGGTTTCTAAATTAATTTTAATACATTCATAGAAACTAGCTTTTAAACAAGGCGTTCACTTCTTAGGGAATATATTTACATGCTGCAATTAAGCAAGCATGTAGAGTTAATAAAGTCACCAAAAAAGTTGACCGTTTTTTGCCACCTCAGTTCAGAAATTGCACTAGAAGCAGCCACTTAGAAATCTGTAGTGACTCCTGGTGAGTGTGGGTAATTTAAACCACAACCCAGAAGGAGAAACCTCAGCTGTGTGGTTGTTAGGGCAGGTGCTCTTCCCCATCCCCAACCCCCACCCCCAGGGGTCTGCCTGCCTCCCCACCTTGCTGTTGATTCTCCTGAATTCCATTCTCATTCCCTAAAGCACTGTCCTCTTTCTCACTACAGGGCTGACAAAATTTCTTTTCACTTCTACTAACTGCAAACACTGCCTCTGCACGTTGTTTTTATTGATAAGTTCTTAGTTTCTGTTTCAGTTTCGCTGGGGCCTGACAGAATGTCAGTGCTGGGGAATTATGAGATTCATTGAAGTCAGGGTAACAGCCAGAGAGCACCTCAGAATCCGCGCCTACTTGTTCTTCTCACCCCTGGAAATAGCAGGTTCCACATACCGAATGGGGTACAACCCCTTTGTTTCTTTTACTCAGAAATCCTACATATCATAGTCTCATGATTTCACTCTGAAATAAATAACTTGCAATAAGACCAAATTCCTGGGTCTGACAGATCAAAGATAAACTCTATTCTCCAGCAAATCTGAAAAGCAAAATATCTCAGAAAGAGATTTTGGCCCTGTCCACCAAAAATCACAATAGGCCTTTGTAACCATTTTAAGGAACATATCATGACTATGAATTATTAAAACCTGAAAGGCAAATTAAATATTTGATTGCTCAACTTTTAAGCCTCTGCACATATTAGCATCATAATTAGAATGGTATTTAAAGGCCTTTTCACTGAAGTTGGTCAAATATTAGAAGTAAAATGCCTTTATAGGCTGCAACTGGGATTCAAAGTTAGCATGTGCTTAAAAAAATGCCCTGTGACCTAATGGAAAATGAACTATATGTGAATATATAAATAGGCAGAAGAATCTGACAGCCTGAATGTAAGTGAATCTCTGCAGTATGGCTGTAAGTCATCCTATAATAAGATATATGTTCAGCTTTGCGCAAAATTTCACATTAAAAAGACAGCATCACCGCTTATTCCCAAATGTCAATTCACAGCTAAAGCCAACTCAGGAGGTACAAACATGTGACACTGCATGGCACGGAAAGGAGACAACAGCATGCCACCAAACCGGAGGCAGCTGGGTAGTTTGATCACATTGGTTTTATTCTGTCAACTTCCTTCCAGGAAGCTTAGAGGTGGACCAATGAGCTCCACTGTTGATTCTTATGCCACCATCCTCCCCTCCTTCTCCTTTGTGGCTCAGAACTTACCCACACCCCAAGTTCTTTGGTGTCCTCGCTGTTACAGCCATAGTAGTCTGGGGTTTTATCCAATTCCTGCATGTGTCCTTGTGCTCTTACACTCTTATCCGCATGACAAGATGGGCAGAGAGCTGCATTACCCATCTCAGTTCTACAGTTCCCGCTGTCACTGGGCCTGTGCTTGCCCTCTGTGCTCTGTCCGGGGCTCCCAGGGGGACACTACTGTGGACAATTCATCCAGGCGATCCTTGGCTCCTCTGCTTGATTCCCCTACACGCCCCTCATGGCTTGCTGGTGTCAGAGAGAACTCAAAACCCCAGCAACTGCAGGCTGCATTCGGTGACCATTTCCAATTCAGGCTCTGCCGGTCTATTTTTACACCTACCAGGCCAGCTATGCATGTCAATGGAGTGAGGGGGGTGAGCTGAGACCGAGCAGGGGAGGGGGTGGTGGTGTTTTGTTTTTCACCATGAGAGCAGCCAACTCTACACATGGACTTAAGTTCCTGCTGAGTAAAATATCTCTACATAGAGAATTTTTGCATTACTCAGTGAATGCCTTTGAATCCTTTGACATTCCCCCTCGGTTTCTACTCACACAGAAAACCAAATCTGCTAATGATCTTGCTTTACCAGCACAATAGGCAGAAGTTATTTGCGTAATTGTTTAAACCAAGAGGCATCCACTCAGCTTACATACATCATCTTTTTCATGATAATTTACAGAAAACAACTGGCCATCCTTTCAGCATTTAAAATTCATCAGAAACACATCCATCAAAATGGCTCATTTTACAATGGTAGGGATGTTCCGAATTTTACAAAGTATCTACACTTTTCCTTTATTCATGATCGTGCCACAGTAGAGCAAACATTTTGCCTTACTTATAGTTCTTTTTAATTTTTAATATTTTAAAAATGTTTCCCCCAGCTTTATAAAAAATAATTGAGAATGGCTTTCAAAAACATACATAGTATCTCTGAAACCATACTACAGATTTTTGAAAGTTGTTTCCCACTGAGATAAGCACAGCAAATGCACCATAGATTTATGAACCCAATTATGATAAACATCAAAACTTTTAGACTATTATTGAATAAATTTCATTTCCCCATTAAAGTTTCCTCCAAAACTTTATGTATATAATATTTTACTATTAGTCCTATCCTTCCTCATTTGATATTTGCTTTCTCTTTTCATATCTTCAAAATAGGCTTGAAACTACTCAATGGCAGGATGAAGAGCTAGATTTTTGTATCACTTACCCACATTGTATATTAAGTATTAAATGTTAAAGAAATCTACTGAATTGAAAGCAACCACTTGGGGAAAAAATGATATGAAAGATATTTAGAAATTAACTACAGTTTATTTGATAGAATAAAACTTATCTTTCCGACTTGCCATTTTTTAAACTAAAAATGCCAGTCATTATAATTATTTATTTAAATTAAAAACAGCATTCCTGGGCAGCCCCGGTGGCTCGGCGGTTTAGCGCCGCCTTCAGCCCAGGGCGCGATCCTGGAGTCTCGGGATGGAGTCCCGCTTCGGGCTCCCTGCATGGAGCCTGCTTCTCCCTCTGCCTGTGTCTCTGCCTCTCTCTCTCTCTCTCTCTCTGAATAAATAAATAAAATATTCAAAACAAAAAACAGTATTCTTGAAATACTCTATCACTCTATATTGCTGTTCAAACCCTTACAAGCTCAAATCCAAGAATGGCATTTTTGGAAGGTTGATTCTTATAGCCCCATGCTGGGATATGTTTTTGTTTTGTTTTGTTTTGTTTTGTTCTGTTTCATCAATCTTGTTTGAATAGCTCTTTATCCCATAATTTATGAACCTAGATTATATTATTTACTAGAAAGATCCTTAACCTTACATTCCAATTTCTGAGAGGCACCATCAATATTCAGTGAAATCTTTATCTTTCAGCTATAGGTGATGGCATATTTTAAAAGCTTTTTTTAATTTATTGACTGACCCACTAATATTATGATAAAAAGGGGGGCATAATTTCTCCATTCATGTGAAAGACAGGTGTAATCTAAACATTTTAAATGTTAAAGGATTAATGAGGATTAAGGAGTGCACTTGCAATGAACACTGGTGATGTATGAAAGTGCAGAATCACTATATTGCACACCTGAAACTAATATATACTGTAGGTTAACTAACTGGAATTTAAATAAAAACTTAGAAAAAAACTAGGGGAAAATATTAAAGGTTTAGGTAAAAGTGTTCATAAAAGCAAACTTTAATATTAGTAACAAGATCAGACTGGTAGCTGAGATGTACCAAGCAAAACCTTTTGTGTTGCTCAAATTATTTTTATAAAGACTAAACTAATGATTTTTCATAACATGGTCATTTCTCATCAAATGTTACACATACTTGAACGATATACTGTAGAAATTAAGTAAGCAATGTTGTATAATAATGAGTTTGCAAACTCTTCCAAAAAGATATGTTTTACAATTTTCCTATCTTCTGTCTAAAGTTCTTCACACTTTTAGTGCCGCACAAAGTCTTATAACAGATGCTTCATCTTGGGTATACATCAACTATTTTATTCAGAATAAGCCAAGATTTTACTGTTAAAAGAGGTACACTTTTCTCTGTCTCCTGGAATCAGTTAGTTGACTATTTTTAAAACATAAAAATTTAATATTCAACAATCTTTTTTTTTTTTTAAAGATTTAATGTATTTATTCATGAGAGACACAGGCAGAGGGAGAAGTAGGCTCCATGCAGGGAGCCCAATGTGGGACTCAATCCCGGGTCTCCAGGATCAGGCCCTGGGCTGAAGGTGGCGCTAAACCGCTGAGCCACCCAGGCTGCCCAATATTCAACAATCTTTTAACACAGAACCATGCAACTTAAAGCCTGGAAGCAAATCCTAAAAATTCTTTCTGGCTTCATTCCTTCATTCTAGAGTTGAGATGTGAATCCCCGCACTTACACATGTTAAAGGAATACTTACCTACTCCAGCTTAGGGAAAGATGTCCCTAGGTGTTCAATAAATAATTGTGCCATGCTCTAATAGCATGAATCGGTTCCTGGAATCTTTCTGTCTAATTAATACATTACCTATTCTACCGCTATGCCTTCAATTTTGCTTCTCCCTCAGCCAAGCTTGCATCCCTCTTTCTTCACCAGTCTGTTCATTGGCTCTTTCAAAGGTCACCTTAAAATTCACTTTCCCCTAAAAGTCTTAATTATACCCATGTTAGTCCTTTAACTTGTTCTATCTTTTTGAATAAAGGTGGGACCACTATCAGCTATTTGCTCTTTTTACAGAATATGGCTTGCCTCTCACTGACCTTCTCACAGATGTAAAATACACACAGTAGTTTAAATGTTTGCTAAGTAAATGAATAAAAGGCAGCCATAGATCAGAATACAACTGATAACATCAATATTTAACTGCACTACACTGACCTTTTTACACATTAACATAACAAATTTAATACTTTTAAACATTTTTACACATGACAAATCTTTAATTTCATTTCCACATTTACAAGAAACACTCTTATTAGTCTTTGAAAAAATATTTACATTGTTTGGGGTGAATTTTCCTGGAAAAGAATTTGTAGTGCTTTGTTCCAAAAGAAAAAAAAATGTTTATAAAGTACACTGAGAACATAAACCAAAAAAGAAATATGTTGACAACACTTATACTCATTTTAAATGACTATTACTTTTCTACCCTTCTCTCCTCTCTTCATCAGAGGGAAATCTTCTCATTCTTTAATAGAAAAAAGTCCTACTTACTGAATACAGTAATATCCATGCTTTTTATCATTAGAGCTGCCCAAAATATGCTTCACGGTGGTACCAAAATCTCATGACTAAAGTTTAGTACCTAAACAAGTATGAGCAAAAGAAAGGCAAATATACACTGCTAGTGCTCCTATGATTGCTAAAATTTCCTATTTTCTGGCAAAACAGATTTAAATTATCAATCTGGAAGATATAGCTGTGAAAACAGAACTTTCAATGAACAGCTTCATACGTGATCACTCCAGACTTTGCCAATTCTGCTTTCTGTATAATCAAAAAAAGGGTGAGGACTTTGCAAAAAAAAGAGCATTACTTCAGAGGTTAAAATTTTGCTAGTTCTAGGGGCATCTGGGTGGCTCAGTTAGTTGAGCATCCAACTCTTGGTTTTGGCTCAGGTCATGATCTCATGGGTCAAGATATCAAGCCCCTCATCGGCTCTGCACTCAGTGGGAAGTCTGCCTGAAAACTCTCTCTCCTGCCCCATCCCCCCCTCATGCATTTACACACAGTCTCTCAAATAAATAAGTCTCTAAAAACAATATATTGCTAGTTCTATTTCCAAGTGGTTAACTAAGTCAGACTTGTCACGAAAGTTTGGATGATATGATGACCTATATATCTAACATTTTGCCAACTAGAAGGTAAGGTTAGCGAATACTGTGTAGTACTCATGCCTTAATGCACTCGTAGATTGTTAGGATCTCTGTGGACATGTGACAAGGGATATGCTTTCTGCCAGGGCAGAACAATGTCACCACTGTTTCTCAAAAATGCTTCAAAGTCATTAGGGCAAATTACTCAGAAAGCAAATATTTGCATGTTTGGCCACACTTAGAGCAGGATACTTGAATTTGGTGCATGATTTAGAATGTGAAATTCAAAGCCCCTATGATGTGACATATTTGCAATCTCCTTCTTAAATTTCCAGGCAATTTTACTGTTATTATTTCATCTTTATTGCTGTGGTTCAAATCCATCAAAAGAGAAAAGCGATTAAGGACTGAGAACAAAGGCCAGCTTCTCAGCTGTAATCTTCCCAAAGTAGCTACTAAAGTCCCTATGACAGCAAAGCTGAAAACCATTCACTGCAGTTTTAAATTTCACTTTTTAAATAACAAGCAATGATTACAGAACCATCAGGAAACTAACACCTTGGAGAAGAAATAACTATCAGTTCCCCCAATTTAATCTAAAGAGTTAGATCACAGCTCCTGCAGAGGAATGAAAAGGCCTCTCAGCTAAAAATAATCCCAGATTTTGGCTCTATCACTAATTTACCTGCATGGATTTGTGTAACCTTTATCAAATCTGGGCTTTAGTTCTCTCTTTTTTAAGATAAGGGGTTCAGACTAGATGATTGCTAGATCCCTTCCAGCTCTGAAGCTCTTTACTTCCAAACAACAGCACTTGTTTACATTTGAACATATACCTCACAGGTGGTAGTTGAAGCTGACCATCCATTTAGTTGGCTAGCATAAGAAAAAAAAGAAAGAAAACAACAACTCAATATCTAGCATCCCGGGTCTCTGGTTCTATGAGCTGACTGCGTTCAGTGGCTCTTCCATGGGACACTCACACAATTTCACTCTGTCGGTATCTAGGGGTTCTTTTCCAAAGTGAAGACCCTTTTGCTCTTGCTCCTTTCCTGAATATTAGCCCCACTGAAAAACTAGAAACATTTTTGGAAAGCTCACTCTGCCAGCTTTCTATATCTCACAACTGTAAAACAACTTTCACCTGGAAATGGCCTCAGTCTTCGAATCTGATGTTGTAAGACAGGTTTATAGGATTTTGTAGGACAAGTTTTTGCAAATCAACTGCATAAAATAGTAGGGATTTTAGTCTCCCTATTTCAATTAACTTGTTCTTAAAGGGAAAGTGTTACCATATTAATAATATTGAAGAACACATTTTGCCAGGAGTCTTTAAAGTGGAAAATCTGAAAGAACATTTCACTCAGAATCATGGAATTTAATTTTTTTTCTGTCTTGCAAGTTAAAGGGTTATTCAAGGATATATACCACAAAAAATGAAAAAAGCAAAGTCCAATCTCTTAATCTAAACTATCATTACAGCACAAACTGTCCTAATATGATAGTGTTAGCACTTTGTGCTAACAAAGTGCTTTTTTTTTTGCAGTTCATCATTAATATGTATAATTTATGTTACCTTTGCCAAATTTAGAAAACTGTTTAGATTATAATTCACCTCCCCCTACAAGCTTTTCCTTTTTTAAAAAACCATGCTACCCATAATTGAAAACTGATTGTTTGGGTTAAATATATTTATCTGATTAAACTAATATTTCATTACTCCTATTGTATGCAGAATTCTCCATGCCCAATCACGGGAAACCAGGGACAAATTCTTCTAACTTTGGGAATCACTGACCTGTGGAGGAAAAAAAAAACTAGAACATTTGGTGCAACAACAGAGACAGCACATTATTTTCTCCTATGTTTGGACACATTCAATATAATTTCTTTAGCTAAAAGTTAAACATGTAATGATTTTCACCAGTTGGGTCTGTTATATAATTGATCAATCAGGAAAACTGTTGCATAATTTATAGATCTACAACAGAATCTCTATGTTAACATGTGGCATAACTTTTTTAATTGAGGTCAGTATAAATGAGTTTTGCTGTTTATGTTGTGCACAAATTAATCAAAATGGATACTGTCAAGCTATTTATGTGCCCACAAACATCAATTTACCAATTTAATTTTACATTCCTCCCAGCGATTATTTTCATTCCAGATTGCTGCCTCTTGACTCCTGGTATATAAAGGAGGACATTCTTTAATAAACAGTGCTAACCACTTGAGAAGTTTTCTAAAGGCTACTCCATACAATGCCCTGCACAAAGTGGGCACTCAATAAATGTCGTTGATTGACATTAAAGACACTATGAGGAAAGAAGTCTAGGGTGTCCAAAGCAAGCCTAAACAGCCTTGTGACTTGTTCAACGCAGTCATATTGGACTGCATTTTGAAACACAACATGAAGAAAACAATTTAGCCACTGTCCACTCCTACTTTTTCTGAAGAAAAATACGTATCCACAGAATACTCAGAAAAACGGTTAACTACTACAACAGGGACTCCCCAAAAGCTTTATTTGTAGAAAAAGTCAAGGATGAAAATAAAAAAGTGGGAAGCTCCATTGCAATCTGACTTTAAGAGTTACTTTCTAAAACCTAAGTCAGTACTTTAATTTACTGACATTTCTTTTAAGTTTCCATCTGTAAATTAGGGAGAGTGGAGAGAGGTAATCTGAAAAGGACGCTGTTAAGGGGATATTAAGATGAGTGAATGGTGCACAGCACAACTGTTGATCACTTAATGGGGTAAAGTCCAGTGCCCAAAGGAGCAATGTTCTTATAGGACGTAACTCTTCACAATAAGCTGACCAGTTATGCTCTATAGGATGCATGCCACAGTTGACTAGACTTATCTATCAAAATGGTTTCTCACATGCCATGGTAGTTAGACACCATGCTTGATCATTAGGACAAGATAAATAGGAGTGTTGTCCTAATGAGAATTCATAATCAACCTCTCCAAATAATGTCTTAAGCATATAAGAAACTCCACCACTAAACTCAAATAAATTATCCATGACTGAGATTAACAAATAAAAATTCATTTATCCTTTCCATAAGGATATTGTCAAATCTTATTTCACTAAGTATATGGACAGTTTTGCTTTGATGATTCACAGGCATCAATATAAAGTTTCATACATTTATATTCATAGTTTGTACATTCACCCTAAAGGTTCTAGAAAAATAGCAACTTTTCAAGAGCTTTTGGGTTATGACATACAATATGAAGGCTTAAATGTTTCAATATATTTGTCATTACTGAAAAAAAAAGTCTTCAGTTTAAAACAGAGCCCAGTTCAGTGTAATCACATACTCAAATATTGTAATCTTTTGGTCTCAAAGAATTTTAAAATAATAATTTCTCAAAACAAATGCACACATACACATCCACACACACATGCACACACATGTCATTTGAAATGAAATAGGAGACAGACATTTAAAATACACTGCCAGGTGGGGTTGCCTGGGTGGCTCAGTCCATTAAGCATTGGCTCTTGGTTTCCACTCAGGTCATGATCCCAGGGTCACAGGAGTCCCATGTCAGGCTCCAGGCTTAGCATGGAGTCAACTTGAGGTTCTCTCTCTCTCCCTTTCCTTCCCTCTCCCATTTTCTCCCCATCTGACCCATGCACCCCCTCCCTGCTCGAATGCACACACCTCTATCTCTCTCAAATCTAAAAATCTCTTAAAAAGTTAATTAATTAAATACAACTGCCAAGCTTTGATCAATAGAACAAATTCAAGTTCAAATTAAATTTCTAATACTGGTTCAAACTGGAGAAGATATAAGCATTATCAAAATTACCAATTAAACCTGATTTATTATGAGGTTGGTAACTGTTTCCTTGTACTACATAAAATGTTAAATTAAGACGTTTCTGTGATTGTAAAATATGGTATTATTAGGTTTTTTTTTAAAGGGGCGCCTGGGTGGCTCAGGTGGTTAAGCATCTTCCTTCAGCTCAGGTCATGATCCCAGGGTCCTGGGATCAAGCCCCGCATCAGCTCCCTGCTCAGAGGGGAGTCTGCTTCTCCCTCTCCCTCTGCCCATCCCCCCACCACCTTGTTCATGCTTGCTCTGTCACTCTCTCAAATAAATAAATAAAATCTTTTAAAAATAATAATAATAATAAATAAATAAAAACTACATGTTGAGTGTGCATTTAATCAAGAACTCAATTAACTACAATTATAGAATGATAGACTAAATTCAATTTATTTCAAAGGCTGAGAAAACTTAGAGCACCAAAAATAATCTGAATTATTATTACCTAATTGTCCAATTGATACTTTATTTGGGTTCCATTTCAAGATCTCTCTAGAGAAAATTTGTTCTATGCATCTTAAAGTATAAATAACTGTTTATAATCCTTTACCTATTATTCATACTGGAATAAACATCCTGATTATACATCATTTGTTCCCCCTGGATAATGGGAAATTTTTTGGTAAAGTTTTTAATTATGTCCTACTTTTTTTGGAAAATGGAATAATTTTACAGGCATCAAAAACCCTTCAAATACAAAAATTAAAATATTATAAAATCAATATCATTAATGCAATTCTTCTAAAATTGTATCATTGTGGTCTTATGTCTGCTGAGCTACAATGTTATTGCCCATATGTTGTGAAGAATGAATTCCTGGCAGAGCACTGCCAGCTGCCACTTTTAACTCTAGTATTCCAATCTATATAATAATGAGCTACAGTAAATAGACTCTTACGCTATTTGTATGCATTAAATCATTAGAGTCATAAGTTTATAAATCATGCTATGAAGTCAGAATATGATTTATCTTCTTTGCAGAACGGTAAGAAAGAATTAAAGAAGGAGAAGGAAGGTAGGAGAAAGAAAGATTGTAAATATGATACAAAAATACAGATCTATTTCTAAAACTTAAGAAGGGCTTTTTCTTTAAGAGCAGTATTTTTATAATAATGTTTTTCTTTTTTACTAGTTCTTTAAAGCTAGTATTTAAATATTCTCAGGGCTTTCCTTGGTCAATAAAGAATCTCTCCCCTGAGCCAGTGTTCTCCTTAAACCTGCTCCTGGCCCTGCCTTCTCTGGCTCAACTGACCAGCACCCCTATACTCTTTGCTGCTCAAGTTGGAAATGTTCATGTTTTTGACATTCCCTTTTCTATACATCTGGGCCTGAAGAATCTGCTTTTTTTTTCCCATCCCATAGCCACTATTTTAGGTCAGGAATTCATCATTTCCTGACTGAATTACTGTAACTGTCTCCTAAATAGTTTCCTGCTTCTAGCCTTGCTCTATTCCAATCCATTCCCCCACGCAATAACCAGAGCGAGCTTTCCAAAGCTCACATCTATTCAGGACACATCCTATAATCTCCATGAAAAAAGGCAAAACCTTTAATGTGCTATAGAGTCGTCATCTGGTCCTCCTCCTCCATTTCATCTTTGCCTTTTCTCTCATAATTTCTTCTGGACTTTTATAAACCACGAATCCTCCATCTGGATCACCTCCCTCCCTCTCTCTATATTTACAAGACTTCTTTTGGAATCCTTCCTGGCCAACAAGATTAAGGGCCAATTGTAAGTATAGAGCCAACACAGTGATTGCTATCCTGCACTGTAATCCTCTTTTACACGCTTGTCTTCTTCACTAGACTATGAGCTCATGATGGACAAACATTATATTTTATTTGTTCCTAGAACTTCTGACAATGCCTCTAATATAGCAGAAACTCACAATTGATTACTGAGTAAATAAACAAAAAAGTCTTGCTTATGCATTTAAAATATGATTGGTTTTCACAAACATTTATTTCATTCATCCCATAAATATTTGTTCAGCACTCTACGTCAGGCCAGAACATGTCACTTAAATAAAAAGAGGCAAGTGGGCAATATTTCTGATGTACACATAAATTCTTCAATAAATCTCTGGGAATGACAATCTGCAGCAATCTATTCAATTACCAGTAAATGCCCCTTTGTTTGCTCATATTACTATTTTGTCAACACTTGTTATCTTTTCAGATGTTTGATTTTGTCGTGAAGCAGACTACTCACTGAACCTACTCAAAAGCATATTATTGCAAATGGCCACAAGAGCAGCAGTGACCACAAGCCAAAAGATGATTTACTAAGTAAGGATAAGACTAATGATCACAAATAGTATATATTGTGGATATTTCGGCCATACCTAATACCTATGGAGAGTAATCAGTGCTAATGCCAGAGAAATACCCCTATAATTCACTAGAGGTCCAATAGATTACTCTTACAGACAGTCTACACACACACACACACACACACACACACACACACACACACACACACCTCCATTACTGGTTTGGCCATCATGGGCCTCTTGGGTATTATGTGTGATGGGAACCTCTTTTCATTCCATTTTTTATAAATATAGAGCTGCTCTGTGTTCTTTCATGATTGGCTCCCATTTTTACTAGTGATGATGGGTCATCCATAGATCCCTGTCCTTACTGTCACATCTTTTTTTTAAAGATTTTATTTATTTATGGGAGAGAGAGAGAGAGAAGGAGGCAAAGGCAGGGAGAAGCAGGCTCCCCATGGAGCTGGGAGCCTGATGTGGAGCTTGATCCCAGGACCCTGGGATCATGATCTGACGGTAAGGCACACATGTAACCGACTGAGCCACCCAGGTGCCCCATTACTGTCTATCTAATCCTCTTTACAGTCCTCACTTTCTTTTGGCCATGACCTTCTCTGACATTGCTTCTTATCTATAATGCTCAATTATTTCTCCTTCTCTCCACTATTTTTCTTTATTTCTTCATATATACCTTTACTTCTAACATGTTTTACTTTCAATGCAAAACACCTTTTGTAGACAACAACCAATAATCTAGCAAATTCACAAATGCAAGAATACCTCACAGTTATCATCCTATGGCAAGTAGTCATAGAAAAGACATGCATTTCCTGGGGTTTTTTTCCATGATAAACAACCAATCAAAGTGCTCAAGTGGAACTCCCCAATCTTTGCCACTATTAGACATCAGTAATTCAGATATATGTTAACTGCAGTAAAGGTGCATCTTGAAGAAAGAAGCACCATAAAAATTCAAAGGCTTGCCTTCTTTTATGACAACCTAATGTTTAACATTAGAATTTCCAATTTTTAACTCCCCATGACAATATCATTTATTTCTGACTTCATATTTTGATAACTCATTAAACTATATGGCAAAGGTCTAATCAAGTTTTGCCGAATTTTATTACATACATAGGTCACATTATATTTGATCAAGAAGTATGTCATGGCAATTTAATTTTATACTAAATTCTTTCTAAAAAAGAATCATCAATAAGAGTAAACGCAGTTTCCATTAACCACTGACATTTTAAAATGTCAGTTTTACTGAAATATTTTGTTTCTATTTTGGTAACATTCAATTTTAGCTGCTTTGTTTTATAACCTGATATAGTTCAGTTATTATTATCCCACACTAACATAAGGGAAGAAGGATCTTTCTGTGTTATAAAGGCATCATACAAACCCTTGGCCTCATGGTCCCACAGAGTGGAAATGGCATTTCAAGACTTTTATGCGCTACCTTTTTGTGTCTGTAGCCAGCAGTACCCCAGTAGCCTTCCTTTTCCACTTTGTTATGTATTTATGTCCTTGGGGTCTGTCTGTGGTTTCAGTGAAAAAATTGACTTTCAGGAAATTTTAGTGCTTCTATCTTTATTCTGATAAACTAACTTCATATTAATCATTTGAATTTTGGGGCTGTGAAACCTACTTCATCTGTCCCCCATTCTTATAAGAGATTCCTGTTGAAGACCTCTAGGACTTAGACATCTTCTTTGATACTATTCCAATTGTCAGTGATGCAGGTAGTACAGATGATTTGATCACTTGATAATTCAACCATTGTGTCTTCCCATAATCTTATTATTGGAGACCCTGTCACTGTGTAAACCACATTAAAACTCTTAAGAGGCTCCCCCTATCCTGTTTGCTTTGTTCCTTGAAATGTTAGAAATATTTTTGTGTATCATTTGATCCCATGCCTGGCATACTCTGCTGGCCCCAGTGTCTGCAGCTAGACCTATACTAAACCCAGATCCCAAATGCCCTCATGGACTGTGTGGTAGAGACAGTACCACCATATATCAGGTTATACTTGCAAAGTACAAAGTTGCTCTGTGGAACGATTCTACACTTTAAATTACAATACTTTTTAACTTATGAAATTTGTTTTCAATTTCACATATTTCAGAAAAGGATCCATCCCTTTGTTAAACCTTATTAAAATGTTCATTCCCTGAAGTACATTTGAAGTACATACTATAGTAAAACTGAAACACCATAACTTCAATATATTGAAAATTCAGAGGAAAAAAAGTAAAGAGAGAGATTATCAAAATACATATAAAAATAAAATTTTGAGAAATATAGATATATATGTATATACAGGCATGCATACATATATACATACACATCATACCTTAGGAACAGAATTCCAAGCATGGCTTTTCTCAAGTCAGAACCTACTTTGGATAGCTCAGTCATTAGGCATCTGCCTTCGGCTCAGATCATGATCCTGGGGTCCTGGGATTGAGTGCCACATTGGGCTCTGCTCTATGGGGAACCTACTTCTTCCTCTCCCTCTGCCTGCCACTCACCCTGCTTTGCACTCTCTCTCTCTCTCTCTCTCTCTGTCAAATAAATAAAATAAAATCTTTAAAGAAAAGAACCTACTTTGAGATGAGCTAATTAGAAAAACAACAACAATCCTCTAATGGAGTGGTATTAGAGTTTATGGTCTGATAGTTGTGATATCTCAGAATAGTATTCTATTTTTTCTTTTATATGGTAGAGACATTTTCCTAGTCAACTTTACTACCCTGTGAGGTCAAATTCTTGACCTATTTACTCCATGGTATTAAATGATAATTGAGCTCAAAAAGGAAAGAGAAGGGGAAAAAAAAGAAAAAGCCTTTGAACCTTTAAAGCTTTTGTCTATACATTTCACTCTTATATCTTGCCCGGATGTGTTTTTATCCCTGAATCATCCATGAAAATCTGTGTGGTTTCACACAGAGAAAAACTACTTCTTCAGTAAATGTGGAATCACAAAGATTCCATTTAACTCCACTATGCTTTGGTGTGCAGGAATGTTAGAAGGTTTTAAACTTAGTTACAATATACTGCTTGTTGGAACAGAAGTTTGTCTTTGGTGCTCTGTTCTACAGGTTTCTCTCCACTGGAGAGTCTGCAAAATACTCTGACATGGCACAATCACATAACCAGTCTTTAAAGTCTAAATGAGCATCATACTTCAATGCCTTGCTTTTTATTCCTTTTGCATTGCAAGGATGGACATGCCTTTTAGCGGCTTTCAAAAGGAAGAAACCTCCATATGTCAGAGGAAGGATTCTTCAAAGGTTTCATAGATCAATGGAACACTGATCCATATGAGAAAGAATAGAATCTAGATGTCAGCAATGTAACCTACATCTACATAACCTGTATATGTGAGTCACTGGCATATAGACACCTCATCACAGGAGCTTGAGTGACATCCATCCAAACAAAGCAGAAGGAGACCAAGGACAGTTACTGAGTTGAACCTGCTTTAGGGCACCTACATAGGCCACTAATAGGTACTGAGTGTGAACAAGAATCAAGGCTAGGGAAAAAACCATGCAATAGGAGTGATGAGAGGATGTTGCCAGCCTGATGTAGTAGCCTTCACATACTCCAGAGGAATATTTCAAGTCCTACAAAGATGAGAAAACTTGTATTGAAAACAGTAAAATTCATAGTATATAAAACTATTAATTAAAGGGTTTTTTAGAGTCTTTAAACATTAATGTCACTTTTACATGCAAACATAGTGAATTAACATTTAAATATTACTGGTACAGGGATGCCTGGGTGGCTCAGCGGTTGAGTGTCTGCCTTGGGCTCAGGGTGTGATCTTGGGTCTGGGGATCGAGTCCTGCATAGGACTCCCTGCGAGGAGCCTGCTTCACCCTCTGTCTATGTCTCTGCCCCTGTGTCTCTCGTGAATAAACAAATAAGTAAATAAATAAATAAATAAATAAATAAATAAATATATTACAGGTACAAAGAAAGATAAAATATATTTGTCCAGAAAATTCTTTTGTCCTATCTTTTGTAATGTCTTGAATTTCCTTGTTAATATACGTAAATGAGAATAGCTGATCACAAGAAATTAAAATCTCTAGTTATGTCATTCTTTAACAAGTGTTTATGCTTGGTATCATCTACAAGATGCCCAAACAGCGTTTGCTTTCTAGGTTTGATTCAGAAGACTAACCTGTGACAAATTTGAGTTTAAGACACAAAAACAGTAATTTGCAGTAAGGTATTTACTGTGTCTAAGGTGATGTGACATGATAGAGGAAGAAAATCAGTGGTCATTATGGTCACAGCAAGCTGGTAAAATACCATGACACAAGGGCATTAAGCTGTTCTAGGCAGGATATTGTTCTCATTTTGTGTATTACAACTTCAAAGTGCATGGCTTAGAAAAAGAACCTAAAGTTCCCCTGGGTAAACATGTTTAGGTATCACTATAACATACAGTACGTTAAAAAAAAAACATACAGTACGTTACAAAGAGAACATGCATGTTATGTTAATGTAAGTACTTGTGTAGTCTCCGATCAATAGTCAAGTGTTTTTATAGCACTTAAAATATATGCTTAATTTACAATGTCATTATACACTTGATTATAACCAAGAACTTAGTGTCAAGAAGGAACCAACATTACATATCTAAATATTTTACCAAGCTAGATTAAGATAGGCAAGTGAATTACTAAAGGCAGAGAAAACAGAAGGAAAAATTTTATTGAGTTTGGCCATTAGGTAGCAAAGTTAATTAAAATGAGAAATGAAGGGCACTTTTCAGAGAGACCAGGGAGTGGTACATTAGCTGTGAGAATATTATCTGTATATGGAGAACAGCTCCCTGCTCATGAAAATTATTAGAGAATCAAGTATGGTAAATAAAAGAGAAAGTTAATTCTCATGGCTAGAATGAAAAGGGTAACTCAGTCATACATTATCCCCACTGCAACAGAAGCAGTGTATTACACAGGTTCCTGTACAGACTCATGGTATATCTTAATTCCAAGAAAGCAGCAAAGACAGCAAAGGAAACAGTCGACAAAACCGAAAGACAACCTACAGAATGGGAGAAGATATTTGCAAATGAAAGGTCAGACAAAGAACTAATATCCAGAATCTATAAAGAATTTATCAAACTCAACACCCAAAGAACAAATAATCCGATCAAGAAATGGGCAGAAGACATGAACAGACTTTTCTCCAAAGAAGACATACATACGGCCGACAGACACGTGAAAAAATGTATAGACAAAACCTTTAAATGTTCAAAGGCTTTTTCTTTTTTTTTTCCTTCTCTTTCCTTTTTGAGCTCAATTATCATTTAATACCATGGAGTAAATAGGTCAAGGATTTGACCTCACAGGGTAGTAAGGTTGACTAGAAAAATGTCTCATTTGGCATCAGAGAAATACAAATCAAAACCACAATGAGATTACCACCTTACATCAGTCACAATGGCTAAAATGAACAAATCAGGAAATGACAAGTGTTGGTGAGGATGCAGAGAAAGGGAAACTCTCTTACACTGTTGGTGGGAATGCAAGCTGGTGCGGCCACTCTGGAAAACAGTATGGAGGTTCCTCAAAAAGTTGAAAATTGAGCTACCCTATGACCTAGCAATTGCACTACTGGGTATTTACCCCAAAGATACAAATGGAGTGATCCAAAGGGGCACCTGGACCCCAATGTTTATAGCAACAGTGTTCACAATAGCCAAACTATGGAAAGAGCCCAGATGTCCACTGACAGATGAATGGATAAAGAAGATGTGGTATATATACATATATATATATACAATGGACTGCTACTCAGCCAACAAAAAAGTGAATCCTTACCATTTGTAACTACATGGATGGAATCAGAGGATATTATGCTAAGTAAAAGAAGTCAATCAGAGAAAGACAAGTATCATATGATCTCATTCATGTGTGGAATTTAAGACACAAAACAGAGTATCATAGGGGAAGAGACGAAAAAATAAAACAAGATGAACTCAGAGAAGGAGACAAACCATAAGAGACTCTTAGTCATAGGAAACAAACCGAGGGTCACTAGAGAGGAGGGAGGTGAGGGGACAGGGTAACTGGGTGATGAACATTTAGGAGGGCACACAAGACTGATGAATCACTGACCTCAATCTCTGAAACCAATATTATACTATATGTTAATTAATTTAATTTAAATAAAAAAATTTAAAAGCAAGGAAGTAAGACAATTATTCAAGTAATTCCAACTAAGTAAAATGAAATCTTCCACACCAGTAGGAAGATAAAAAATGCTAAACAAATGTTAGTTATCAATGTAATGTTATATATTAAATATTATTTATCACCAGCAAATAACTAAATATACTTCCACCCATTTCCATAAAAAACTCCTATCTTTCAAATAACCATTTAACTAAAAAAGAATTCAGGAATAAAATGGAAAAATAAGTAAAGCACTGCATCAGTGTCAACATCATCTATGTCAAGGGTGAAGGCAGGGGTTTCATAAAGACCAAATTCAAATATTTGGAAAAAATTATCACAAACAAAATACTGTTCTGATAATTTTGGTTATATCCTTCAATATACTATACAAAAGTTCTTTACATGTTCCATTTCCTAAAAGAGTAATTTATGTAAAACCCTGCAGAAATACATTTTTTAAAAAACCCAAAATAATTCTGTTTTGCATTTATGATTTCATTATGACTTTAAAATAAATCATTAAAAATATGGTAACAATCTCTTTTTCTGAACGTGTCTGGGAGTTAAAGAGAGAACAAAAGCTATTCTAAACTAGGTGATTGTGGCTCTTAAACTTTTCTTTCTGTGATGACTGAGACACCATCATTAAGTTTTACTGAATTCTGTAGTTAACAACAATTCACTAATAGAACTTTTGGTAATCTGAACTATCAAATAGACTAGATTGCTGACCTTTGTATCAATTACACTTTACATGATTTCTTCCAGATTTGTTAAGTGGAATTCTACTAGAAGAAAAAGCTTTTCCTTCTCCCTACTTATTTATTCATTTATTCAATGATTTATTTCTGTTAGTAAGAATTCATAGGTATTCATTTTATTCTATGAGTTATAATTTCTTACTTCCATTATTTTGTTGCTCAAATTTCTCTCTAGTAGGTCGTTGGGAGCGCCTTCCAGTTGACATGCCCCATTCGTTTCCTGAATTCTTCCTTACTTGAATTGGCCATTTCCCCAAGAAGTTTCTGGTTCTTCCCATTGGAAAATGGTATTTAGAAAAAATCTGGGTGACATGTTCTCATCACTATTGAGGTATCATTGCTGCCAGACCCTCCCAGTGGACAGAGCTAGGAAACATGCATATGTACAGACAAATATAACACACATCTCTATACATTTCCCATATATATATATATGTATATATATATATATGTACACACACATATTAGAAGAAATAAGTTAATACTGATGCTTTGATGGACATTTTAATGCTTTGGTAAGTATATTTCCTTACATAAAAAGTGGGGAAGCCTAGGAATATAATAATGAATAATATCATTTTGCATAGTGATTTCAAAAATATTGTTTCATTTTAGTCCTTACAATTACTCTGTGATATATATATTGTTAATTATTAGAGTTAATTATTATTAACCCAGATTGACAAAAAAGAAAACCAATTTGAGGATCAGAACACCAAAAGGTGGTAGAGCTGAGCAGTGTATTCTGACTCTACATTTCATACTTCTTCCACTATACCAAACCAGAATGATAACATTTTGATTTTTTGGCCTTTTATATATAAATTTTCTGTATTTAAGTATGACAGACATCATCTTGCCATCATTTCAGTTTCACCGTATATAAAGTAATGCATTTTTATTTTCCTCTTGAGTTGTACTTGAACTTTTTCTGTTTCTGTCAATGACACCACCATCTTTTAAATATCACTAAAATGTGTAATCTTAAATCATGTTTATTTAACTCTCTTTTCTTTCACTATTCCCAGTTGACTGCTAATATCCATCCTATTTCCCTCCCCACTGATTTTCCTGTGCAACTCTTCTAATCTTGCCCTGTTCATATCTCTTGGATTACTTTACAGTCTCCTGGGTGACCTGCACTTTCCTCCCTATAATCTTATGATCTTATATGATCTTCCATAGTTTTGTTTTGTTTCGTTTCTTTTCTCTTTCTTTTTTCCTTATTAGGTTCAGTTACCTCTTCCTTCCTGTGCAGTCAGCATTATTTCCATCTACCAACTCTTTTTTTTTTTTAAGATTCTATTTATTTATTCATGAGAGACACAGTGAGAGAAAGGCAGAGACACAGGCAGAGGGAAAAGCAGACTCCATGCAAGGAGCCCAATGCGGGACTCGATCCCGGGACTGCAGAATCACAACCTGGGCTGAAGGCAGCGCCAAACTGCTGAGCCATCCAGGCTGCCCCTCTATCTACCAACTCTTCTTATCCAGCCCTGCCATGTCATTCATCAATTCCTATGAGTGTACTCTGAGATGTTCCCTCCATGTAAGTCAACCTTAACTATCTTCCCTAGGCCCAATTTGAAGTCCTCAACCTCTATAAAAATAAAAAGCTAGAATATCTGATCTGGGAGTGTCCTCTACTTTATCGCCATTCACGATAACCTTATTTATTTATTTATTTATTTATTTATTTATTTATTTATTATCTATTTATTTAAAATATTTTATTTGACAGAGAGAGACAGCAAAAACAGGGAGAGGGAGAAGCAGACTCCCCGCTGAACAGGGCCCCAGATGTGGGGCTCGATCCCAGGACTCTGGGATCATGACCTGAGCTGAAGGTAGACACTTAACCGACTGAGCTACCCAGGCACCCCTTAAATACCTATTTAGAAGAGAAACTGCTTGAGGAAAACATATTCTTTAAATCAACCAAAATCTTGACCAGTCTTAACCTAAAATTTAGCTCATACTAGCTGTTCATTTAATAATTCTTTGATCCAAAGGACTGCAGTATCCTACATTATGTTACACGTGTTATACACATCAAACTCACATCTGAAATAGAGAAGATGATTGATGGAAATGAAGCATGATCATTTTTTTTATCCAACACAAGAAAGAAGAGAAACAAACTATAACTTGAAGGAGCTTCTGGTTGACCCTAGGTGGAAAATATAATCAAAACTAGAAAGCATAATTATCTGAGTTTCTTGATTAATCAAATTTTATAGAATGTTAAAGATCATTGGAATGACTAACTTGTTTCATAAGCTCTTATACAACTTACTATGGAATATATAATCTAGAAGGATCATGTGAGAAAGCCAAGTGCAGGGACTAAAAAGGAATATATCTCTGTTACCAAGTGTCCTTCCATGGCAAAACACTTCTCATATTGGCTTATTATAAATTCTTCTCTCTCCAGTGCTATTTTCTAATAGAAAAGCCAGAGGTCCTGAAATATTGTCTACTTTGTGTGAAATGACTGAGTATGGGTGTTTTATGTTATATAAAAGGCCCTTATACAATTTGATAAAATGTTTGTAGCCACAGAGTTGGCATCTGCCACTTGGTCCTTTGTCATCTGTCTTCTCCCCAGTAAGGACAACTTATGCTTACACAGATGTCTTTTTTTCTCCCCCGGCCCACACTTAGTCTTTGATTCCTGTCCCTCAGAGCCCACACTGAAGCCCCATGTTTTGTAGATGACCACCCTGAACAGAAGCTTCTGATTTCCTAAGTGACTTCTATTCTCAAAGGAGCTACTGTTTCCAGGTAACCTGTTCCACTTACACTTTTTTGGTTTCAGTTGTATCAGAATGTGACATGGTTTAATTAAGCATTCTGGCCCAGTTTGAGGCTGGAACCGTAAATAAGGAGGAAGTTTCTACTCCTGGAAGAACTCAGGCAGTGTCTTATTTTCACTGAGCTTTGCAGTTGAATGGTTTGTGAATCGCTGAGGTTTAAGTGTTTACATGGGCTCCAACTCATCATAGCATCCTGCAGTTCAAAGGCAGCTATCATATATGATATATGATAGCTGCCTTTGAAGTGCATATATTATATCATATATGATAGCTGCCTTTGAAGTGCAGCTATATGATAGCTATTATATCTTTATAAAATTATTAAAAACAACATGATGGTGCATAAAGGATTTTATCCTTTGTGCATTTATAAGTCATGGTATTATCAGTATACAGAGGATCCATAAAAACTAAGGGAACCACAATAAACTTTTTTGTGCAAAGTGACTGAAATAAGTATCTGAAATACAAAAGAAAAATGACTACACAGTTTCATAAGATTACTTCATTTCATACATATCCTGCCTTAACAACTTCCAGAAAATTTCAAGTACCACAACAGGAACTATTTCCTTCCATTATTATTTCTTCTGCCAGATAAGAACTTATTAACACAAGACCTATTGAAGAAAACTTACATAATATATATAAAAATAGGCAATCTCTAGTCCAACTTAATGGCCCAAATAACATTTTATTCTTGTTATGTGTATGGGTAGCTTTTACCCCAGGTAGTCTGAGAATCCCTTGGATGAAGGCACTGTGACTTGAACATAGTATGAATTAAAAAAAAAAAAAAAATCCCTATTAAATAAAGAAAAACTTAGAGATCCCCCTGAATACTTCAATCATTTATAAAAATGAAAAGAGGCAAAGACACAATTAAAAATGGTGCAGTCACACAATATCAGAAAGAATTCTAACATATCTCAGGTCCTGATCGTTTTTTTTAGCTGTGAAAACTAAGGTCAAGTCAGTTGTTTACCTAACATCACAGTTAGTAGATAGATTTAAACGCGGGTCTCCTAAATTTGCCTTTACGAGCTTTAGAAGTGTCTGGTAATCGTGTATAAATATCAGTTAAGTTAGTAAATACCTTTCTGGTATGTTGCCTATTCTTTATAGCCTTACAGTCTACATCTACCTCTAATTATGCTTAATGTCCTGAAAGTATTAACAACTACACTTGGTTTCAAATGCAAAAGTAATATGTGATCTTTGTATTCATAAGAAAACTAATGCAGGTTCTCAGAGTTCATGTTTGTAATGTTAATATAATTTTTAAAATTTAACCTAGAGGGGATCCCTGGGTAGCTCAGCGGTTTGGCACCTGCCTTTGGCTCAGGGTGCGATCCTGGAGTCCCGCGTCGGGCTCCCGGCATGGAGCCTGCTTCTCCCTCTGCCTCTCTCTCTCTCTCTCTCTCTCTCTCTCTGTCTATCACGAATAAATAAATAGGTAAATCTTTAAAAAAAATAAAATAAAATAAAAAATAAAAATAAAATTTAACCTAGAGCTTAAATAACTCCCCTGAAAGAGACGTGAGAAAATCATCATCACTCCCATACAGATACATAAAAAGAGAAGTCTATGTCTTCTGTGCCTGTGTTTTCTTTCTTTAGATTTATTTTTTCTTTAGATTTATTTATTTATTTGAGAAAGAAAGAGAACAAGAGCACGTGCACAGGCTAGTATGCATGAGTGCAAGCAGGAGGAGAGGCAAAGGGAGAGGATAAAGGAAAAAAGAGCAGACTCCCCACAGAGCACAGAAGCCTACATGGGGCTCTATCTCATGACCCTAAGATCACAATCTGAGATCACTACTTGAGCTGAAACTAAAAGTCAGAAGCTTAACCAACTGGGACATCCAGGCACCCCACGATTTCCACCTTATTTTACAGATGGACTATAAATAAGTGAGTTAAAATTGATAATTAACAGGTCTTTATCCAAAATATATAAAAATTCAAGAAATATATACTAATGTAAAATTATTAATGTGAAATAATACTATTATTCCTGACTAAATAAAGACTAAGTTGATACATTTATAATAATTTTTATACCCAGATATTTCTCTTCTTTAATACTACCTACATGGTTTTCTATTCAGGTGTTCCCCCTTACCTAAGAATCATAGTAATGATATACAATAAGGGAACTTCTCTGGAATAAGGTTATATTGAATTACAGTGAGGCTCTAATGGGAATGAAAAAGGTTTTCCCTGGCGAGCTACTAATAAAGTGAGGGGATACGGAAGGAGCAACCAGGAAAAGAATGAAAAAGCAGTTGGTAAAATATTCATGCAAAAAAAACACAAAAACATAACAAACAAACCAACAAAACTGACACCATAAGAAGTTAATGAGTTAGAAATATTAAAGGGAAATATCTGAAGAGTTAGGGGAGATAATACTTCTATGAGTTTCTCATTCCTTCTTCTTCCCCTACATTCATGCATATGTATATGATTTTTTTATAAGATACAGAAAATCTATCAAAGTCAAGTACAAGAAATAAAAAGTAGTTGTGGACTTGCATGAGGAGCTCCAGAAGTGTTGACATCTCTAAAGGTTTGAGGACGTCAAGACTGCTAAGTTACCAATTAAATCTCTAGGACATTTACTTGAGTTTATTCAAAACAGCAAAATCTGTTTCAGACATAACTTTTAAATCACATTTTAGTGGCCTTCCTTCAAAAACCTAGCCTGCATAACTGACTTTTTTTTAGCTTAGTTAACACGGAACTCAGAAACACACAAACCTCATTCCTGACGATTACTCCATTTGGGCAGAGATGGTCATACAGATCATGAAGCTTTACAATTTCTCTCTTAAACACTTGGTTCTTCCTCTCTATGCTCAGAATTAATTGGTTATTATATAGACCAGTTAGTCTCATTAAACTTTCAAAATGTTACCAGGGTGCCTTCTATTAGCAAAGGAAAAAATTTTCTCAATGGCAATTTGGAGTTATAATGATTATTAAAAGTAAATTTGTTATTGTTCCAAATTCAAAGATGGGACAAAGTAAGAGTTGGGGCCGGGGAGGGGGAGGGACAGAAATATTTATTCCAGTAGATTCCAATTCTGGTAGGAATCACCAGGAGAGCTTTAAAAATATATAGATTTTGTTTCCTTTCCGTTTTAGTCTACCTCAAGATTCTGGTTTATTATAACTGGGATGAAGCTAGATCATTCTGATGAGATTTTCCACAATGCTGTACACATTTAAAATCATGAGTCATTTCTACACTAAAACGGTCACACTCATATAGCTGATGAGTCCCCTACTAATTCATGGAGAACTCCGAAATTTGGGAAGTGCCTTCCTTGTACTATTCTTTATTTTAATGTATAGTGTCCCTGTAACTGAGAATAAAAGTAAGTATTCCTTGTGAGGAAGAAATTATTTTGAGAAATACAAATGAAAAAGGGTGACATGTTGGAAAACGTAAACCATAAAAAGATTAAGTATGTGTGTAGAATTGTTAACTTCCTTGTATTTTTCACTGACTCTACAACACTCCTAAAATACTTCTACAATATATTCAGTATTCTTTACAATGTCAAAATGTGCTGTAATATTATTGATGAATGGGGTAACTAATAAAATTAAAAGTCTCATAATAAAGATCACCAATGAATTAATTCTGATTTTTTTTCAAGATAAAAAAATAAAAACTTAGATTAATGTAACAAAAGAAAAAATTCTACCGGGCTGTATTTAAAGATTTTGGATTCCAAAAGTAAACACAGATTCATAGTAGCTTTCTTACATTAAGAGGGTGTCTTTTGGGATCCCTGGGTGGCGCAGCGGTTTGGCGCCTGCCTTTGACCCAGGGCGCGATCCTGGAGACCCTGGATCGAATCCCATGTCAGGCTCCCAGTGCATGGAGCCTGCTTCTCCCTCTGCCTGTGTCTCTGCCTCTCTCTCTCTCTCTCTCTATCTCTGTGTGACTATCATAAATAGATAAAAATTTAAAAAAAAGAGTGTGTCTTTTAACAGTCTTCTTAAAAACTTATCTCAAGCCATATAACTGGGACTATTTTTTGCCACAAATTTGACAACTACAACCCTAAGCTAGTTGTCACCCACTCAATGGTTGAAAGAGGTTCTTTACAATTAAAAACTAATAAAAACTCAAACTTATGGTGTTGGCAAAGAATGCCATTAAGAGTATAAATCACTTATATGAAGATAATTGTCATAGCCAAGACAGGGTTTGTGAATTGAACAAAGAAAGGGAATAGAAGGAGTGTTAAAGATGAAGAAAGTGGGTTTTTAAAAAATCATGATTTCATAGAAGCCTCCACATGTAAATAGATATTTTTACTTGAACATATTTATTCAAATGGGAAATCAAATCAACAAAACATTTAAGTTTTTATTTATGAGTAGACATTAGGACATTAGAACAGCAAATGTCCAGATAAAGCTCAAGATCTCACCAATCTATCTTATATTAGTGTAGTCTCTGAAAGTACTGACATATTGATAGAGGGGTTTTAAGAAATTATATAAAGACAATTTGA
Organism: Vulpes vulpes; assembly: GCF_048418805.1. Lineage (NCBI taxonomy): Eukaryota > Metazoa > Chordata > Mammalia > Carnivora > Canidae > Vulpes > Vulpes vulpes. The sequence continues at coordinate 32,729,923 of NC_132783.1, forward strand.
TGTAGGCCCTAAAATTGCTATCGGGGAGGCACATGGGTGGTTCAGTCAGTTAAGTGTCTGACTTGATTTCAGCTCATGTCATGATCTCAGGGTTGTGAGATCAAGCCCTGATTCAGGCCCATGCCTGCTTAAGATTCTCTCTCTCCCTCCTCCTCTGACCCTGCCCCTTTAAAAAATGTTATTGGGATTTGCCATCTTTGAATAGTTTTGGCATGTAATACATTATACAGGACCACATTATTATATTGTCATTGTATTTTTAATCACATTATATTTGGTTTGGTGCCCAGAAATCTTTGTGTACTTGGTTCTTGGCTAAGTATCATTACTCTCAGAGTTGGCCTTCCATTTGGAATCAGACTGCTGAGTGCCTAAGGAGGAAGACTCAAGGACAGGAAGGATGACTGGGCTAAGCACCTTCCTCCTATACACTGAGGGTTCACCGACAAAACACCAAGGAAATAGTACAGTTGTCCATTATCTTCTATGTTTATTTGCAACTCATTCTTATAACACAATTCAAAAGTTATAGGATATATTCCTCTCTATACTTGCAAATAAAACATTCTTCCATTTTAATAAAGTATATTAATTAGTAAGTTTAAAAAGTCTCCATCTTTCATGTCCCCTTACAACGTGCTGATAGGTGTATTAGATATATTGAATAAGTATTCTCATTGTCATCAACTTAATAACCATGTGGACAAGGAGAATATGGTGGTGGTTGTGGCAGGGGATGGTGATGGGTTCCCAAAGGTTATCCTAGAAACGATGAGTCTTGTTCCCTTCAAGATAAAAATTATCTATATAAAAGATAAAAGTAAAGAACCAAACAGAACTTTTTCTATGAAATTCAATAAAAAAGGACTTCGAAAAAAGTTGGCTCTCATTTTCTACATAATCCCCGGCAGAATCACCTTTCTGTATCAGTTTAAAAAACTGTGAATATTCAAATACATTTTCAAGGCCTGATAAAATTGCAACAAAGAATGATTATATATCAAAGTCTGTCATTGACAGCAACTGCTATATCTAAGGAGCAAATGTTGATTTTAATAGTTGATTTTCCAAGAAATCTTATGAAATATTTTGATGCAATTATGATAGAATCACAAACCTAAATTCATAGTATCCTCTCAAACATGATATTTAGGGGATCCCTGGGTGGCTCAGCGGTTTAGCGCCTGCCTTCAGCCCAGGGTGTGATCCTGGAGTCCCAGGATCGAGTCCCATATCGGGCTCCCTGCATAGAGCCTGCTTCTCCCTCTGCCTATGTCTCTGCCTCCATCTCTCTGTGTCTCTCATGAATAAATAAATAATTTTTTAAAAACATGATATTTAACTTCTTCTCACAGTAATTAAATTCCTTTCAGTTGTAGGAAGGTATTTTGAAGATTACAAAGTTGAAGCATTCACAAATTAAATGATTTACTTATTCCCTACATTCAGTGTAGGTACAAGACTAAGAAATCATTAACTCTTTTTCCCAGTGTACTTTGGAGCCTAAGTTCAAATCCCAATTCTGCCACATAGTAGTTGCATATGATTAAGTAAGTTCCATAAGTCTAGGTTTCCTTATTTGTAACATGGAGAGAATAATTCCTAATGTATAGACCTGTTTCAGGATTAAATAGTGCAATGTGTGTAAAGTGCCAGATACAGGGCCATATTGGTACTCAATAAGTATTATTATCTTACAATTTTTACAGGAAGCATGAACTCTGGCTTTTTGAATAGTATAAATTATAATAAAAAGGAAGAACTTCTTAAGATGTATAATGCTGAGAACCAGTCATAGAAATTGCCTCTTGAGATATGATTCCAGTGAGTGTTGTAGACACTATGATGAATTGAAGGATGGTTTGTTCATGCTGAGAAATGGAAAACCTATCTATTGTTTGAAAATAACTGGTTATCATAAGTTTAAATGAGAAAGATTATTTAAATATATGCTTTATGTCAGATGGGATTGTTTTGTTTTTGGCAGATTCTGTGAAATTATGTCTTTCCAAATTACAAAAAATGTATGTGATTGTAGAGAAAATATTATACTCAAAATCACTTCCTACAATTAAGTCTTAAAAGCTATGAGAGGTCATTCCTTTTGGTATCCTTCTCAAATCTTAAAATTCTCAGATTCTAATATAAAAATAAGACAGTAGACATACAAAGAAGTGACTTAAGTTAACATAAGCTAATAATCAGAACAAAAATATCCTTATTCCTATAAAAAAAAAAACCTAGAATGTCAATGTACTCTTTTGAGCAAATAAATTTAGTTTGCTTCAACTAATCTTAATCTTGGCCCCTTTGCTTTAAGATGAGTCTTATTCTAGCTCTATCATAGTATGACACATACACAATATATATTTGGCACATACTATATTTAAATATTAGTTATCTACACTATAGCTTGAAGAAGCCTAAACATTTTTATTCTTAGATAAAGTCTGCCTATAATGCAGTTGAAACTAGGTCTCCTACTATACAAATAGAGATATTTTTAAAAAATACCACTTGGTAGAGGACTTATAGCTAAGCATGCAATATGTTTCAAGTTTACAGTAATTAAAATTTATTCAAAATGTTTTATAGAGTACAAAATATAATGCAAAGTTTCTTCTAATCAACAGCAAGTTTACAAAAGAATCTTAAAATGAGATCCAAATATGAAGCTGCCTAATTGATTTAATACTTAATAATTTATACTCCAGTGAAAATCTTTTCAAAATCAGCTTATTTTTCAAGCTCCACAGCTGCCTCTTTCTGCATTGGGGCAGGTCTCATCTGACTTTTGCAAATAAACAGGTTTATTAGCAAGATACTTTACAAATGTATATATGTGATACCTTTAGTCATCACTACAACTGATATTTTTTTATGGTTATAAAATGGCAACAGCAAATAAAGTATAATAATTTTTAGGTTACTTTCTGAAGATGATGTTCCAGAGTGCCACTTAATAGGCAACTATCTTTTTCTCATATCTTTATGAACTAAAATTCTACATACCTTAGAGAATAACGTAAATTTTTCCTCTCTCAAACCAAATTTTAGAACTAGCTCAAGAAGTTCTATGTGTGGAGGGCTAAAAATTTAATCTGATATACCTAAAAATCCCAGCCACTCTTCTAGCAAGCATTTGTTGTGCCATATAAATACTCATATAATACCAAATACATCTGCAGTAGAAAGGGAAGAGGTCGGGTAGGTATGTTCAAAAAAAGAGAGAGGACAAGAACAAGAACAAATAATAGCAATACCATTATTCTCCCAATTTTCTTTGGTTCTAGCTTAATGGTATTATTTAGAGGTGAAGAGCAGATAATCCTGTCATACGACTGCATTATTAACCAATGATCTTGCTCACAGTGTTGGATTTAAGCTAAAGCAATGCAGCATCCAAGCAACTGAGATTATCAACAACTATTGGCACTACTCCATTTTAATGATGTAGTCTTTCAATTTTAATAAAGTATAGGAAAGGGGGGGAAATGAATCATATACAGAAACGATCCAGAGTGAGAACGAGAAATTTTCTAAGTGTATGCATGGTACTCTGGCTATTCAAAGTTACTAGGTCACAACTGAATGCTGAACAAACACTCCTGACCAGGAAGTAATCTTGTGTTTTGGAGAACATAAGATAAAAAAGATATAATCACAGGAAATTGTTTAATGTAGCAATGTTCCATTTAGAGGATTAGAAACAGAACTGTAGTAGCTGTCAAGAAGGAAGCCAACTCCCACAAAAATGGTCAACAATACTTTCGATGTTATAAAAAAAGAATGACTACATCCTTGAAACAAGGCCTTCTAAAGGTCAGACAAGCAATACTAAAGTTTTCCCCCCAGAAGGGAAACTATAATATACTGCTAATTTTATTTAATTATGTTGCCTAATAATAGTTACTTAAGCTAACTAGTGGTGAAATAAGTAGTAAAACTGAAGTGGGATGAGTCCCTCTGTAGTAAGACCTCAATTTAATGTGGGGTCCTTACGTGTTTTTCCAAAAATAAGGCAAAGATAACATCCCCAAAATGGAAAGATAAACATACCTATGAATGAGGAAAAGAAAAAAAGGCATTGAGCATATGGATTATTGAGCATCTGGATCCGCAGTGCATCCCTAACCCCGGAGTTATGTTTAACAACAGCTTGTGTACAAACCACTATTTTTATGCTTTGCAAATGTAATATGCCATTTATCACATTCTGAAATTATTCAGTGACCTACTTTGTTAATTAAGGCATTTACAGAGATCTTCTTCCCCTTTAGAACCAGACCACTGGCTAAATGACTATTTCGGTTTTACCAGGTTACAAGATTATTTTTATTTTAAAGAAAAGAATATTTTAAAGAACAATTCCATAGTTTCATGTAAAGGGAAGCAATGTTTCTTCTCCTTATTTAAACCTTGGTCTTCTCACCTAATTGCTATAGTCAGAAGATAAATTCATAAGATTAATGATGGAAACCAGAAAATAAATTAATTAAAATTTTAAAGATGCAGGGACACAGCTCACTGCACCAATACTCTTAGTGCAGTTTCACACAGAACAGTCTCAACCTTCAGAAGGGGTGGGGGGAGTAAATAAAACCTGTGGTTTATTCTTAATCAGAGATCTACAACAAATACACAGTGAGAAGGCACAGGGCTAAAGATCTAGTAGTAGAGCTGAGGAACAAGAAGGGGAAAATATTCTAACCTTCCAACCATAAATCAGCCCTTTCCTTCTACTATGACAAGTGTTGAGAGTTACTTAGTGGAATAAAGCACCTGGCTCTGAGATTGAGTACACAGAACTGAGAAAAACGAAGGGAAGGCTCTGCGTGGTTAAAGCAAAGAAATTTGCCCTGCTCCGGCATCTCCTCCCAATGCAGCAAATTTGGACATGAGCTATAGGCTGCAAACTGAGCTTGGAAATGGTGCAGGGGAATGATGGAGGGAAGGAAAGATGAAGTTGCCAGTTCTGAGGCTGGATGGTTCTACACGGAGCCTCAGAGGGAAGGGGCTAAAGGGATGCTCCTCATACCTTTCTTTTCCGTTCCATACGTTCCCTCGGGATTTTCCGTTGTTTTTTTCTCTCCCTCTCAAGGGTTTTTTCCTTTTCATCCAGTTCAGCCTCTCGAACTTTTTTAATAGAAGCAGCAGCGTGAGCCATTTTGCAGAGAAAATCAGCAGAAGCAGTTACCGCGGCTCAATTTCCACTCCCCAGCAAGCCAGGTGATTTTTAGAGCTAGATGGAGATGTGATTTTTTTCCCCACCAGGGCAATGGCTGGCAGCCAGAGCACTCACAAAATAATCCACTCCGCCCCGGAGCTAGGTCATAATCTTGCTCCAGCCTCTGCAGCACCCATAATTCACCAGAACGTACCAAGGTCCCAGGCCAAGCCCCCCAGCAGCGCACACCTGCACACACGCAGGCATAGGTGTGCACCCACACTCGGAAATGGTCCCGGGGGAAGGCGGAGCACTAGACTTGGAGCTCTTCAGCAGTTGGGTGGCCGCAAGTGCAGGCAAGCATCCTACTAGTTGAAAAAGCCTTCCTTAGACACACATCACCAATTGGAACAGTCTGTGGGGACTCCTCCAGACAGTCTGTGTCTTCCGACTGGAGCCAGGAAGAGGCCACCTCTATGGAACTGCTAGGGGGTGGGTAGTTTATTGCCGCTTCCAACCACACCTCTATGCAGGGTGAGAAGAAAATGGTGCAGTCTCACTAAATGACTCGCTGCTGCTGCTGCTGCTGCTGCTGCTGCTGCTAGTGCTGTTGCTACGGCAGCTCTGCTGTAGCACATGACATGAATTCCTGCCTTTTAAATCTCAGCCCTTCCCTCCTCCAAGGTTCATTTCTAGAAAAGAACCAACGCTGCCATTCTGGGAGAAGACAAGCACCGTTGGAGGTACTTGCCAGGCCACCGCTATAGCAATACACGGGTGAGCAGTCTGGGAAGGGCTGGGAGTAGCCCGGTCCTCACTGTGTCATTTACAGACCCACGTGAGGCTGCATTAGGGAGCTGCATTAAGCTGGGACTCGAAAGGAGCTGTCAGTGAGCACACAGCATAATCTGGGCTCAGCCAGGTTATCCCCCACCCCACCCCCTGGAGAAAGAGGGGGCCCTCAAAAGAGGCAGCGGAGGGCAGAGGTTGAGAAAGGGTGACAGGAAGGCCAGCAACACCTAAGACAACTCTCTCTCATTCTAACAGGCACACAGGTACTCATTATTTAATTATCAAAGGCTTTTGTTAAATACCAAGGTAACATTAAGTAATGTGATGAAGTAAAGTGGGATTAATGTTTCTAGATGTTCCTGTATATAGACCCGCAAAGGGAAACACAATGAAAGAAGAAGATACAACCTGGTAACTCAGGATGAACCCAGCACTTAATCTGATCCGAAAGTCAGTCAAAGGAAAAAATAATTGCCATGGCAGGGGCCAGCCTTCATGGGCACCGTGACGGTTCACGGGTCAACTAACTTCCAGCCGGCACTATTAGTTTCTTATGCATGGGAAGCACAGCCCTCTCTGACATAAACAGCTGAGAATTCATCTCCTTAAAAGAAATAAATAAAATTAGCTTTTATTAACTCCCTCCTCTGGAAAATCTTGTACGTATTTGCAAGGAAACACACATAGGTATTTAAGCTTCCTGGGAAGATAATATGTGGATGTGGGGAGGATTCCTATATGTTCTTAACTAGGTGAGTCATTGCCTGCCACTTGATATAACATAATTGAAATCTTTTCTCCTCTGAGTTACTTCAAGATAATCAGTGGTGAGGACTTCGAGATAATCAGTGGTGAGGATGTCAAAGCAGTCATTAGGAGTGAAGGTGGTTCAGGGAAAGCAGTAAGACTGGAGCACAATGTGTTCTTAACACCATCTGGCCTTTTTTCCTCATCTAAATACTTTCTTAAAATGTTTACAACCAAGCTAGTCTGTTTTGATTCATGGATGTCCTTTTAACTTAAAAACATGTGTCCCAATAAAAATGTGGCTGAGCTACAGACACACAGTGGTTTCCCTGTTAGTAAGGCTGACTCTTTCTGGCTTCTGCAGGAACAATGCTCTTTTCCCCAGTCCCTCTAGCACCTGTTCATCTTGTCTCACAATATAGTCTCCCCTCTGTAGATTTCCCAAAAGGAAGGTGGAAAATCACAAACACAGCTAGAGAAGAAAGTGGGGAATTCCTGTTTGTTTGTTTTTTTTTAAAGCAAAAACAAACAAAAACCCAAGTTTATTTCATTAGCCTTTAAGGAGCTCGATAGACCTACTTATAAAATTGAACAGTATCAATTGAATTATGTTGTTTCCTAATGCCGGGAAAATTACACATTTTTAAAACTTTAATCTGATAACAAGCTCTTGCAGGATTAACCATTTTAGTCCCCAAGATTCCCTCCCTTTTTCTTTTCTTTTTTCTTTCCTTTTCCTTTCCTTTCCTCTTTCTCTCTCCTTTTCTTTCTTTCTTTTTCCTCTTTCTTTCTTTTCCCTTTCTTTCATAAAGTCTGTGCCCAACTGGGAGCTCAAGTTCATGATCAAGAGCCGCATGCTCTAGGGACTGAACCAGCCAAGTGCCCCAGCTTTCCCTTTTCTACAACAGTATTTGAGAACTTTTTCATTACTTTGTCTTGAAGAAAAGGTAATCAATCAGATGTTACTTTGTTAGGTGTTAGTTTGAATGACATAAATATTTCACAAAACGTGTGATTGCCAAATCTTTAAAAACAATAATTAAACTACTTCGCTTACGGATTTTCATTATATCTTAGATGCAATGCAGAGAAGCAAAGTCACTGTGTTTTTATAGTACACTAGAAGGCAAATAACTTGTTCCAGATAGCTTTCCCAGGACAGTTTGCAATGGCAAGAGGGCCAAGTTTAAGTACTCTCAAATTGGCCCACCTCAGGAGAAGGAACCCACTAAAAAAAAAACAAAAAAACAAAAAAAACAAAACAAAAAAAACATTCTGGGCTCTACTAGCTCTACTACTCAAATCACAAAACAGGAAATCTCAGATGGCTGTAAATATTTTTAAAAAATAAACCGACTACAAATCCTTTCTTACTGTACAATGTTTCATTTATCTTTTTTCTAATCATAAAACACATTGCTTCCACCTGAGGTGGATGGCCCTGTAGAATTCTTTTTGGAGCACCAGGCACATTAGACATTCCCATGCAGTGATAATGTCTCTCTACAACTAACTTATTCAATAGTAAGCTGTTGAGGAAATGATTTTTTAAACCATATCTTCTTGTATATTTGTGTTGCTCAAATTTTCCTATGATTTCTATTTGAATGGGAAAAAAATCAGTGTCAGTCTTTCTGTGGAAAGAGAGCAGGGCACACTCACCAACTGACCTCTGCACAGACAGGGCACCAGGTTCCAGTCCCAGGAGCTCCCAGCCATTTAAAGGATACATGCGCCACATTAAAATAGTCTTCCCATCAAGCTTCCAGCAGAGATATAATACTGGCTGAATTTTAAACTTGTAACAAAAGCTGCTTCCTTCCACAAAGCATCTTGGCCATCAATGGGATAAGCTTGTGTCTGCCTTCAAAGTAAGGAACACTGTGTCGTTTACATTTAAACTTGAGAGCCAGCCTACATAGATTGCCCTTCAGAGAGGACATACTTCATTTTAAAGACAAGAGAGAAAATGGCCATTTGCTGTTCTCAGAATCCAGCACTCCATTGATCAGAATCCAAAGAAAATCCTCTGCAGACATCAGGCATCAGTCAGGGCATCGTTCAATAACAACTGAGCTAGCCATATGCAACTTAATCCCCACTCTCTCTCCCAACCTCACCCAGGAGAAGCAGCTATGCAATTAAACAGCATATATTGTCACTCTACCACAAATGGAGTGTGGGTGGTAAGTGGGAAAAGAAGCAGATGCACCACAAAGACAGTTAAATCATCACCTAATCAGGAAAAAAAAAAAGAAAGAAAGAAAGGTTCTGCTCACTTAAGCTATCTGCCAAGAGTACGTTCTACTCAAGTTCAATGGTGTTTTTTTTGTATTTGAGGATTCACGTGTGTTCTGAGGCTCTCGAATGGTCAGGTAAGGTAAAGCAAACAGAATGAATGACAATGATGATACCTCATTTCCAGTTTGTTTTACTTGAAACCAAATCCAAAAGCCAATTTTACAACGCAAAATTAATAAAGCAGAGCTTGCTAAGAATACTAGATCCTACTTTCTGTTGAAAACAGTTTTGCGAGAAGAGGATTTGATTAAAATTAGAATATCAAAGTGGAGTAGTTCTACTTCTGCCTGAGGAATGGAAGCAAGGACAACCCAGTTCCAAGTCAAAATAAAGTATATTCTATAGTTTAAGATGAGGAAGGAGAAGTGGTCTCAAGATCCCCGTCTTCAAGCGTCTGAAACAAGCTCTGAACACTTCTGATGTTTGGTAGAAACTTTCCAGCTAATAACAAGGGTAAGTACACAAGAAGCGAAAAGCTTCCCTCTGGTGATCGCTTTACATAAAGAAGATAAAGCCACATGAAGTGTAGGTCACAAATAGTTAGCATTTTATCACCATGGACTGTGGCCCTATAAGGACTGTGAGGATGGTCAAGGGATTACTGGCAGCAGCCACATCTGCAGTGAGCAGAGGGAAGGAAAAGGCACAGAGAAAGAAAAAAAAATAGCCACAAGGAAAAGAGAGACAGCCTATTTCTCCCTGCATCTCCCTGACCCTTATCCCTGGCTCTATTCATTCATCCCCAAGGTGTGAACCCAGGTGAAAAAAGATGAATATGCATTAGCCTAGCTTGCGTAAATTGGAGTCAGCTCATGTAAAGGGGCTTGGATTTACACATTGTAAAAAAACTCTTCTGACAGAAAAATCCCTTTGCTGAGGCTTCTTAATCAAATTTACTTTCTCTGTGCTCACTTTGACAGGAAATAAAGGAATAAGTTCATTCAGAAATTGGAAAAGCCTCACAAGGCTAAAATCTGTCGTCCTTTTAATTTACTATATGTTATTTTAGATTGAAAGACCGGAAATTAATATTTGCCTTTCAAAGACACTTTGTTTCAGTTAAAATTTTTCTCCCTGTCATCTCATTACTGCATGGCTTCTATCTCTGGTGCCACCTTTTTATCAAATACAGTAACTGAGGGTCTAATATGAGCCAGTCAAGAAGGATTGGGGATCCACTAGTGAAAATGATAGTCTTAACAATCCAGCTGTTTTAAGTGAATTATTTTCAGACTTCTACACCATCTCAGTCACTGTGTACGATCTACAGTCACTCTAACTACAGATACTCAGATCTAAAATAGAAAGTGGCTTCACAATCTTCAAATGCTTGGCTTCAAGTGTGAAGCCATTTCTACATGTCTTTAAATGTCTTCTCGGGGCTCTTCTCTTCTCATAAATGGACTTTTATTCTGGGAAAAACTTACTGATCTTGGATCAGAATGCCCCATAGTCCATTAGGGATTAAGACCTTGGAGTTAAGCTCTAACTCCTGCTGACAATTTACTGTCTTGGTTTAAAACACATATAAGTTGCCTTTTGGGTATGTAACAGCTTTTCATGAAAACTCTGGGCATATTTCTGAGCCATTTTGGTCAAATAAAAAGCGCTAAACTGTGGTTAAGATGTAAGCCTGTTAGTCCTAAAGATCCCTGAAGACAAGATTTGTGTCTTTATCCATAAAGAAATTTTTTATTTTTATTTTTATTTTAGGAATTATATTTTTATTCAGGAATTATACGTTAGTAGTTTTAGCATCTCAAAAGAAATAACTTTATTGGTAATGGAGAGAGAAGTTGGATAAATACTTGAAATTTTTACATTTACATAATGTCAATGAGAAGTGCTACTGGGAAATATGATAGACCATGTTTTAATTAGATTATTTACAAAAGACAAAGAGTAATTTTTCTTGATTGAGACAAAACTATTTTTTAATGGTTACCTGTTAATGTATTTATTTTATTTTATTTATTTTTATTTAAATTCAAGTTACTGAACTTAGAGTGCAGCACTGGTTTCAGGAGCAGAATCCAGTAACTCATCACCAGCATACAACACCCAGTGCTCATCCCAACAAGTGCCCTCCTTAATGCCCATCACTCATTTACCCCATATCCTCACCCACCTCTCCTACAGCAACCCTCAGTATGCTTTCTATGGTTAAGGGTCTCTTATGGTTTGCCTCTTCTTTGTTTTCATATTATTTTATTTTCCCTTCCCTTCCCCTATGTTCATTTGTTTTGTTTCTTAAATTCCACATATGAGTGAAATCATATGGCATTGAGACAAAACTATTTTTAATTGTTATTCCTTACATGACTCCAAATTTAAGCCATGTGTATCTTAAATTTTTGTGAAATAATTTATATTTGCATATAAGTCAGTAAGGCTTAAAAGCTAGTAAACATGCATTTTTAATGACTGGGCTATATTAATCCTATACTTTCTATGGACCATGGATTATAGCTTTCTTACTCAGCATTCCTGGCCAATTGTTCGCAAAAATATCTCGTTATTTTCCAAGATTAACAATAGAAAGATGGTAAAATGTAATCTTAGAGTATATCCAAATCTGCTGAAGATCAAACATCAAATCAGTGACAGATGTTTCAGATCTCCAGTTTTCCAACCCAATGCCCTTATCACTAAAGCATGGAAATAAACACTTTTGGCAATTCCTACAATCAATTCTATACCCAGTAGAGCTTTTGTGCAGTGGATACAGCAATAAATATAAAACACTTATAAAATATGTTGTTTCAATAACACAGTCATTCAAAAAACAATCCTCTTGTGGTTGTATTGCTGGTACCAGAAAATTGAAGTGCTACAAAGTGCCACTCTTGTATCTATGAGTGGTTAGTAATATTTATGAAGGTATAAACATCTGGATTATAACTGCTTCTGGATGCCACCACATTTAGTTAACTATCTCCCCGCCCTCCTCACATATACACTGATAAAGAGTTTCCATGAACCATTTTCATTTCTTCAGCAACAGATATAAGCTATCCTTTTTATTGCAACCCCTGTTTAATTGACCTATAAATAAAATCTGTTGCTAGGCAGTCAATGTTTCTTGCTTTAGGCATGACCAGCACTTTTCATTTTATACCTACTCATGCAGAGTCATGGTCCATAAATATGGAAACCAAAGCATAAAATTCAATCAAACTTTCTCTGGAAACCACATTTTCAATGCTACAGCATAATCAAACCTTTTTGGCAATGTGGTGTTTCTATCACTTCTAAATCAAATCAATCACCGAAATACAAAGCACCTATATATATATATATATATATATAGCATATGTTTCCAGTGAATAGAAGCCAGTCATTCAGACCAACCCTCTCCCTGAAACAAGCTAGGAATGTTGGATAAAATATAAATAACTTCTTATAAGCAACAAACAGCTTACATGATAATAAGGATTTTCTGAAGGAAAATGGAACCACTGGGAGATAAACAAGCAGAGAATTTGCTTTTGTTTCCTGAGTATATTTCCCTAGAAAATTTTAACTTTTGTTTTGAAAACATCATAAGCAAGGGGGTAGAAATCAAATGCCAGTATCTATATAAGGTGCAGGGTCTAATGGGGGGCCTCCCTACAATCATCTGAAACCTCAAAAATCTAAAGTCTTAGGCCATGGGTAGAATAATAAATAACCAGCTCTCCAGCAGATTTACAGCCGGGTTTTATTGCCTGTAGTTTCAACAAAACTCAAGCCTTGAACTTGATTTCGAGTGATGTTCAAATCATTTTTAACCACAGGGCCTTAAGTAAATATATATCTCTGTGAAGGAGTGACCTTCATCCTTGGCCTCAAATTATTTACATAAATAATTTTCCAAGAACAGTAATTAGCCAAAAAAATAAAAGACAGCCTAGCATACAGCAGAAACAACAAAACAGAGAAACAGACCGATAAAGACATAATAAAACTGTGTATGGACAAGACAATGACACAAAAGGGATGAGTTATAAAAATAAAAAAACAAATATACAGTCTGGTTCCCCCAATGTAATATCACTTAGTTGAGAGGTTCAGTAATCTGAATTCATAGAGTTCAAGCTTATTTCACTTTTTTTTCTACCTCTCTACCAACCTATACTAATTTGCATAAGAACAGATACTAATAAATGTTGGTAAATGAGCATTTTAAGCACCAAATAAATTGTAGAAACAATATGTACTGTAGGACGATATATATTTTAGGATTTCAGAAGCTTTATTTTTTTCTTAATAAACAGTTTTGATAATGAATAAATCATAACAGAAAATTGCACCCCTAAGCATTTGAGAACACAAAAAAGTCACCAAAATCTGATAAGGTTAACTGAAAAATTGCAATAGATTATATTTCACATGTTGAAAATTTTATATGAAAACAAACTTGATGGTTTAGGTAGAAACTTTAGCCAATATTCAATCCAACCAACTTAGTAAAATAAAAAATTAAAAAGGGGTGAGATATATACATATATATGATTTATATGTATATATGTATATGCAATGGAATATTACTCAGCCATTAAAAAGAAAGAAATCTTGCCATTTGCAATGATGTGAATGGAGCTGGAGTGTATTATCCTAAGCAACATAAGTCAGTGAGTAAAAGACAAATACCATTTGGTTTCACTCATATGTGGAATTTAAGAAACAAAACAGATGAACATAAGGAAAGGAAAAAGAGAGAAAGAGAGGCAAATGGTAAGAGATTCTAAACTACAGAGAACAAACTGAGGATTGCTGGAGGGGAGGTGAATGGGGAATGGGCTAAATGGGTGATAAGTATTTAAGAGGATGCTGTTATGATGAGCACTGAGTGTTATATATAAGTCATGAATCACTAAATTCTACTCCTGAAAACCAATTATACTGTGTTAACTAACTAAAATTTAAATAGAAACTTGAAACAAGGGACTCCTGGATGGCTCAGCGGTTAGGCTCTGCTTTCGGCTCAGGGTGTGATCCTGGAGTCCCAGGATCAAGTCCCACATCAGGCTCCCTAAGGGTAGCCTGCTTCTCCCTCTGCCTCTCTCTCTGAGTCTCTCATGAATAAATAAATAAAATCTTAAAAAAAAAAAAAAAAAAAAAAGCTTGTGTATCCTCTTCTCCCACCAACAAATTTGTATGTTTACCAACAGCCAGGTATGTTTACTACCAAATTTTTTATCCCAGTTGTATTTGTTATTACAGTAACATAATTTAAATAAGTCTTCTATTATGTAATGAACTATAAGTGCAAGAAAGCTTTTGTTTTATGAAAATTAATATGAATGCTTTTCAAGGACTTAATAAAGATGAATACCTGACAAATACCACTGTTCCATTACAGATATGTCCAAAACACATGTAAAAACCTAGGGAGGAGGTTTTGGGAACCTCTAGAAATTCTGTGATCAGATTGTTTTGCAAGTGTCTTTAAGAGTAGGTATTAGTGCTGATTTGTCAACTAGAATGTTTAAGCCATTAGCACCAAATAGCTCTAAAGTTGACGTGACCCTCTTGTACATGAATCTTGTAGCTTCGGCTTCTTTTCCTCTGTAAGAGGTGATGACATATGGGACCCTAGAATGTGAGGAAGTGCAGACACCAGGTATAAGGAAAAGGAATCATTAAGTTCTGACTCCAATTAAGATAGCAAACTAGAAAATACAAATAATACCTATCAGGACATAACCATTTATTCAAAAAAACAAAGCAAAACCCCACATGGTGGAAAACTTTTAAACAAAACGCAATCACCCAACATTAAATCATTGGCAAAAGAATTCCAATCTACATGTTTCAGGTTAAAATAAAACACTAAAAGTATGTACACATCATTGTTTATGATTCTTTAACCATCGTTTTCTTAAAGTCTACCTTTTTTATTACCTATAAGCACATTACATAATATTAAATATTAAATAAACCAACTAGATGTTGTTTACTAAAGGTTTTGATGTAATGTTTGACATTTTCAAAATTAGTACACCAAGGTATAGCTGAGGCATTAACAACTTCCTGTTTAGGTCTTAAAGGAAGATACTCCTAAGTACTACTCACCATTCTGTAGTCTATTTAACTAATTTTTTTAAATCAATTAATCATATAACATAGTTTTAATATGTTATAAAATAGAGCTTTTATTTGTGTGGTGAAGGGTCTTGAGTTTGAATTTTGAATTCCAACTTGGACTCTGTAACTTCAGGTACATTACCTAGCTTTTGTAAGCTCCAATCTCATTTTATATAGATTTTTAGATAATGTCTACCTAACAGACCCAAGAGAAATAGCATACATAAAACATCTAGTAAGTGCTCAATAAATAGTAAATACTATGATTATTGTTCTGAGAAAAACAAACAAATATAAAACATAAATACAAAACCATGAAAGAGAAGAAAAGTAGACTAAGTAGACTTTTGAGACAGAAATTCAGGAAATAATAGGAAATAAGATAGGATCACCCCCAAAAATAGTGTGTGGGAAGAAATGCCAGTCACTCTGTATGATCATTATCATTAATAAGTTCACACTTTTTAAGACTATTTGGTAATGATAAAATCTAACACAAAGCTTGTAACACTGTGGAACGAGTCTTAAAAATCAGTGAACATTAGCTATGGTTTGAATGTTCATGTCCCTCCCACAAAATTCATACATTGAAATCATAATGCCAAATGCATTAGAATGATATTAGTAGAAGTCCTTTAGGAAGTGATTAGGCCATGAATGAGATTCATATCTTTATAAAAGAGACCTCACAGAGCTCCCTACCTCCTTTCCACCATGTTCGGATACAAGAAGTCAGCCACCTGGAAGAGAGCCCTCATTTCACCTGACCATGTTAGCACCCTGATCTTGGATTTCCAGGCTCCAGAGCTCTGAGAGATTAACTTCTATTGTTTACAAACTGCTCAGTCTATAGGATTTGTTATAGCAGCCTGAATAGACTAAGACAAAGTATGTACCTGAGAGCTCAGAGAGCTCCATGCTCAGTGAGGAGTCTGAAGATTCACTCCCACTGCCCTTTCTCCTCCAATAAATAAATAAATTTTATTTTAAAAAAATATGGGCCCGAGAGAGTATTTATTAACCCCATGATAACACAGCTCTTTATGCTCATTTTACTTAAGTGAATTCAGTACCAGGCCTCAATACAAATAAAGGGACACCATGTAAAAGCTTTGCTTTGAATGGAAAAAACAAACAAAGAACAATTACGATTAGACCACCAAGTAGGCATCATTCCAAAGGGAAGGCTCTATAAGAAGTTCTTCTGCCAATGGATTTATTACTAAGGCAAAGTAATAAATAGTCTGGAGATGGAATACTTTTTCACTCTTTTATAATTAACCCCTAAAATTCAGTTTTAGTAGAAGGCAAAACTGGCTCCATTACCGTAATAGATATAGAAGGACACAATCAACCAGTACATCAATGTGGCACACCTATGAAATACTGTGAAGAAAATTTATTAAAATAAATACTTTCTTCACTCATAAGATTGTAGATAAAATGCCATCTTTCCTAAACATAATAAAAGCAAAAAAGACATACAACCACATAGTAGGAATTACAATGAACTTCCATAACTTGGAAATTATTCTGCTTAAGTATTTTCTCTGCAGTGTCAGCATTTGGATTTTTACAGAGGAAAAATATTTACAACTCTACTCAAGAAGAGCTGACTTTGAATTTGGAAGAGTAATTATGGATAGATCAGAGTGGAGAGTTTCCATTATCCTCGACAGCTTGCTGGGGTTTTTGCAGAGACAGTTCCGACCCCTTCTGCAATTAGAGCAGCTGCAGATATATCTCCTTTACATATTGATAATCTCCATTTTTTAAAGATTTATTTGTTTATGAGAGAGAGTGTGCACAGGGTGCGGTAGAGGGAGAGGGAAAGAGAATCCCAAACAGGCTCTGTGCTGAGCATGGAGCCTACAAGAGACTCAATCTCACTACCCTGAGATCATTACCTGAGCGAAACCTAAGAGTCAGACACTAAACAGATTGTGGCACCTAGGCTCCCTAATAATCTCCATTTTGAGAAAAACTTACTGCTTAGAAAAAAAGAAAACAAAACAAAACAGAAGAGTAAAATAAACTATATGCTGTCGTGTGTGTGTGTGTGTGTGTGTGTGTGTGTGTGTGTGTGTAAATGGAAAGTAATGGAGTATGATAGCCCTCTGCTGGATGAGAGAGATTAAATCTTGTTACAGGAAAGTACTATTTGAGGAACTCAATGTTTCACGAGATTTAGAGGACTACTCTACTGCTTGCTACCTATATTTTAAATTGTAGTTTAATGGATATTTTTCTGTTTTACAGAAAGACAGGAAATATCCTTTATGCCAAGCCATACAACGTAGCATTAAACTAGAAGAATCTAACGCAGATTATAAATTCAAATATTGTGCAGGATTCTTTTTAATAAAAATAGAAATTGAAACAAAGTACAATTTGAGCACAAAAGATATTTTGAGTTCTCAGTTGTCAAATCCCTAGTTGGTATTTCTCTTAACCTCATTCTAGGCTAGATTACAATATTCATAATTAATATTAAAAATCATTTGCTAATATAGTCTCAAACTATACACTAATATGCATTAAGTCAGTTCTAGTCTTACGGACATTTGAGCAGTACAGTATGATCAGGTTTGGTTTTTTTTTTTTAAGATTTTATTTATTTGAGAAAGAAAGACAGTAAGTACCAGCAAGGGGAGGGCAGAGAGAGAGGGAAAATCAGGCTTCTTGCTGGCTCAACTTGAGTTCAGAACTGGTTCTCAATCCCAAGATCTTAAGATCATGAACTGAGCCAAAGGCAGAAGTTTAACTGATTGAGCTGCCCAGGCACCCAGGCATTTTGTTTAGTGTAAGAAAATTTCTCAATACAAAGGCAGAATCACTCTACAGTATTCAACTCTTAATATGGATATAAAATTTCTGAAGCATGTCCTAGAATATTATTATCTTTACAAAAATTGTTTTACAAACGGACCCTTCATGCTTATACCAATCCCAATTGGAAAAGTATTTGATTTGTGTTTGAAAACCTCAATGGTAAGCCTTAAAATGATTGAGTCTTGAAAAAGTCTCAAGATCCTGGGTCAATCATTAATTTTACTTCACATATCTGATCTTTTCAAAATCCCATCTTCCCGTGTTTCACTTAAAACTCCTTATTTTCAGCCCTCTCTGCATATGCCTCACTTCTGTCCCTGCTGCTTCCTAAACCATTGATAAAGTTTTGCCTGGTTCACAGTCTCTTCAACTTCCACACACTCACGATATTGGCCATTTGATATACACTTCCAAATTCTGCTAATCCTATCTTGAGGCAAAAAGGGATTGAGGAATTCCTTTCCAGTTTGCCAAAATGTAGGATCAATTCATTTCACATTTCATTTTAGATAACTGTGTCTACGCTTTGATGTTAAATTTAATCCCTAACTGGGTTGGTAAAATGTGTAGGACTTCAGAAGTGCTACCTACTGACAAGATTTACCTGTTTACCAACTGTTCATAATTCCACTGAATCGCCAAACCTCTCCTGAATTTGTTTCCACTCTACCTGCCTGCTGGGACACTGCTGTCATGTCCATTAGACTTTCTCAATTTGGGTGGATTATTACCTATTTCCTGGGGCCATTTTCTATGAACACCCCAATCATTGAGTATTTGGAGTCTAGCTACTTCCTATGTTTGCTGTTCATTGTCCTTAATTAGACACTGCCAGGAGGGGTCCCAAGACCCTATAACAGCACTCCTACTGTTGTTTTCTTTTTTAAGAAATTTTTTTTAGATTTGTTTATTTATTCATGAGAGACACAGAGAGAGAGGTAGAGACATAGGCAGAGAAAGAAGTAGGCTCCCTGTGGGGAGCCCGATGAAGAACTTGATCTCAGGATCCTAGGATCACAACCTGAGCCAAAAGCAGACGCTCAATCTCTGACTCACCCTGGCGTCCCACTCCAACTAGTCTTGAGTTAAGCTTGCTTCAAACTTATGTACTCCTTGCTTGTGACCTAAGTCCCTTACAGACCTAAGTCTGCAGCAGAAATAACCTACATGCCTTGAAATTTGCAGACCAGTGGCCTTGAAGAGTGAAGGACCAGACCTTCCCAGAAGATAAGCCCTGACTACAATCCAAACACAGCTGCCCCGGAGAATAGCATGTCTGTTCAGGATCATATCAACAAGCAACTAGCCTGGGTACCTGCATCTCCTGAACATAGGCCCCCTTCCCTTTTTCTGCATCTTCCCTCTTTAAGACCCTCCAGCCTCATCTAGGTGTAGAAGAGGGTCTTTGAATAGCAGTCTAAAATCTCCCCAGGCTGCTGGCTCTCTGGATAAAGCAACCTTTTCTTTCCTACCATCACTTGTCTCTTGAGTATTGATTTTCAAGCGGCAAGTAGCCAAACTTGAGCTCAGCTCAGAACTGGTTCTCTGTCCAGTAACAATACTACACTTTTACCAATATTAGGTTTTTCCACCCTCACCCATTATATTTTATTTTACTAAATTTATTTTATTTATTTTTGAAGGATTGTGGGGTTTCTTTTTTAAGATTTTATCTTATTAAGAGAGAGCACAAGCAGGGGGAGGGGCAAAGGGAGAGGGAGAAGCAGACTTCTTGCTGTGGGGCTCAATCTCAAGACCCTGAGATCATGGTGTGAGCCGAAGGCAGATGCTTAACTGACTGAGCCAGCCAGGCCTCTCTCTATTTTACTAATTTTAAGTAACAGACATACTTCACTTGCCGTCCTTTTTTTTTTTTTTTGATCCTATCTTCTCTTTCAATTATTTCTTAATTACACATTTTTCACAATTCTTTTCTTCAAAGCAACTGTCCAGATTTGTAAAGTTCTTAGTGTGATGAAGTCTGCCAAAATTCTTAAAAGAGCAAAAACTCCTTTCTTTTTCTACCCCTTTTCCCAACCCAGAATTCCCACCACGTCTCCATCAAAATCTCTGTTTCTCTGTCTCTCTGTCTCTGTCTCTCTCTCTCTCTTACACACACACACACACACACACACACACACACAGCATTTAACTTTGAAAAAAAAAAAGGATTGTGGTATTTCACTGAGGGAACAAGAACATTATTAAGTAGAGGTTATACTCCTAACTTAATATTGAAAAGAGAAACAGACTGGAGAATGATAATGTGGACAAAGAAGATTTACCCTTCAGCCTGTTCTAACACTATCAAATACTACAAAACCCCAGTTTTCCGAGATCATTGCTATTTTAAAAATTACTGCCTGGGTAAGCAGTTTGTGTGTCTTCAGAGGGAAAGAATGAGAGGCATGGAGGAAGAGTACAAAAAGAACAACTAATTTTTTTTAACTTGCTACAATTCAAATATTAGTCTTTTACTACAAAGCTAGGCTTATCTTCCTCTTGTTTTAGATTTAAATAAACATCTAGATTTTTTTTTAAAGATTTTACCTATTTATTCACGAAAGACATAGAGAGAGAGGCAGAGACACAGGCAGAGGGAGACACAGGCAGAGCCCGACATGGGACTCGATCCTGGGACTCCAGGATCCCGCCCTAGGCCGAAGGTGGTGCCAAACCACTGAGCCACCAGGGCTGCCCCTAAACATCTAGATTTACACGCATACTCCATTTCCTGAAAAATGACTAACGTATATACTCTATCAACTCCATATAGCTGACTTTTAAAACACTGACAATAAAAGCTTGTCCTCCTGAATGTTGATGAATCATTCAATGTACAAATAGTATTCGGTAATGCATTTCCAGAGATCCTAGGTGCTTCAAAAGTACTAAGCACATATTTCAGCTGGATTTTGCTTAGTGCTAAGCCGGATTCTCCATTATTTTAGCCACTTACAATAAATTCATGGTGATGTATACTAGAGCAACATTTGACTACTTTTCAAAAATTTAATATTTCCCTTTATTTCAAAAAATCACTAATATTTCCCTTTATTTCAAAAAATCATTTTCCACTTCGAAGAACTCTATAGTCTTAGATAACACTATTTTTAACAGTTGCTGTTTGGGATGCCTGGGTAGCTCAGTGGTTGAGCAACTGCCTTTGGCTCAGGTCGTGATCCTGGGGTCCTGGGATTGAGTCCCGCATTGGGCTCCCTGCAAGGAACCTGCTTCTCCCTCTGCCTATGTCTCTACCTCTCTCCGTGTCTCTGATGAATAAATAAATAAAATCTAAAAAAAAAAGCAGTATCACAGTATTTGTGTTTCACACTAAGGTCAATTGCATTTTATGTTATGGATTACAGCAATACAAAAAAGCCCCATTTGTGATTTAATTACACCAGGAGTAGACAAAACAAGGGTGTATTTACATGGGTTTGATGAAAAGTTCTCCTCGGGTCTCTACTGAATTTCAGACAATTCAGATATTAAACAGATATTTTATAATTGAATTTTCTAAGTAGATGAAGGCAAGTAACTTAGGTAAATGTAACAGGAAGGAAAAGTAATTCTGTGAAGAACAGAACAACGTAATTAGATGTTGCATGTCTGTTGTATTAACTTTTTCTTTTGTCCTCTACCTCCCCTCTCTCTGCAACATCCTTTTCTTTTTTCTTTTCTTTTTTTTAACATCCTTTTCTTTTGATCCAAAGAGGAGAAAACTTAGAAGTATAGGGGGAAATAATGTGAGATGTCAGTCAGGTATTCAACATTAAAGGATCGTACAAAATAGTTTCACCATCTTAAATATCTCCATGCTTCACCTATCACTCTTCCATCTCAGCACAGAAACCCTGACAAACACTGATCTTTCTATTATCTCTATACTGTTGCCTTTTCCAGAATGGCATATAGTTGGAATCAAATAGCATGAAGTCTTTTCAGTCTTGGTTCTTTCACTCAGCAATGTGCATTTAAAATTCTTCCATGTTCATAGCAGCAATGTCCACAATAGCCAAACTGTGTAAGGAGCCTCAGTGTCCATCAACAGATGAATGGATGAAGAAGACGTGGTCTATATACACAATGGAATATTACTCATCCATCAGAAAGGACAAATACCCCCCATTTGCTTCGATGCGTATGGAACTGGAGGGTATTATGCTGAGTGAAGTAAGTCAATTGGAGAAGGACAATCATGGTTTAACTCATCCGGGGATATATGAAATAGTGAAAGGGATTATAAGGGAAAGGAGGGGAACTGAGTGGGAAAAATTAGAGAGGGCGACAAACCATGAGAGACTCCTAACTCTGGGAAACGAACAAGGGGTAGTGGAAGGGGAGGTGGGCGGGGGGATGGGGTGACTGGGTGATGGGCACTGAGGAGGGCACTTGACAGGATGAGCACTGGGTGTTATACTATATGTTGGCAAATTGAACTACAATAAACAAATATATATATATATATATATATATATATATATATATATATATATAACTCTATATAACTCCTCTATGTCTTTTTCGTCACTTGAGAGTTCATTTCTTTTGATCACTGAATAGTGTTCCATTACACAGATCAACACAGTTCACTTATCCATTCACTTATTAAGGGACATCTTGATTGTTTCAGGTTTTGCATAATTATGATTAAAGCTGCTATAAACGTGCAGTTTTTGTGTGGACAGAAGTTTTCATCTCACTTGGGTGAATACCCAGGAACACAACTGCTGGATTGCATGGTAAAACTATGTTTAGCTTTGCTAAGAAACTGTCAAACTGACTTCCCAAGTGACCGTGCCACTGGCATTCCCACAGTAATAAATAAGGGTCCTTATTACTCCACATCTTTACCAGTATTTGATAGTATCAAGTTTTTGGGGTTTTTTTTTTGGATTTCAATAATTCCAATAGGTGTACAATGGTGTCTCGTTATTTTAACTTGCAATTCCTTAAATTTACTATGTCCAGCATATTTTAACATGTGTATTTGCCATCTTTCTATTTCTTTCCCCCAATATTTTTATACATTCCTTTTCTTGTCTTTTTGTATTAACTAAGCTTCCCCTGTGAGGCAGAATAAGAAAAGTGAGAGGGAACATTCTTGTCTCTTCTCAGTCTCAGGGGAAAGCATTTAATTTCTCACCATTTAATATAATGCTAGCTGTAGGTTTTTTGTATATGACCTTTTTTTTGGTATATGTTCATTATCAAGCTGAGTAAGTTTCCTCTATTGTTAGTTTGCTGTTATATATATATATATATGGTATATATATATATATATAGGTAATATATATATAATATATATATATATATATATATTAAAACTTGATATTGGGAGTGCCTGGCTGCCTTAGTAAGTGGAGCATGTGACTCTTGATCTTGAGGTTGTGAGTTTGAGCCCAATGTTGGGAGTAGAACTTACTTAAAAACAAAACAAAACAAAACAAAACTTGATATTGCACTTTGTCAAATGTTTTTTCTACATGTGATTTTTCTTCTTTACCTTGTTGGTCTAATTGATTTTTTTAATGTTGAACCTAACATGTCTATCTAGAATAAATGCCAGTCATGATGTACAAATCTTTCTTATACATTCTCTTTGCTAGTATTTTATTGAGAAGTTTCACATCTATTTTCATGACAGATATTGGTCTATAGCTTGGCTTTTTTGTTATTTCTTTATCTCATTTTGTTATCAAGGGAATGAATACTTGTCATCAAAGCATGCCATCTGACACAATTTGGTACAAAGAGCATAGTCAGGTAATTAATCACATCATATAGATAATTCTAGCACAGCACAGAGAATGAGTGTCTCACTTTAAGCTAATCCAATGAGATAAAAGGAAAAGGAAAAGTGCACTGGACAATTTTTTAAAGAATTAACAGACAACCTTAGCCAGAAGAGAAATTAAAGGAGTGGTAATAATTTGTCATACAGAGGACCAAATAAAATAGCCTATGATGGCCTTAAAAGCAATTAATACTGGTTTGGTCTAAGGTTGACTGGTAGGCTGGGTGTTCCAGAAATCTATTTGAATGGTACTGTGAAAAAATCCAATTGTCTTTCCTTAGTAGCTGTTCTCCTTTCTTGCTTTGAAAAATCACCATGATAATAATTGGACATGTGGTTGCATAGTAGAAGGCTATATTTTCCAGCCTCATCAGAAGCCAGGTGTGATCACATAACTCTGTGATGACCAATAGGATTTTTTAAAAAGTTGCTTGCAACTTTTGAAATTGTCCTTAAAGACAAAGCATGCCCTCCCTTTCTCCACTCTGCTGGACATAATGGTTAGATCTTGAGCCATCAGTTCAGGCTATGAGGTAGAAATCTCATGGTGAGAATGGCAGAGCAAAAGATAGGTGAACCCTAGATTCCTGACCCAGTCAAGTGCGTACCATACCAGCCCCAGATTATTCATGTCTCGATTTATTTGATGAGAGAGAAATGAACTTCCAACTCATTTAAGCCACTGTTGCTGTGGATCTTCACTGGTTCTAATGGCAAATCAATTATTTAATCAATTAATCCTAATTAATAAAGAGACCAGGGAGCCTTTTGGTAAAGAACTCATCCAAATGGAAAGAGGATCAAATCACAGGAGATTCATGTAGTAACAAGGTCTTCTTCATAAAACAGGAAGAGCTGGCTGCTGTCACAGACATTTAACTCCTTATCAGCTCCCAAATCTTCCTCATATTTGAACCTTATTCAAAGAATTAGGATGGATTTTGTAAGGCACTGGGACAAAGCAACATTACACCCTTCAACATAACATAATGGGGAATGAACTCCAATCAGATAACATGTATCTTTGGCACCGGAGTGCTGGTGACTCAGTGGAGCCTAGTGATAGAGGACTAGGCAGTGGAAGAAAAGGGACAATGTGTTCAGGCACTCTATGGCAGCTGATAAGATAGTTCACATGACTTGTTCATGAGCACACGTTAGACCCCACCTGGAGAGGCCCCCTCCAAAAAAGAAATACAAGAGTAGTGAATGGAACAAGAAGAGCTGGCTTTTCAGGAGATTGAGATGCTGATATGCATAAAAGAAGACATGTGACTATTAAACTAACTTTATTTGGATTCATGGCTGAAGAGACCTAAGAAAATTTGGACATCTGGATATGGTCTCCATCTGCCATTGCCTGAATTACACTTACCTAATACAAACCCACATGTACAAAAACCATAGAAGAACATAAATGTAAGCATACACAGACAATGAGAGGTACAGTAGAAATCTATTTAGATGAGATACTAGGCAAAAATAAATATTCCAGAGTTCCTGCCCTCAGCCAGAAATCAGAAGGAGAAAGGTATGTAGTGATGGTGGCCCGGAGGAGGTGAGTAGAAAAGTCTGAGAAAAAACCTAAGTGGGCTACAGATACTCATGCCTAACTCATAACTGGCCCTGACCAATCCAAGTATTTGAAGTTCTCTTTTTCCTATGCTGGAGGATTTAATTTTCTATAGACTAATTATTATTACACTTACAACCAGAAAAACACAATATCTGCTTTGCTTATTTTAACCTAGACCCTTTCCCTGGTTTCCCTCATTTTATTTATGATTCCTCTTTTCTACTGCTGTGGACAATAGAATAATAGAAATACTATCAAGAAAGGACATGCTAAAAAATAATCATTTAAAATCTGAATACTGAATACTGCTTGTCTTCCTGCCTGATACTAATCACAAGCAAATCTCCTGGTTACCTACGTTCATCATTAAAATCACTTCAAATTAACAATGCCATTGTTATGTAGATCATTGATGTTTACATATACAGGTACAATTTCAGAGTTCTTGGAGTATTTAACCAAAATTAAAAGCTGTAAGAAAAAAAAAACAGGTAATATAATAAAGATATATAGATATAGATAGATGATGATAGATAGATAGATAGATTTTATTTATTTGAGAGAGAGAATGAGTGAGAGAGAGAGAGCACAAGCTGGGGTGGAAGCAGAGGGAGAGGAAGAAGCAGACTCCCCACTGAGCAGGGAGACTGTGGGATCATGACCTGAGCTGAAGGCATGACCGAGCCACCCAGGCACCTCTAATAAATATATATATTGAGGAAGTATCAGCAGGGTAGAGAAAAGATAGCCAGAGAGAATTAAGTGTCTTCTCTTAGAAAATGAAAAGCAGTGTAATTCTTCCTCTATCAAAAAGTTGTGAGCAGCAATTTCATTAAAGCATCAGCTAGCATCAGAACACTTTTTCCATACGAGGGAATCCTGAGATTAGAGGAAAATAGTTCCCAAATCCCATCATGGATGTTCCATTTCACCAGCCCTGCCGATTAGTGCATAGGATCTTAGCTAACATGTGATGGCTCTTTGCTAAAATCTCACCTCTTTGAATCTCGCAGCAGTGCTATTCTTCAAAGACACCACTGGAGGCCAGTCATGCTACAGTTTATACTCCAGCCACACCCCGAATTTAAAAATGAATATATCTAATCTAGTTAGAAATCAGTGCTTTGTGACTAAACACAAATAAATGCAGACAAATCTCACTTTAATGTTAAAATTCAACTCAGTAGTAAAATTTTTGCTGGAGAAAAAATGGAATCTGGTTCTGATATCTCAAATACCATCATCCATCCAAAGATCACTAAATATGTTGATTCTCTCAATGTGGTGATGGCTTTTTGGCTTACATATATGTCAAAACATCCAACTGTACCCTACACTAAATATCTATATCAATCATATCTTTAAAAGTTGCTGAGAAATCGGGATCCCTGGGTGGCGCAGCGGTTTGGCGCCTGCCTTTGACCCAGGGCGCGATCCTGGAGACCCAGGATCGAATCCCACGTCAGGCTCCCGGTGCATGGAGCCTGTTTCTCCCTCTGCCTGTGTCTCTGCCTCTCTCTCTCTCTCTCTGTGACTATCATAAATAAAAAAAAAAAAAAAAAAAAAAAAGTTGCTGAGAAATAGAAGATAACTGAGATCCACTGCAGTTTTAACTTTATATTATATACGAGAGCAATACAGTGCTCTCCATGGCAATAAATTCTTTCTGGTCCTCTTGGTGCTGAAGTAATTGTTTTGAATACATAATCAAAGGTTTCCAGTTAAATGTCCAAACTTGTAAACTTTACATAAATGAGATTCCTTCAAGACCGTATCTTTTCTAATGACTTTAAGTCGTTGCCTCAAAGATAGGTTGATAAGTCTACTTTTTTACTAATCTAATGATTAAGCAAAATAGTATTCCTCTACTTTTTAAGAAACTATTCTTTTTAAATCACAGAGGAATTCAATAGGATATGACTTGCAGATATATTAGAATAAGCAGAGAAAATGACTTTGATTTGCAATTACTTCAATTCCAATTTAATTTAAATATTTATTTAATGTGGGGCACCTGGGTGGCTCAGTCAGTCAGGTGTCTACCTTTGGCTTAAGTCATGATTTCTGAGTCCTGGGTTTGAGCCCAGCATCCAGCTTCCCACTC
Source organism: Vulpes vulpes (assembly GCF_048418805.1). NCBI lineage: Eukaryota > Metazoa > Chordata > Mammalia > Carnivora > Canidae > Vulpes > Vulpes vulpes. Next base: position 32,757,311 of record NC_132783.1, read on the forward strand.
AGTGAGGAGTCTGCTTCCCCCTCCCCCTCCTCTCTGCACCCTGCCCCCTCTCATGTGCACTCTCTGTCTCAAATAAATAAATTAAATCTTTAAGACACATACACACACACACACACACACACACACACACATTTATTTAGTATGTTGGCCATATGTTCACCAGGAAAATTTATCATCATTAATTGAAAAGAGAAACAAAAACAACCAAAAAGGAAGCTCAAGAAGTTCTATTCATTTATGAAAGTTTCATTATACACTTGGGTCCAACATAAACACTGGCTGAATTAATTATGAATTTGAGACAGATTTTCATCAAAGAAGAATCACAGTGAATTCCAAACACCTAAGTTCTTGTTATCATAGAGTTGACATTTTTGCTACAAGCTCTATTACTAAAAAAAGGAAGCAACAAATTTCAGTGAATTTTCAAATGAAGAACAATTAGGGTGAAGTCACTGTCTTTCATTCAGTGAAGATTTGTTGCATGCCTGTGATAATTCAGCCAGTGTGCTCACATAGTGCCTGGACAATAAGGTGATAGAAGAGAGGACAGAAGACTTTTATCTGAAGCTTCAATGAATGTGTCAATACTATTACATAATGAGCAGAATTTCAAAATAGCAAATTATTTCTTGTACAAATAATGAGTTTGGGACTAAATATAGAGAATTAAAGCATATATTTGTGGCTGAAACGGTAATTTAATAACCTGAAAGCTTATAGAGAATTAAAGCATATATTTGTGGCTGAAATGGTAATTTAATAACCTGAAAGATTTTCTAAAGCTTCTAAAAGTACCCAACCTAGTGTCACAAAACAGCAGCCATCTGAACACCTTATCACAAATTCGTATAGATTAAGATAACATATGCATAATAATTGGGTTTTGACAATTCTACAAAATCCATTACCCAGGCCTTTGGGAAATCCATTGGAGATTGGATGCATGTCTGACAGAGATAAGCCAAGAGATGGTAGAAGAGAATGATTAAGACCAGACATGGTGAAACACCTGGGTGGCTCAGCAATTGAGCATCCACCTTGGGCTTAGATCATGATCCTGCAGTCCTGGGATCGAGTCCCACATCGGTCTCCCCACAAGAGAGCCTGCTTCTCTCTCTGCCTGTGTCTCTGCTTCTCTGTGTCTCTCATGAATAAATAAATAAAATCTTTAAAAATATATATACACATATCTTTAAAAAAATAAGAGCAGACATGGAAATAAAACTGCCAGAAACAGTTTGTCTAGATTCTCTGTGAATCTAGACAAAGTTTTATTTCCTCCCTATGCTGCAATTTCCTCATCTATAAAGCTGGGCTGTCTAATAGGGATAAATTAGTTAATTAATGTGGAATTCTTAAAATATTGGCACATAATAAGCACTCAATAATGTTAGCTACTATTATTTAAAGCTAATTTGGACAATTTTCAAAATTATCCATGTTCATCTATTTCATCTCTTTGTTTCAGAAAGTTGAACTACCATCATTTGATAATTTTTCTTCCTAATCAATCTTAAAGTTGCCAGCTGGTGTGAAAATCATAACTTCACTCTGAGAAAAAGTTAACAATGATAAACACAATAAAATTCACAACCTTTAAAATATATATATAGATAAAGTGTTACATCTTATAAAGACCATACCAACCCAAAATTCGATCAAAGAATTGGACTACTCTTCAGTTTGCCTTAATTTCTGAGTTTGGAATTCAACGCAGTTTGGAGTTATAATTCTTCTTCTCCATTCTTTGAAGTAGTTTTACAGGAATATTTTTTATTTAAACTCAATTAACATATAACATATTACTGGTTTCAGAGGTAGAGGTCAGTAATTCATCAGTCTTATATAACATCCACTGCTCATTACATCATGTGCCCTCCTTAATGCCCATCAACCAGTTACAGAAATATTGAGAGAAGTCAAAATTTCAGGCTGTCTTGGACTGGATATCAATATAATGCTCCTAAAGATGCCTGATAAGCAGCATTTTAAGAGCAGCAGGTGCAATCTGTGCTAAAGTATTACTGCCCAAATCGGCTTTTATGGTATGGTTCGTAGACAGACCGAATCTGTATCACTTATTCAGAGCTTGATCAGGAGGCAGATACATGAACTCTTACGTTCATCTCTTCACTTTGCACCCTGACACCAGAGAGTCTCCACTCTTTGTCACTAATGTACCATTGATATGCCCAGTAGCAGCCCCCAGATTCTTTAGTTATTAAACATCAGGGAGTTTGGCTCTGTTCAGCCATAATTCTGTCACCATTTCAAACTCAATGCCTCACACAGGCAAGCAGCTTATGTGAGTATGGGAAGTAGGGTCATGGTGACCAGCTTATAAATCCTTTTTGACACATCAATACATTTTTTCAATTTGACCACAGTTGAAACACAATTTAACATTAATTCCAGGCATAAAATATAGTGATTCAATAACTGTATACATTATGCTATGCTCACAATTGTGCTATGCTCACCACCATTTGTCACCATGCAATGCTATTGCAATACCATTCACTATATTCCCTATGCTGTACCTTTTATTCTCATGACTTCTTCATTCCCTAATTGGAAATCTGCATCTCTGAAGGTTGTTAATTTTTAAGAACTTCTTCCTAAATAAAGTCCCAACATCTCACTCAGCCCTCCCTTAGAAAAGAAATCCCATATCTTTTTTGTAGCACCATTGCGGTTTCTCATTTTAGAACTCATTTTTGCACACTGCAACAATATTTTGAGATGCCAAAAGGAATTAGATTTTAGAAAGAGGAATTGGGATTGAGTTATCTGGCATTTCTGCATTAGGCAGGATGATCCCATGTCCATAATATGATTCCACAGACTTCTTGGTGTGGGAGTATCTGGGTCTAATACTATTAACTACCCAAAAGATGGCAAGACTTTGACTTCACACAACTTTTACTCGTTGCTTGATTCTACACACACAAGCAACAAAACATTTAATTTTTAAAAATCACATTTTATTACATTTCAAAAAACCAACAATGCTTCCGAGTCTTGAGGAAAATTTCTATGCCCTATGAACTAGATTTTGTTTCAAATCTCTCTTTCATTTATTTTTAATCTATTAAAAATGCCTTTCAACTATAAATCCCAGCATCTTCTATAAATCTTAATAACACCTTAGCTTACAGAGGGTTCTATTTATAGGCTTTCAAGGTACCTTCACACTCATTTTCTTCTTTCAAATAGCTCCTTCACAGTGATAAAGTAGGACAAAATTAGAAGACACATTTAAGAATCTAAATCTGCATTCTAACATTTTTAAATGCTTTGGTAATACTGCAACATAATACATCTTAAAAAGCAAAATCGGAAAAGAATAGTGGCTGATTAAGTTGGTCATAGAATATTTGCAATTCCTCCCACAAGAGATAAAATCTATTTTCCACCTGTTGAACCTGGGATGGCCTTATGACTTGCTTGGACTAAAAGAACGTGGTGAAGTGGCACCATGGGGCTTCTAGAGCCTAGTCCTTAAGACATCCTACAACTTCCATTTTCACCTTCTTGGAATGCTGTCCTGAGACTACACTATAAGAAAGCTAATGGAGTCTAGTGGAGCATGAGAGAATTTAAATTATTGTTGTTTTAAGCATTAAGTGTTGGGGTAGTTCATTACGCTGTGATAATTAACTATGAGAACTATAGCTGAGAAAGATCAAATGATGCATTTAAGCAGAACTGATAGGTGACACCATACATAGGAGAGCCAGAAAAGCCTGTATTCCAATTCGGGATACAGTCACCCAACTTCTCTGGGCCTCAGTTTACACATTTGTATAGTATGGTGCTAATTATGTCTGTGTAACAATTGTAGCAGGTCAATGAACTACTGTGTTCCACCAGCAGAGGTAAAGGCCCATATGCAGATAAATGTTAGTTTCCTTTCCAGATCAGGTCATTTGACTTCTGTTTCAGTGTCTTTTGGAGACATACAATGTTCTTCTTTTCTAAATACCGTTTTGTAAAAGATTAATATTCCGAGGTTTTTGAGCTTTGTTACATGAAATCCATTAAAACAAGACTATGATCATGCTTTTAGAACTGTGAGGCCAATTGTTCATGATGGTGTGCTTTAAATCCTTCCTTACACAGGTAAACACTTCCACTTTAAAATTATGTTTGAAAATAAAGGATGGTGCTTGCTTTGGCAGCACATATACTAAAATTGGAACGAACAGAGAAGATTAGCATGGCCCCTGCACAAGGATGACATGCAAATTCATGAAGCGTTCTGTATTTTTTATATGTTGGCATATCGAACTTCAATAAAAACAAATTAAAAATAAAAAAAATTTAAAAAAGAAAATGAAGCATGATGCTAATGCTAATACTAATGAAGGCCCTCTCACATAGCCAGAAAGGCGCCTATGAAAACTCCCAGTGACTCAATTGTGCCTCTCAGGGAGATGCCTCCTCCTCTGGAGAACTCCAGAGTCCCTGAGCTCTACACAGCCTGCAGTTCCCAAAACATTACTAGTTCGCCACAGTACTTATTATAATGAAGAGCATTAAGAGATAGCTGACACAGGAATTTATACATACCCAGTAAAAAAACATTCATGGTTTCTGATTTCTTATAGACAGCATATGATGCTATTCGGGGAATTCTAGAAGCACTTCAATCTTCAAAAAGAGGACCAATGAGGTTTTGCAGATGCCACCAACAATGCTGCCACCCAGCCAAGGTCACTCCACCCTGTTCTTGAACATTGCAGTCAAGGACAAGCCCTTAGGTTGCATCGCCTTCACACTATTTGCAAAGTTCCAAAGACTGCAGAAACCTTTTGCATTCCGAACACTGGGATTTGGTTATAAAGGTTCCACATTTCACGGAATTATTTGGGAATTTATGTGTCAAGGTGGTGATTTCACACACCATAATGGCACTAGTAGCAAGTCTATCCATGGGGAGAAATTTGCTGATGAGAACTTTATCCCAAAACATATAGGTCCTGGCATCTTGCCCACAGCAAATACTAAACCCAATACAAATGATTCCCAGTTTTTCACCTGCACTGCTAAGACTGTGGTTGATGGCAAGCATAAGGTCTTTGGCAAAGTGAAAGAGGATGTGAAGATTGTAGAAAACATGGAGCATTTTGGGTTCAAGAAAGTCAAGAACAGCAAGAAGTTCATCATTGCTCACTGTGGACAACTCAAATTTGACTGTGCTTTATCTTAATGACCAGACCAGACTTTCTATCTTTCCCTTTCTCTCCTACAGTCATGCAGCACTCCTAATAAACTGTTTCAGAAGATAAGAATTTATCTCTCTTAAAAGAAAATTAGATAAAGGTTTTTGTTTTCACATACAAAGTCAAAATTTGCAAACATGGATGACATCTAGGTAGGCAATCTATATTGCCCTGGGAATAATGAAAAAAAAAAAAACCCACAGAAATGTAAGTGCTACAGAAATCTATGAAAGATGAGGGCTGATACAATGAAACTAGGCATAAATAATCAACTAACATACATAATATTTATATACTTATGGAAAAAAATACATATAATAAGTGCCTCACAGTGGGTGTATGGACTTATTTCATTTAGGATAACTAGAGTCAGAACAGGGACAGAGTTAAAGAAAAGGATAAACTTTACAAATCAAGAAATATATGTAGGTCACTATACGTGAGGAAGTACATAATAAGTTCAAGTTCATTATGAATCTAACCATATTTATTTCATGCTGACTTTAGCACCTAGTATTTTTTATTACTTTTGTTTCCCAGTGTTAATGACTTTCTACTGAGCTGTCCTTTAAATATTTTTTTCTGAAGCCCAAATGTGGATATAATATTTTAGACTTATTTTACATTTTAAAAAGCAACACATGTCCACTTGAACTCTTACTCATCCTTCCAGAATCAATTCAAATATGACCTCCTCCAGAACACTTCTACACCACCCATTCTCCATCCTCCCCAAGGCTGTTAACCTCTCTTCCCAGGGCTTATAAGGCTCCCTTCTTTCTTCACCTTTATTAGACTATAAGAATTCTCAGCTTCCTCTCGGTCTGTATCTCATGAGACTGTGATCTTGAGTAAAGGGGCCTTGTCTTTTATCTCTGTACTGAACAATCTAGGCAATAAAAACTCAATAAAGAGGCAACGAATAAAGGATGAAAAGTCAATTGTACGAAATAAAGGCAGTTCTTGAAAATAGTAGAAATAGATCTGGGTTTGTTTAGAAATACATACATTGAAGCTACAGTTTTGATGACTTTCGCCTTGTGGATTAAAAGAAAAAACGCATAATATCTGTCCACTCTTGGAATTCTATCCTATAAATATTTAAAAGCCAATACACAAAATATGCCTGCACCAGCAAAATGAAAAAACCAGCAATGCTGATCTGTCATTTCAGTCACCTTGGTGATGCTCACATTATCTGCATCTGTGGTCATGTGTATAGATTGTACAAACTGAAAAATCTACAATAATGGTCCTTCCCGGTGTCTGGATAGGTATCACTATGGGTCACGAAAACAGCATCATAATGGCTACAGTTCTCACTCATCTAACCTTTATAATCCAAAGGCTTTTGAGATAGCCATTTAAATTCTATGAGTATCTTAAAACAAACAAACAAAAACTCCAACTCTGTATTATATTCCTTGTCCAAAAGGAGAGGTAAAAATACCTATTCTAACTTTCTCAAAGGGTCATCGAGGGGCCCAAGTGGCATAAAGACCTAGAAATACTTTGCAAAGTATATGAGGACATAGTTATTCTTAATCACAGTAATTTATTTTAGCATCATAGAATATTTATATAATCATTATAACACAAAAGGATGTGTTGTATATATCTTCTAAATAAAACTATCATTCTGCTTAGCAATTTTATTTAAGCTACTGCAGAAAGAGGGATTTTTATCTCTTCACTTAAAAATAATCACCAGAAGTAAAAAAGGGGAACAACTGTTCTGAATTTCTGAAATCTAAGAATATCTCCTTAATCATCTAAATGGGATTCTATTTCATGACATAGCAACCCCTCTAGTTCTAAAACCCTGCTAGTCCTAAACTTACTCAATTACAAATTAATAGTATTTAGTTTCTGGGTTTTTTTTTTTTTTTAGATTTATTTATATGAGAGAGAGAGAGAGTGAGTTGGAGAGGGAGCAGAGGGAGAGGGAGAGAGAATCCTCAAGCAGACTCCCCGCAGAGCACAGAGACCAATTCAGGCTGAACCCTGAGATCATGACCTGAGATCCTGACCTAAGCTAAAATCAAAAGTCAGAGGTGGGCAGCCCTGGTGGCGCAGCGGTTTAGCGCCGCCTGCAGCCCAGGGTGTGATCCTGGAGACCCTGGATCGATTCCTAAGTCAGGATCTCTGCATAGAACCTTTTTCTCCCTCTGCCCGTGTCTCTGCCTCTCTCTCTCTGTCTCTGTGTGTGTGTGTCTCTATGAATACATAAATAAAATCTTAAAAAAAAAAAAAGAGTCAGAGGCTTAACTGACTGAGCTACCCAGATGCCCCCTAGTTTCCATTTTTAAAAATAGCCTTGTTTTCCATACCATACTCTAAAAACAGTTTTCATTGTTGTTTGAAAATGGCAATCACATTCACTCTCTTAGTAGAGAAGTGAATCACCAAAAACTAATGCTGCCTTTTCATGAAAAAGTGTTGTTTTTGGAAAATGGTCACCCCCCTGAAGACCTCATTTTCTCACACCTTTTTCACTTGGTTAGACCACAAGATAGATTATGGAACCTAAGCGGAAGATTATATATATACATATATATATACCCCCTCCCAGGGTTGCACAATCCTCCTTTAGACCCCCTGCACCATCCTCCACATTCTCACCTCCTCATTTGGCAGGTGGATGACAACCCCGAGGGAGATCTCAGAAGCCCAATGTGAGAAGCAGAGTCTCTACCAACCGGAGTCTAAGCATATCAGCCATAACTCTCATATCAGTTAAACTTAGCATAAAATTTCAATATCCTTTGGAGATATAGTCTTAAGAAGAAAAAAAAAACCTTAAATGAATGGACTCAAAATACCAGATATACAAAATCAAATATTTCCAATTTGCTATTAGCTAGTTTCTTTAATGAGATTAAGATTTCTGGCTGCCTGTTGTCTAGATTTCCTGTTACCCAAGCAACACTAGCACTATCAATGAACGTATCTATGTTGCTGTTTTGACCTTCAATGCCTACAAGACTTTGCTTGGCTTAGAGAGTTTTATAGATTACACAGTGAGAGGAATAAATAGTAATCCTGCTTTTCCACTCCTTATAGCCATGGACCCTATTTGGGAATTGAGTTGAAAACCAGATGCAAGTAACTTGTGCTATCTAACTGCAAGAGGAATTGAGAAACTACAGAGACATGCATCGTGCTCTCAAGAAAGGGCAGAGGGCATGCATCTGAGAGTTGCCCGGACACATTCCTACCTTCCCGTGTGACTCCCAGACAAATTCTGTAGTTTTAAGCAAGACCACTTTTATAAAGCTGGCTCAACATTTATGGCAGAACTTATATGATATTTTATTTCAAGAAACATAACAATGAGCACTAAATATATAAAATGTAAAGAGAGAACAGGGAATAAAATACTGAGGCATTCTGCACATAATATTCATAAGATGCAAAGTATTTTAAGTCAGAACATTTAAACCATATTTTCTCTCCTTGCTTATATAATATTCACAACTGAAACAATTATCCACAACAGAGGAATAGTCTCATGTATGTTTCAAATACTGAAGGTGAATTGGTCTTATAATCAGTCCAATGGATAAAGTGGAAGAGGAAATTGTGCATTAAAGCTAAACATCTGGGCAGTCCGAGTGGCTCAGCGGTTTAGCGCTGCCTTCAGCCCAGGGCTTGATCCTGAAGACCTGGGATCGGGTCCCATGTCGGGCTCCCTGCAGGGAGCCTGCTTCTCCCTCTGCCTCTCTCTCTCTCTCATTCTCTGTGTGTCTCTCATGAGTAAATAAATAAAATCTTTAAAAAAAAAAGCTAAACATCTTTCATTAAGTTTTAATAATGATGGGCATTTCATCATTAATAGTGATATTAAATTAATTATTAACTAAATTAATAATATGTATAACTTCTTAAAAATCTAAAAATAAATGTAATCTTAATGAAATAAGAAGTAATGCATCCTAGTAGCAAATAAAGCTGAATTATTGTAGATATTTGCTGCATATTTAGATGCAAATTATAAATCATGCAAATTCAAATCCAAGTTAATAGAAAAAGTAAAATTTTTGTATATTACATATAGGTTTTCATGTATTTTTTTTAGCAAATATTTATTGAGGACTTGTGTAGAATGTAATGATTAAGTTCACTTAATTATAGGTAGAAAAGATTTCCTTGAAGAAAAAACATCTAAATGGAGACTTGACAGATGAGTGGCCAGTTGTGCTTGTTAATAATAAATAAACTTTCATCATCATTAAAAACACTTTATCACTTACCATGCAAATTTATTTGAAGTCTAAACTAACAACTATTAAGTATTCTCCACAAGTGATTTAAATAATTTCTTCAAGGGAAATTATTTCCCAAGGTGATTCTTATTTAGAGTCATATCATCAAAACACCTTGATTCTACAGCAAAAAAGCAAGGCAAGATTCTCCTAAGAATAATTGCCATGATAGCAAAAATTTCCCCAAGAATTGTCAGTGATAATGAATTTTTCAATTAAAAAACAGATCTTTCTTTCTATTAAATATTCATCTTCTGGGATGCCTGGGTGGCTCAGTGGTTGAGCATCTGCCTTGGGCTCAGGGCATGATCCTGGAGTCCCACATCAGGCTCCCTGCAGGGATCCTTTGCCTTCTGCCTTTGTCTCTCTTTCATGAATAAATAAATAAAATATTTTAAATAAATAAATAAATACTCAGCTTCTTACTACTTCATTGCTAAATAGTCCTACATGTCATGCTGCTAGGATCAAGATAGTTCAATTAGTGATTAATTTAAATTAAATGCAAGCCAGCTTTACTAATTGGGAGAAATGCCTCATCATTCTAGCTGGGCACCAAGGAATGTGTTACCCTGGAATGGAATCATCTTCTTTGAAGGAACTAATGACTATTTAGAAGTATACTCCTTTCAAACTTAAAAGCAATCAATGTCTACGGGAACTTCTCACTGATGTCAGTTAACATTGAGTTTTTAAATATAAAGTGGTGAGTGGTACTAGATACATGCAGTAAAATCTTATTAATGGGACTAATTAAAAGAAAAGACATTCTGGGGCATCTGGATGACTCAGTTAAGTATCTGCCTTCAGCTCAGTCATGATCTCAGGGTTCAGGAATGGAGTCCTGCCACATGCTCCCTGCTCAGCAGGGCATCTGCTTCTCCCTCTCTCTGCCTCTTGCCACCCCCTCCCTGCTCATGCATGCACACGTATGCTCTCTCTTTGTCTCAAATAAATAAATAAAATCTTTTAAAAAAAGATATTCTGAGTTAGTGAAAACTCTATATTGAGGTTTTTGTTTAAAGAAATTCAACTTCTTTATAGTAGACAAAATAAATTTCTGGAGTCTAATAAGAATAATATATATAAGTAATGCCTTTGAAGGACAGTTTGCTCATGTATTTTATAGGTTAAAATGTTTCCATACAATTTTGTCCGTATGGTCAATGCACAAATAATAGATCGTGTGGAGGTTACTACACTGTCCCTACTGGGGACTTTCCTGTGTCTTTTTCCTCTGTCCATCCACTCCCTTCCCATCTTTGCTATTTGCTCTTCAAAGCATCCCTGGTTTCATCTTCTTTCACCTCTCCTTTTACCTTTCTGTCGTAGAGAAACTGATTCTAAATATAGTCCTACAGAAACAAAGGTTTGATAAAGAAAACAAAATCAGCAGGTCACTCACTAACCAACAGGTGACAGGGCACAGATTAAGAAAAATGAGTGAAGCAGACCATGCCAGTTACAGATGTGACAGATTTTTCCAAGTAGCAGAATGCCTTGCTTTCCCTTTGAAGGGATTCTAATGACCTTGCAGATACTCATAGTAATTCCAGGCTTGAACATTCTAACACATAAGAGTATAAAGTCATGAGATTGGTTTTCCTGTGTAGCCTAGTCATAATTCATAATCATAAAAATTGGTCATGGCTCAATTTAGACAATGATCTTTAATTTGATTAAAATCTAAATCTTATAAATAGTAGAGTTTATATTAATTATATCGAGCATATATTCTCAAAACTATATGAAAAGTAGGCATACCAAACTGTGTACTTGATAAACAAAACCGCTTTCCAACAGTTTTAAAAGGCTCCCAGGAGCTTTGATTTTATTATTCCTGATTTTTATAGTCTTCTAGTGATAAAGAATAACAATGGAAAATACCACCATTCTAGGTTGACCGTGAAATGACAGATTGCTTTAAGAAATGAAAACGATTCCACTGCGATAACCACAAATAAATCTCTTCCTTAGGAGAGTAGTATCAACAGTTTTGCTCTAGAGATAATCTTAAAGTCCAGCTAACCCATTGGCAGGTTCATCATTCTCCAAAGTCATGAAGGACCATACTTAGGTTAATTAGAACTACAGCCTCCAGAAGCAAGACATTAAGAATGTTGGGCTTGCAACTGGCTCTACTCTCTTAAATTAATAGTTAAAACAGCTTTGAGTTTTCATCTTTGGTTATGTTTGAGTATTTTTGCTTTATTATATTTTGGATATTTGTGGTACACTGAGGGAAAGTCAATTAAGACAAGGACTCATGCAATTGAAATATTTATTTCACCTAATCAGATCATTTTCAATAATGACACAATGATTCAGATTAATGAGAAAGAAAGTCAACATATGTTTAAAAGAAATACAGTTATAGGGGCACCTGGGTGGTTCAGTGGTCGAGTGTCTGCCTTCAGCCCAGGGCATGATCCCAGGGTCCTGGGATCGACTCCCACATCAGGCTCCTGCAGGGAGCCTGCTTCTCCCTCTGTCTATGTCTCTGCCTCTCTCTGTGTCTCTCATGAATAAACAAATAGAAATCTTTAAATAAATAAAAGAAAATACAGTTATAATTATATTCAAGGTGACTCCTTTAAAAAACATTTTTTGAAATGTGCCAAGCAGTGTGCTGAGCAGTAAGAGACCTAAAGCAAACAAAGCATTTTCCTGTCAAGTATCGAATAATCTAAAAGAAAAAAACAAACATAAAAAACAAGTAAATACAATTTAAAGATGTGGATTTTAAAACTTCAAGAAACAGTGTAAGTAGACAAAAAGCACTGGTAGCTACTTCTTGATGTATCACCCTAGGGACCTAATCTAGAAAACTGGAATCATCTTTACACCCAGTCTATACTTGTTGATTTTACCTCTTAAATTTTTCTTGAATCCTTCTAATCCCTGACTACTAATGCTCTCATTAAAGAAATCCCCATGTGTCATCTGGATTTTAATAACTTCCTTACATGTCTCCCTGCCTGCAGTCCACATACCTGCCAACATGATCTTTCCATGATTATTATTACCATAACTCCCTGCCTTCATCAAAACTCCATTACCTACAGGACAATGAATTTTGGTTTTTAAGGCTTTAAAAATACGTGGTGCTGACTCAAGTTTCTTTCCTTACCAGGCTCCAGAAAAAAAAAAAAGTCATAGAATGATCTAGGTAGGGTGTCAGGGAAGGTATAATCAGTAAGGTAGAAAGAGAATCAGAACAGTATACTCTCCATTGTAAAATACATCAATAATATTTCTCCTTTCTCAAAAAGGCAGGAATACTGTTCTATAAATTCAGTAATAAAACAGCTAAAGAAAACAGCAGGATGGGTTCACAGCTGGGCATTTTTCTATTTTGACAAAGAAAAGGAAAATGTCCATCTACCACAAAATTAATAAGCTCTTTGAAGGCAAAAGAAATAAGTGCTGACAACTCTTTGGGACATAAGCTTAATTTTAGAAAGAGAACACATAATCCATTGCGTCTAGCTGTTGCCTCGAAACGGCTGTCACCCCTAAATCATTAGTAACTCAGTACTTCAGTTCACTTGACCTTATTTCCCCAGACACCACTGCTACTATTGACCAAGCAGCATTCAATATGTTCATACGATAATGTCATAAACAATCCTCAGCAATTCCGCCTTCTGGAAGTGCTGCTCCTGCCAATGACATCACAGCTTGTCAGCTCAATATGTCACTGGCATATGGGTTCACTTTAAGTGGTGATAATAAATAGCATCAGGCCATCCAGTTGCACTCCATTTTGAGATCACATTAAAAAGCGGCATGAGTCCTGGGCAAAGCAGGAAGACTGCTGCTATTTTACTGTCTCTTTAGCATCACTATATAAAAGGAAAAGAAAAAAAATGTGAAAAAGGTGAATATTATCATGTAACACTGCAGTTTAGAAACCTTTACCTTACAATATTTTATAGGAGATAATCCGAGAAAGTCATTATGATTCCTATTTTAAAGATAAATAAACTGAAGTGCAATGGAGTTTCCCAAGGTCACCCAATAGGATGTGGCCCTTGTTTTGTCTTCAAATTTTACGTATTTATCATATGAACAGAAGAAGATAGAACCATCCTCAGTGGTGTCTGCTTTTTTATGCAGGCATATTCAAGATATCCGAGCAGGCTCACTCTTGAGAATCTTGGACTCAGGCTGTTGTTCTGTGCGACAGCATGGTTGGCCAGCTGCTGGTTTTGATTCAGTAGCTAGTTGTAAAAAGTGAACGCTTGCATAGAAGCAAAGTAAAACAGCCTTCCTTGGGGACAGCTTGAACTCAATAAATAGTCCATTAGTTTAAGGCAGCAGATATGCACAGAGATACAGATAGAACTCACAAAAGCATGGTTTCTTTCTGCCTTTACTAATTGGATAGAATTCCTTTCAGTGGTTACTGGTTAATAGGACTGGGCAGATGGCTAATAGAACTGAAGGACACTAAATGTTCACTTAGCCCATCTACCTGGGTTTTTTTGTTTATTCTGTTTTGTTTTGTTTATTAAGTAAGCTCTCAGCCCAACTCCACGACCCAACCTGGAGATCAAGAATCGAATGCTCTACAGACTGACCCAGCCAGGAGCACCCCATCTACCTGTTCTTAAGCAGAGCTACCCATAAAACAACACAGATTTTTGAAGTTATATTTCTTTAAAAATTTTTCCTAATTTTAAAAGTAATATTAGATCATTGAAGGGATTTTGCATTATACAAGAAGTTATAAAGAAAAAAAAGTTTAAATCATCTGCAATTCAATACTCCAGATTTGATCAATGTTGCACTTTCACTTTGACATGTTTCCATCTGAATTTTTAATGTATATATATATATTTTTTTTAATTTTCAAAATTAACTTTCTTATACCTGTTCTTTTTCTCTTTACATTGTATGATGGGAATCTTTGTATGTTATTTTTGGAAAATACTAATTTAAATGGCTGTCTTTTCCTCTCATATGGATATGCCATGATATGTTTACTCATGTTTCTACAGGTCAATAGTCAAGTCTATTATGCTATTGATAAATGATGCTACAATACCTACTTATACAAATCTTGCAAGTTTCTAATTATTTCCTGAGACAAATTCCTAGTGAGGGAATTACTAAAATCCCCGATACTTCAGATTTTATGATTTTTATTGCAACACTGACAAGTTGTTTTCAAGAAAGCACCAGTAATATAAAAAATATATAATATATATTATATAATATTAAAAAGGATCCTTTACGTTCAACTTTAAATATTATGCTTGTATTTATGTTTTAATTTTGTAAAGATTTTATTTATTTACTCAAGAGAGACATGTAGAGAGAGGCAGAGACACAGGCAGAGGAAGAAGCAGGTTCCCCGTGGGGAGCCCAATGTGGGATTCGATCCCAGGACCCCAGAAGCACAACCTGAGCCAAAGGCAGATGCTCAACCACTGAGCCACCCAGGCATCCCATGTTTTACTTTGGTAATACAGAAGTATATATTTCTAAAATATATTTTATTCTTAAAGACATATAGAGAATGAGATTTGACAACCTCCCATGCATGACAAAACCCTGCATGACCGATTGGAGATAAACTGTGTGGAATATAACAAAGTCTAAAATGTTGTAAACACTTAGTGCTGTTGTTTGATGCAACATAAAGTTAGGAACAAGAGATAAAGTAATACGAAACATAAAGGATATTTAATCATCTTCTGGTCATACCATAAATCCTCAAATAGAAGTAACAAAAGTCAATAATATTTTTCTCCCTTATTTGTCAGATAGATCTCAAATTTGTCAACCTCAATATTTAAATTTCTATATCTCCACATATATTAGAAATTCTCTTAGCTCCATTTTACATGGGAATGAAATGAAGTCATTGGCTAGTCATAATTGCAAATATTCACTGCTAAACTGAGCATGAGAAATGGTACAAACTCCACACTCTTCCAAAATTAAAAGTTCCTGATTTTGATCCATGTAGCAGATTTACAACAGGACAATTGTCTTCCAATATTTCTCAGTCCACTGAAGCACCTCACAATACACATCACTTATTTTCTTTTTATCCTTCCCTCTCACCTCCTTCCCTTCCTTCTTCCTTTCTTCCTATAATGGTAAGTAACTAAGAAAAACAAACAAAACAACAAAAACAAAAAAAAAAACAACTTCCCAGCACCAGTAAAGTCAGATATTAATTTATAGGTTTCTTGTAAAAAAAAAAAAAAACTGACTTACTTCCTAGAAAAATGCAACATGATCAATAATTAAATATAATGGATTGCATATTTCAATGCTTAGAATATGAAATCCTACAGTGAATACAAAATCATTTTCTAATATCTCCTTCAGAAAGCTTGCCTGATTAAGTGGATCAATCTACAATTTACCAGGCTTGGTAACATACTAGCAATTGGGATTTAAATAATACTGATATTGGAGGAAAGTTAGCAATTTCTAAGAACATAATGCCTTAGAGCAATGTCTTTTCAAAATGTGATATTCTTAGCACCAACAACAGAATTTCCTGGGATGCTTATTTCAGTGCAGATTCCTGAGCCTTTCTCCAAGTTACTGAATCAGAATCTCAGTAGGGTTTGGAATATCTTTTCTGATCAACATTCTCAGATCTTCTTTTGCACACTGAAGTTCAAGAAAGGCAGATAATTTCTGCTAACTAAAGCATATTACACGGGGAATCCCTGGGTGGCTCAGCGGTTTAGCACCTGCCTTTGGCCCAGGGCATGATCCTGGAGTCCCGGGATTGAGTCCCGCATCAGGCTCCTTGCATGGAGCCTGCTTCTCCCTCTGCCTGTGTCTCTGCCTCTCTCTCTCTCTCTCTGTTTCTCATAAATAAATAAATAAAATCTTAAAAAAAAAATAAAGCATATTATAGCTCTTGTTGCTAACTATCAACCTAAAGGTATTTCACTAGATCACTAAATTAATACTATTTGGGAAAAGAAATATTTTCACAATTATTGGTAAATACACTGTCTTTTCTTGAATCAGAGGCACTGTTGGGAAATAGCCATCCATAAAATATTCTGCTATTTTGCAAAAGTTCTCTGAATCACTATTTACAGTTGTTTAATTCAGATTAACGAGGTAAATAATGGGTAAGCACCCAAGCTAGACCCTCTTCCTGTGTGCCGCAGGTTTACTCTGGCATCCATGTTTCCATGGATAGAGTTTTCCAGCCCCTTCCCTTTCTTTCCCATCTGCCATATGCCACCCAAACCCATGTGCAGTGGGATGGCAGGAAGACAACATCTTAGAATAAAATTGCTTTTCAGAGGTGATTTTGAGGACATTCATTTGAAAAGCACAGGAAATATTGCCAATGTCTAAAGTGAAAAGATCCTTATTCAAGAGAAGGAGATTGGAACTGTAGAGGAATACCAAGACAAAGTCATGGGAATTTCAATGTGTTCATCAAACTTAAGTAAATTATTACATGGAGATATATAGTATGACGAATATACAAAGCTAACTGATTGAATGAGACTGTTGCCTGTCAATACTATTCATTGTTCACACAGTCCAATAGAAATTTAATCCATTAAAACATATATCTATTTCTCTGCTTCCCCCAACTGATTATGGCTAATTACGTAATAGTAATTTAGATACTAAAGTAGTGTTTCTCAGACTCTGGTGTCCATATAAAAATCTTTTTTAAATGCAGATTTTGATTCATTAGGTCTGGAGTAGAACCCAAGATTCTACATTCTAACAAACTACAGATGATCCCAATGCTGATGATCTGTGGACCACATACTTTCAATTGCAAGGTACTAAAGTACTTTTTTTAATTTTTTTTTAAGATTTTATTTATTTATTCATGAGAGACAGAGAGAGAGAGAGGGAGAGACACAGGCAGAGGGAGAAGCAGGCTCCATGCAGGGAGCCCGATGTGGGATTTGATCCCGGGACTCCAGGATCACAGCCTGGGCCTAAGGCTGGCACCAAACCGCTGAGCCACCCAGGGATCCCCCCTAAAGTACATTTTTAAATCTATGTCTGCTCCATCATATATTAGGTACTTTCAACACTGTTGTTTTGGGAGTGTGAAAAAAAAAAAACTACTGAAATATCCCACCATTTCGTAAATGTATTTGAGTTCTTGCTAGCTAGCTAAAGTTACAAATCCACCATAACTTCCATAATAGCAATCATTCATTAGTTATCCAGTGTTCACAGAATTGGCTCAAATTTAGTTTTGCGTTTGATGCTCATCCTGGATGCCTATCTCTGCTGTTCTTGATAACTCCAGTCTTTTAAATATTTATACTTTTCAAATAGACAAATGATTAAAAACAATGTCCCTTGTCCATAGACCGAGACTTGGCCATGTATTACCTTTTACATCAGCTATTCATTCTCAAATCTGGTTGCATGTTATGGACATGAGGAGACAAACAAAAAAAGACTGAGGCACAAGCCTCACACTGGATGAGTTAAATCAAACTCTCTGGGGATGAGAGAATTTTTTTTAAGTCTTTTATGGGGATTCTAATATGCAGCCCCAGTTGAGAATCACTGTCTTAGAGGGCGGCTCTCCAAGGGCTTGCACAAGGTCTTATTTGCAAATACTTATAATAGTACTCTCAATTCAACTCAATAAATTCTACTGAGGGTCTTGAACATTGTAGGCACTTAACAAATACACACAAGTCGCACATGAGAATTTGTCATATTTGAATACTGGAAAGAAAAGGAAAGCACATCAATCAAAATTTTTTATTATTTTCACAACACATTCTTTAGTGATACATTGACATTAACAGACCAATCCTTTTGTGCAAAAACAAAAACAAAAACAAAACAAAAACAAAAAAAACCTTCGAAGTTACCGACATATTCCTCAATTCCTCTGCCATCAAATATTCACTCTGTAGATTAGGATTTTCCTTAAGACTAGGTCCATTTTACTTTTCTTTTTTTCAGGAAAGCACTTTTCTCTCTTCAAGTTGAATAGCTATTGCAAATCATTAATGGAATTTTCAGCAGCAACCATACTGGAAATAATCAGCTGGCATCCAAGGTAGGACACACTTTTTGCTGCTGTCAAACAAAATTAATCACCAGCTTCCAGCATGCTGAGTAGAGGCGGCCTGGGCACCATTGGATGAGGTGTTTCCATGGCGTGGCAGCAGTCGATGATCAGCAGGAGAGTCAGGCTGTTTTCAGAAAATACAGCAATAGGTTGCTTCTTTCCCTTCATTTCCTTCGTCTTTTCAATTTCTAAGGGAGAACCTCCTGGCAATGCACCCAGGAGACTTTCTTGCCATGGTAACAAGAGAGTCGGGTGTTTTAAAAGCTGATTGTAGGAAAGAATGCCATTCTCCTTGCTTTGTTCTACCCCAGCCTATAGTCTTCTGCAGAGGAATTATTTAAATAATTCAGGTTGAGATCTAGTTTCATCTGAATTACACAGATGATCTAGGTATACTGCATTGCTTTGGATGTATTATCCAGATATATCTATTATGGTATTCTTCAGTTTCATTTAGTAGAGATCTAAATTGTATATATTGAACCAATAATTAGTCTATTGACTCATTATTTAAAAAATAAATTAACTGAGCCACATTTATGTGCCACGCATTGTGCAAAACTAAGAATTAAAAGACACAATCTCTGTGACAGTTGAGAAGATAGGTCTACTAACAGCAAGATATAATTGTCATAAATCCTATCATAGAAATAGTTTGAGTAAAGACACTCTGATATCTACAATCATAGCACCCAATAAAAAGTCTAAACCCATGTTTTAGATGCTGGAAAGGCAGGACAGAAAAAAAAAAAAAAACCAAACCTTTCTTTGAAGGAACAATTTATTTTAGGGGAAAAAATAAGAAAATCAAAGAAGTCATCAAGGTACTATCTTGCACTTCTATTTTGGTTGAGTATTGCATGGGCATTGTTATTGCCTAAACAGTCCCACAACTTCCCTGCACAACTCAACTCTAAGAAAATAGTCACTGGTATCTTTGAATCCTGAGGATATCTCATGCTCATGTTATTTGGATATCACAAAGACCAGTCCTGTAAAATGATTTGAACATTGGAAGGGACCAGCACCAGAACTCTGTAGCACTGGAAACAGTTTCCCCCCAGAAATCCAATTGTATATGCAGCTTGAGATTGCTAATTTTATGATTCCATGGGACTGAGTCTTTGAATCCTTCCCTCCGGACTGAATGAGCCCTGAAAAGGGGAGCTGGTTTGAGCATGTAAATATTATTAGAAAAAGCTAGGGTTTTTTATTGGCTTTCTTTTCCATACCAAGTCACCCTTAGATTATCATTAAGCCAGAGTCCTTTTCTACCTATATTAATAGGGCAATTGTAAACGTGCTGGTAAAAGTGCGTGGTTTAGCCTGTCAATGCCTTGCCAAAGGTACTTGTCCTTCTGTTGGACCTCTCTGGCTGTACGGTGTTAACTTTATTCAAAATCATGGAGGGATTGGGTATACTGCTATCGAAGCCTAGACCAAACTAGAAAGTGATTTTGACAACTAAAAGGAAGTAATGAATCCCACCAGGGTTAAGAAAACCCTAAGTAGGAAAGAGTGAATATATTAGTGATCAAGCAACGAGGAAATCTGGCTTAAGGAGAAGGTAGATTTTTTTTTTAAAGATTTATTTGTTTATTTATGATAGACATAGAGAGAAAGAGAGAGAGAGGTGCAGAGACACAGGAGGAGGGAGAAGCAGGCTCCATGCCGGGAGCCCGACCTGGGAGCCCGACGTGGGACTCGATCCCGGGACTCCAGGATTGCGCCCTGGGCCAAAGGCAGGCGCCAATCCGCTGAGCCACCCAGGGATCCCGAGAAGGTAGATTTGAATTAAGTCTGGCAAGAGTCATCTTGGTAGCCAACGTAGGTTAGAGTCCATGTAAGACAAAGGTGTGAAATCCATGGAGATTTTTATGAAGCCCTGCCTGTCCCTTCGTCTGAGTAGGGAGCCATACTGTGAATTTCTATACCACTCTTTTTTTTTTTTTAAGGTAAACTCTATCCCCAACTGGGGCTTGAACTTACGACCCCAAGATCAAGAGTCACATGCTCTACTGACTGTGCCGGCCAGGTGCCCCTCTCTGTACCACTCTTGAAAAATACGTATCATGGGACATCTGGGTGGCTCGGTGGTAGAGCGTCTGCCTTTGGCCCACGCATGATCTGGAGTCCCAGGATCAGGTCCCTCATCAGTCTCCCTGCATGGAGCCTGCTTCTCCCTCTGCCTGTGTCTCTGCCTCTCCCTCTCTCTCTCTCTGTGTCTCTCATGAATAAATAAATAAAATCTTAAAAAGAAATACGTATCATAACCTTTATCACAGTGAACTCTAATTGCAATTTATTATCTAGCTTACTATTGTCAGCTGACTGACTTTGAAACCATGCTCTCTGCCAGTCCCTGTCCCAAATCTGACTGAAAGGACATAAGGCCTAAGCTTCTGTCAGCTGCTATTTCATTTAAGGCTTTGTTTTTTAAATAAATGTGAGGCAATTTAGACATGTACAATATACAAGAGAAGCAGTCATTATTTTAGGACTATGGGATGGTTGTCATCTCAATTTAAAATGAACCCAATCTTACTCTTACTGCTTCATCCTGTCCGTTACTTCTTTCTAAATAAATCTAACTAGACATTCTTGGCTCATAACTTCTCTGGGGTGTGATAGCCTCCTTTATCCATCACCATTACTGTCATCAAAATCTAATGTTATGATGGGTACTAAGGATTTACTAAGCAACTAAACATAAGCATTTCAAACGTCCCAGGGGCTTATTGTCTCGGATAGAAAAGATCAAGGCAGAAGGGGATGGTAATGACATACTCCATAAATTAATTTAATTAGTGTTTAAGGGTTTTTAAAAGACAGTGCATTCAATGGCAGCAGTAAGTAAAATCAGGAAAGTTACACAAGGGAATGGGGTTACAGGATCTCTCTGGAAAGAAAGGTAGAGTAGTCTGGTTGAGCAGGAATGATTACTACCTGAGGACAAAAAAGAGTGTTTGAGGGATGCCTGGCTGTCTTAGTCATTGGAGCATGCAACTCTTGGTCTCAGGGTTGTGAGTTCAAGACTCACACTGGGTGCAGAGGTTACTTAAAAATAAAATCTCTCGGGCAGCCCCAGTGGCGCAGCGGTTTAGCGCCGCCTGCAGCCCAGGGCGTGATCCTGGAGACCCTGGATGGAGTCCCACGTGGGCCTCTCTGCATGGAGCCTGCTTCTCCCTCTGCCTGTGTCTCTGCCTCTCTCTCTCTGTGTCTCTATGAATAAATAAATAAAATCTTTAAAAAAAATAAAAATAAAATCTCTCTAAAAAGAAAATATTAAGAGTGTTTGGTTGGTTGGCTCCTAAATTGTACTGATGGACTCTTAGGGTAAATGGATACTTCGTCTTCCAGTGAATTTACTATTTATCTGCTGTGCCTAAACCAGGAAATTAAAGTAAGTACATTTTTGTTGGGATTCAAACTCAGAGTCACTAAGTTCACTCAATTAGAAGAAAAAATTAAAACATGGGACAATGCCATTTATACTGATTAATCTCAAAGTAAAAGATGCCACGTAATCATGTGCTGGGAGAATCATCACTAACCTTCTGGTTAGGACTCATAGTTTCATGACTTTAGCGATGCCAAGAGTTTTTAAATGATAGAGTGACAAAGTTGGCATTCCAGGAATAGAGCCGATTAACTTTATCCAGGAGAAAAAGCATACCAAGAGAAGGGAAATGAACAAAGGGACCTACACTTTAATTTGGAGAATAAAGATGTAGTCTCTCTGAGCAGAAAAGCATGGAGCGGAGAATTTGTGTGCCAGTTCTCTGCAGTGTCCACCTGCGGTCAGGGACAAAAGAGACAAGTGGTGTAAAGATTGAAATGTGGACTGACTCTCAGCACATGAATGAAGTGACAGTGTTGACCAGGGCATCCAATGGGGCTTGGGATGAGCCGGGTTAGATCAGGTCAGATTGTTCTGGTCAAGTGTCAACACAGAGGGAGATAGTATCAGGTAGCAGCATGACCTAATGCTAGTAAGTACCCATGCCTAGAACACAAGATGAAAGGGAGGAGTCAAGCAGAAGAGACAACTCTGGAAGGAGCATTACAGATAGAAGAGTCTCATGCAGTCCTTGTAGGGGGCTAGAGAATGAATGAATAGTGCTAAAGGTAGGAGTGATGAGTTAGAGAAATACACCGGATATTCAACATAAGAAAGAACAGTGAGTCACACATGGATGCAAAGCTAAAGGGAAACATTACCTCTCAATGGAAAAGTGTAGCATAAAGGATGATGCAATAAAGAGATGGGCAGCTCTCTCCTTGTCCTATATAGTCTCATGTGGCAGCAAAACACCCAGTTTAGAGTATCATGTAGTTGTGCAAAGGCCAAATTCATTATTGAACTAATTGCAATATGTAGGTCTCATGAACTCTGATTGTATTAATCTTTGATTGTATTATGTCTCACTCTACTAAAGCACGCTTTCTTCTCACTCAGACTACGAGATCTGCGTCGCTGTTGCCAATTGTCCACTGTAGTCAGTGCTGAGGACCTGGAAGACGGCCTGCTCTCATTTGGCTCTTTTGATGGTTTGTGCCAATAAATTTTTTAATTCTGCTCTCCAGGTGGCAAGGCTGTTTTATAACAAATTGCTGGCTAATTAGGGCATAAATGTTCTTTTCTTTGTTTCTCCCTGACCTTGCTCATTCTCTGCTTGTGATGACATGCCCCGGCAGCAGTTTCTCACTCCTGGTGTTACATTCTCTTCTGCGATCTGCTTACATCACTCAATACTTTCAAGACTCCAAATTTCATTTCCAATATTCTTAATCCGTGGAGTCTGAAATCCTTTACTTAACTTTATACTTTTTTAGGGTCCCTTAAACCTAAAGTGGTAGTTTATTATTTGTTTATTATCAAATTGTCTATAATTTTTTTACTCTTCTCATGTCATTATTCTCACTGTAATACAAATATCCAAATATACAATCATATGATCCATTTCTGATCATTCTCTTTATCTTCAAGTGATATCAAACTGTCTATCTGAAATCTGGAAAGTACATTTAGAAATTTCACAAGGCACTTTTTAAATTCATTACTAAAATAATACTATATACTTATTATATAAGAAATAATATTATTTCTAGATGTTATTTATTTTTATTTTTTTCATATTACATTGTTAGTTGAAATTTTCCAAAGCTTTTTGTTTGTTCTTCTTTTTAGTAGGCTCTATGCCCAGCATGGAGCCCAACATGGGGCTTGAACTCGCAATCCTGAGATCAAGACCTGAGCTGAGATCAAGAGTCAGAAACTTAACCAACTGAGATACCCAGGTGCTCCAAATTTTTCCACTGCTTTTATGAGAAGCCTATTTATGTTACATTCAGAATATATCAAATGGTAGCTGCAAACAAAGGTAAAATAAATTTAAAGGACTGCCAGGGATGTCCAGTATGCAAACTGTTTAAAAATAACAAAGTAAATATTATAATAATTTCCAGCATCATTTTCTTTTTTTTTTTTAAGATTTTATTTATTTATTCATGAGAGACACAGAGAAAGGCAGAGACAAAGGCAGAGGGAGAAGCAGGCTCCCTGCGGGGAGCCCAATGCAGAACTTGATCCCAGATCCTGGGATCAGGACCTGAGTTGAAAGCAGATGCTCAACCACTGAGTCACCCAGGCACCCCTCCAGCATCACTCATATACAACTATACAGTATAGACATAACTAATTGCCTCAATTTTTTATAACTTTACAATTTTTTCATTGTATGGGTGAAATTCACCCATAAGGGCAGAGAAAATTTAAAAACTTTTATCTGCTACTCATAGGCAATTATTGGCAGATTTGTTTTGTTTATAAGATGTGGTTATAAAGTTCACATCTTTCCAACACCCAGGAGAAAAGAGGAAAAAGAAATAAGAATGTGACAGGGATGATTTGATTTTCTTTAGGAATAGTTGCCCATATGATCTCTTAAATTTGTATTTGCCCCCAGAAATGCGATACACTCATAACAACATGCTTAAAAAGCAACTGGCATCACTGAGTGGCCCCAGAGATACAGTTATCGTGTAACCAGAATAAAAGGAGTGCAAGTATGGTCAACCTAACCAGACAGAAAGATGTGACCAGTTAACTTATTTTCACTGTGGCCATGCAGCCTAGGTGGAGTGATGGCAAACCAGGCAATCTAGAGACATGTTTTGAGGCTTTGATTTATAAAGTGCAGCCTTAGAGAAACATCTGTTAGAATCTAAGCCTGGCATTCATATGTGAAGAAATCATACCTAGAGGCAAAAAAAATGTACATGTTCTCTCTCCTGGTTTTCCTAGGAGCTCTTCTATCTCTTTTCATTGTCTCTCTCCTGTAAACCTCTTTCTTAGTCTTCCCTGTAAATACAGGTGTCACACCAAAACCCTGTCCTCCACTGATGAGTGATTTCATTATGTCTTATGATTTTAACCTCACCTTGCTGATGGTTCCCAAAATTATATGCATCCTGACCTTTCTTCCAACTGTCATACTTCAAATGCTTACTAGACTTTTCTACCTGCATGTCCCACAGGAACCTCAGACCCTACATGTGAAAATCAGAACCCAGTACCTTTTCCTCTGAACCTGTTCCTCCTTTACTATTGGCTATGTTAGTTCTTGGTACCACCAGCTACCAAATCACCACAGTTGGACATCTAGGAGACATTTTTTACTTACTTTTCCCCAATCCACTCATCCCTATGTGCACTCAATGGCCTATTCAGGTTAATTTGTCTTTATCTATCTCTTCCTTGCCACACCTACTGTACTACCTCTCAATTCATTCCCTATCTCCCTAGCATTATAGCTCCCTAAATAAAATCTGCCTCTGGACTTTCCTATTCTCTGCAGTCTCCACAATAATGAAAAAGATAATCTGGCCATGGTGTCCTACTGCTTAGAGCCTTTCAAAGTCTCCTCTTTAGCTACCCAGCATATAGTCCAAGCTCATTAACATGAGATACAACATTCTTACTCTTGCCTACGTCTTTAGGCTCATTTATCACAAATCTTACTTAATTTTCACTTTATAATTTAGTGACAAAAAGTTTACATGGTGTTCATTATTGCCAAGTCCTACTCTAAGAATTTATATACATTAATTCACATAATTTTCACAGAAACCCTGTTAGGCAAGTCCTTCAATAACCTCAGATTTTATAGATGAAGAAACAGGTGCAGAGAAGTAAGTTACTTTCACACTTTGAAGATGTCAGAACATGTGGCCCAGGTTCAGACCCCATGCTGTACCCCATTATGCCCTTCCTCCTTGGGTGTGCAGCCTGGTTCTCACCACCATAACATGGCTAAGGTTGTATCTTCTGACACCCCTGTGCCTGGTTTCACTCCTACTTATCTTTTAAAGCTCAACTCAATCATCATAGCCTATAGTGGTTCGGTCACTACAACTTGCAGAGTTCTTGCCTGACCTCCTCCCCTTCCTTACAGGGGCCACTTCTGTGTTTTTATAGTAAGCTATATTCTGTGCTTCTATAGTAGGCTCTGTATATTCCCATCACTGCAGTTATCATCTAACAATTATGCATTTAGGGGCACCTGGCTGGCTCAGTTGGAAGAGTGTGTGACTCTTGATCTCAGAGTTATGAGTTCGAACTCTGTGTTCGGTGTAGAGGTTACTTAAATAAATAAACTTTAAAAAATGATCTTTTAATGAAGGGGACATATTCCTTGAGGAATTCTCTTTAACTGAGGGCAAGGAAGATGTCTCCCACATTTTATTTCATATTTTGCACAGCAGTGTCCAGCAATTAAGAGGCATTCAATAAATGTGTGCTGAGTGAAGAATGAGTAAGTACATAGATGAATAAAGGGCACTCCCACCAGTAATGAAGAACCCTTCCTAATAAGAGTACCGTAGTAACTGAACTACTAGTGCTTACAGAAAGAGTCCAGTGGCCCCTGCAGTCAGTTTATAAAAACTTTAAGAAGCCTAAATGCATGCGTGCGTGTGTGTGTATGGGTGTGTGTGTGTATGCGGCGGGGGGTGGGAACAACATGAACCGAGGGAAGGAGGGACTAAACATAGAAGATATATACAGGCTAAGTAAAACCAAGAATTTTTATAAGACTAATGTGTATTAATGGTTCAATAAATCCATAGGTAGTTTCCTTATAGTGTTTTGATTTCAACTACCTTTTTAGTTTGCTTTAAAGTTCTAACTTAAGAAGGCTTTAAGGTATCATAAAATTTATACCTGAACCCAGGGAGACCCCAGAGTAATGAGTAGAGCAAAGCACTTCACCTTTCCCAACTCACACCTGAAAGTTCTAGTTTGGTAATTCTCATGAAGCATTTGATTAGTAGATAGGAAGAAGTTAGCTTTTGCATAATGACCTTGCAAATAAAAACTTGGTACCTCACTTGGTGCTAGAAACATAGCTTGTGCTCATTGTCAACCTGGCCCACGTCTCCTTCATTCAGCAGATTAGGGCTATTTCTAATGCTGTACCTCTCAAACACAACATTTAATTTTTTTTCTTGCTGCAAGGCTTTCATTGCTCTTTAGGATGATCTCTAAGCAATAAAAAGGTCACTAGGAGTCAAGGGATGTAAAGTGTAGGCTCATGTAACAACTTACATGATTCCGGCCAACGTGCTTCGCTTCTCTGGGTCTCAGTTTCCTCATATAAAATAAGACATTTGAAGTTGGAAATTTAAAGCTAATTTCAGCTCTACTTTAAGCCACTTGCAGCTCTAACAGTCTATGTTCTTGAGGAGGGAAGCTGAAGGGAACTCCATTTTAGAAAGGCTGTCTCTCTCTCTGCTGTTCTTCTGTTAGGATCCCTTTACATATGTCTGTATTTTGCCTCTGAATAAGCCAAAGAAACTGTTCCCACTTCAAGGTAATCATTCTCTGAGTTTTATCCTAGGCCCCAGACACCTAATAATATTGAAGAAGAGCCAAATCCCAAACATATTCCAGGACATTAGCCTCAAATAAACCTCTACGGATGCAGGCATCATACCCCTACCTTCAATAATTTCCAGAATAATACCTATTGTTTACATGACACTCGCCTTTGATCAGACCCTATCCTGGATTCCTGAAGGAACACACACGTACTCTAGATCCCTTTCCAGTATAAATCCCCAACCACAAACAATCACAGGATTCATTCTCCTTTCCTTTCCAAGTCTCCTTGACGCTCTGCCTGCTATTCTCTGTCACTCACTCTATTCAATAAACTGTTTTTACTTTCTCCACTTAGCTTGATTTCTCTCCTGCACAAAGCCAAGGACTCTTTTGACTCCCCACCCTCTTCTGCCAATGTCCTCCACCCCAGACTGCCTGTATTACCTTAAAAGAAAATGAGTATTAATCAAATATTAAAGTCACCTGTATGCATACACATTCTCTTACACGAGAAAGCACACTCATATATTAATATCAACTGCAATAGCAAAATAATCATTACCTTTATTATACACATAGGATAAGTGACATAATTGATATGTTTCTGTAAAATTCGAGAAGTATTGTGCTCATTTAAAGTTTGGTTCAAACATTTTTTATTTGTTAGACATTTTACAGATGCACAAGGAAATAATTGTCAATTCACAGCTTCAATCCCAAAAATTAACTTTTTGAAGAAACATACAAGGCTACAATTTTCACAATAGTTTAGATTTTCTCAAAATGGAGGGGAAAGGTGAAGAGGACTGGTACTCTGTGGCAAGGCACAGCACCACAGATTGAGCTCCGAGAGAGAGAGAGAGAGAGAGAGAGAGAGAGAGAGAGAGAGGTGTGGGTAAAACAGGATGGCAAGTGGGGAGATGGGGCTTTTCAATCATGGAAAAAAACAGACAGTGGCTGAAGTAACACTTGAACTCCTCCTTAATCCTAGCTGAATTCTGACTGGTACCACCTGCTGTTATGTATATGCTCACAGAACAATTGGCACCTGCCTAAGGGAAACATTACTAAATCAGGCACAAAATCCCATCATCATGATGATAAACCACACAGAGTATTCTTGAGGGAACTTAATCTGTACAGAGAGATGATAAGGTAGGTAGAAGGGACCTTTTTCTCCTGTGAGACTCACAGAACAATACAGCTATGTCATAACCAACTTCTAAAGTACCTCATGTCCCTAAAGAATTAATGAGACAAATTTTGGTTAAAATAAGTAATATAGATCTTTAACACCTAAAAGCAACACAGTTTCAATTGGACAGTATTACTATAAACTCCAAAAATAATTTTCCATGGGAAGAAAGGCATTTGTATATATCTACTGGAAAAAAAGTGTGTGTGTGTGTGTGTTTATGAAAAACTAGTTTCAGTTTAATGTTTTAGATCAACCCCAAAATAAAACATTACATTAAAATCATTTGAGGGGTGAGCTTCCTGCAAGTAAATTGCCATCTGAGCCAGCAAATGAAATAAAGAAACGGAAAAGTATTTTTCCCTTTGCAATCTAAAAAATTCAATTTACCACAATGTCTACTCAAGATAGCTCTGAAATTTATTTTTCAGTCTTACTTTTGTATTTACATGGAGTTCAGTTTCATAATTTTAAAAAAGTTGAAATATTTTATAATATGAGCCAAAATACCACTTTCCATAATTCAGCTCTTTGACTTCCACAAATGCTGTTAATTTTCAAAAAATTTTTAAATAATAAATTTTTTAAAGATTTCATTTATTTATCCATGAGAGACACACAGAGAGAGAGTCAGTCATAGGCAGAACAAGATGCAGGTTCCCCACAAGGAGCCTGATGCGGGAGTCAATCCCAGACCCTGGGATCACGCCCTGGGCTGAAGGTAGATGCTCAACCGCTGAGCCACCCAGGCGTCCCAAATTATAAATTTTTTAAATTATAAAAAGTACCTACCTACCACTGCCAGCCGACAAAAGTAATCTGCAATTAATATCATAGATTTAGATTCTACTTATCAGTCTATTTGATCTTTTTCATCCTCTCCCAACTGAGAAAGCAGCCACACAAAAACAATGCCTCTTGATTGTAACAGAAAGCAATTCATTTTTCACTGAGAAAAGATGTATCTGCATCATTAAAGAAATACAAATTTTCACTAGATACATGGAAGAAAGTGAACACAAGTACTACAACATATTTTTTGAGAAAGCAATGCTGAAATCTACATTTCCCAGAATTTTAATAATGACTATAATGAAGTTATCTGCAATATTGGCTGCAGGTATAATTTGAAAACTTTTACTAAATAATAACCCAATACAATTCATTTAGGAAACATGGCAAATTTTTTGGCATTTTTGCTATTATTGGCAATATCTAAAGATTTATTATGTACACATACATATATTTATGGTTATATATACTCCACTGGTTATATTCATATTCTTTTTTAAAAAAGATTTATTTATTTTTTCATGATAGACACAGAGAGAGAGAGGCAGAGACACAGGCAGAGGGAGAAGCAGGCTCCATGCTGGGAGCCCGACGCGGGACTCGATCCCAGTACTCCAGGATCGCGCCCTGGGCCAAAGGCAGGCACTAAACTGCTGAGCCACCCAGGGATCCCCCGATATATTCATATTCAATTTAAGAATTTCCAATTCCAAGTAGATATTACACTATAGAACTTGAATTTCAGGCAGCTGTAATACAGACCCTTATCATCTATTACCTAAATTGGTATAAGCACCTCATTTCCTTGAGGTCGCTTCAGGGCCAACAGACATAATTACTTGTCATCATGGTAGGCCCAGGGAAAATAATCAAATTTGTACTGTAGAAAGGAAAGGCAAGGGTGCCTGGGTGGCTCAGTTGCTTAAGCGTCTAACTTCAGCTGAAGTCATGATCTCAGCGTCCTGGGATCCAACCCCACCTTGGGCTCCTCACTCAACCAGGAGTCTGCTTGTCCCTCTCCCTCTCCTTCTGCTCCTCTCCCTACTCATGCACCCTCTCTCTCAAATAATAAAAATCTTTTAAAAAGGCAAGATATTAATCCTATTTTTATATATCTAAGCTATATAGCCTTGAAACTACTAAACAAATAGTAAATAAATGTGTACTAGACAGTTGCCATGAAACAGATGCCAAAGATTCTTCTCATATTCCAGAACATTCAATATGTTGAAAGACGTAGCCAACTGTATCTTCCTATCAATCACCTTTGTGATATAATCATTCATATCAAAAATAATTTAGAAGTTCCATGTTGGACCACATATTCTCAATTTATTAAATTTATCACAACTGTTCACTTCTGCAATTCATGTAGTACTGAACAATCTCTACTTAAAATAAGGCTCTTCTGGATGTTAAAAAAAGATACTGTAAAAGGGTGATATATATTCATACAGAAGTACATAAACCGCTGTATACGCAGCAGATATAAAGAATATATAAAGAATATAATATTATCCAAACTCATTGGTCACTGAGTACCTTGAAACGAATTTGAGAAACCATTCCAAAGAGTAAAAATTCCAAAAACATTACCTTTATTTTAACGTATTAAATGGGGGGCAGTGCCTGAGTGGCTCAGTCAGTTAAGTGTCTGCCTTTGCCTCAGGTCATGATCCCAGGGTTCTGGGATTGAGCCTGGAGTTGGGATCCCTGCTCAGAGCATAGTCTGCTTCTCCCTCTCCTCCCTGCTCATGCCCACTCTCACTATCTGTATTTGTCTCTCTCAAATAAATAAAATCTTTTTTAAAAAATAAAGTATTAAATGGAAACATATAGAATATTTAGATTATAGATTAGGCTATCCCAGGATACTCTCCACATAACCCTTGACTCTTGTGTCAGAACATGAGATGGCCTTCATAGATCCTGACATACACACACAGAAAAACAGTCCAATCCACATCAGGGGGAGGGAAGCCTGTTTGAATATCTGGAAATTCAACTTATGACTTCTAAATTAATAATCCAACCTTAGACAAGAATCTAAAATCTGCATATGACACAGCATTAGGTTTTTAGAAGGATAGTTGTCATTATAAAAATTTTCTATGATACAGCAATAATGAAAACATTTCTAACACCAGGCAACTAGGAATTAGAGTATGGTTATAATTATTGTTTTTAAAAATCCAGTTTCTAATCCATTTCCAATAGTATTGTACCTGAAACCCAGAATAATCCAAATGTTTATTTATGTGTATATATCATTTTTCCCAAACTCTTGACTTTTTTATATAGGCAACCTACAAAAAGTATCTCCCAATTTCCTTTTTGAAAAATGAAAATTTTTAATTGCTCTGCAAAGGATAAATTACTTCCATTCAGCTAACTTTCCTCATATGTAATAAATTATAAATAATATTTTTAAAAATAATCATCCCTCAATATTATTATAAGGAAGAAGCAATAAGATGCTAAACTTCAAAAAAAAAAAAAAAAAGATGCTAAACTTCACTCTTCCACTGGACTCTGGCCAGTGGGTTATTCATAAAATTGTCGCAATGATAGTTTTTTATCTGATCAAGGCATTTTGTCAAGATAAGAGTAAGTTCCCAAACCACAGTCAACCTATTGCTATTGACCAAGATCTATCTTCACAAATCAGGCATGGAAGCCACTTGGGGTCAGGTCATCTGGAATAGTTTCCTGATGGAACCGTTTCCTACCCACTCAAAAAACACTTTAAAGTGCATGTTCCTACATGAGCCAGTATACAAATGCCTGATTGCCCTGTGTAATAGCCCAATCATTCCTACTGATTCTTTAACACTGGAAAGAAGTCCCTGCTGCGTAATGAGATTATGAAGCACATGATAGATTAGTGACCTTTTGAATTAGGACAAACAACATGAACTCACTAACAAATTCCCCCTTATATTGAACAGGCTATGTTAAGGGTATCAGCCATTTGACAAAAATAGTTGAAGTGCAGATGGAAATATCAACATATAAAGCTTCATTCTTCAGTGTTCCAGGACCTCACATCTGGCTTGAATATTATGAGTGCATCTGATAATTTTACTCTATGAATACACATAAAAAAACATTTTCCTATTTGGATTTATACTTGTTTTGAACTCCATTTGAAAAAACATCAATCCAAAGAGCATTTTGGATTCATTGACTAATCAGTGAAGGCATATTGGGTGGGTTTTGAACATAAAGAAACCTCTATTTTTTAAATTCTTGATCCTATTTTAATTGTTTAAAATGTTGCTCTGGGGGATCCCTGGGTGGCTCAGCGTTTTAGTGCTTGCCTTTGGCCCAGGGCGTGGTCCTGGAGTCCCGGGATCGATTCCCACATCGGGGTCCCTGCATGGAACCTGCTTCTCCCTCTGCCTGTGTCTCTGCCTCTCTCTCTCTCTTCCTCTCTCCCTCTCTCTGTCTGTCTCTCATGAGTAAATAAATAAAATCTTAAAAAATAAAAAATAAAATAAAATGTTGCTCTGTCAGCATAGCACAGGGGTTTGGAGATAGGGAGGCAGGTCTTTTTGACTTGGAGTAACATCTTGGGTCCATCATTTAGTAGCTATATGGATTCAATCAGGGAAGTTTTTCAATCCCTCTCGACATTAGTCACCTCCTGATAATATATGTAGCGCCAACTCATTGAATTCTTGTGCAGATAAAATGAGATAATATATGTAGAACTCTTAGCACAATGGGTAGTGCATAGTAAGATCTCAATATATATTAATTATTTCTTCTTAATATTGAAAAATGTTCCTATTGTTATTAGTAGTATTATTATAATAAAAAGTTTCAATAAGGTATAATATTTTCCCTAATGAAGTTTTCTATAGTTAAACTGTTCAGCTTATTGGAAAAAACATAATTTATTCAAATAAGTTTGAATTAGGTTCACTTCATCATAAAGCCATAGAGGACTTCCATTTTACTTATACTACTGTTTTTACTCCTCATGGACCTTCTGGAAAAGGATTAGAATTCTTTTTCATATTGAGGAAATAAGTAATTAGAGGTAATCTTGACATATAAATATGTGCCTATAGAATGTCCATTTTTTAAAGTATTTTTTTGGGGGGTAATAGGTTCAGGTTTGTATACATCTAACAGTATTCTCCTGCCCTGCCTCCCTTTGATCAGTTACTCTCTGAGGTTAAGAATGAAGTCTATGCCTTTGAGACTAAATGAAGATACTTAGCTTGTATAGAATGTCAGTGGCTAGGTTAGCACTATATCCTGACTAGCTGAGCAATTCAAATGAAAACCTAGTCAGCACTCATCCTAAAACCTCAGTAAACAGACTTATTCTGAGTCTCAGAGTAAGAGTTACTTAATGTGTTACTTACCAACATTTTACCAATGCTACTCAAACGTGGTTTTCAAGAGTCTAAGATAATGAAAACAAATTAGTAATTCATAGTAAGGTTTTTCATAGTCACTACTATAAATCATAAACTATAAGGAAAAATGCTGCCAATTTCTGAATACTCAAAGTACATATAAAAATTTCTCAAAAAAGAATTTTATCCCTATATTTTATTTTGCTCCTGTCACATGTTTCATTTTGTTCTGTACTTAGTATTGAGAAAACCAAATCCCTTTGGTAGAGCGTAAACTCTGAAATGTAAATTTTTCTGATATCAGACTTACATTCCCCAAATCATGAAACAACCATATTACCCTGAAACACATACCAAAAACAAAAACAAAAACAAAACTGATCTGCAGATAAAGCTTAGGAGTGAATATATTTTATCCTACTGAATCTGCAGACTTCTATACGTAGCTTCTGAAATGGGTGGAAGAGCTACCTACATGACATTTCCTTAATCTTTCTCATGTTATACCACACGGGATAAACATTATAATTAGGATAGAGCAGTAATCTTGACTTTCTACAGAAGGTGGGAAGCTGACAACCATATTGAAAGGCATACCAATTTTCTTCATGAGACTTAGAAGAATTATCACAACTCTGAGTGTGACAAGTTTGCCTTAAGTCTGTCACAGACACACATCCTCATTACATGCTGTGTGATCTAGCAATGCACAGACGTGTGGCATACAGCCACATCAAAGTACCAGGACAGAATGATCTATAAGAATACACCATTATAGTAATCTCCTCTTTATGTTAAGGCAGAAGAACCGATTCCTATAGGCTACTTATAAAGTATGTTCACTGGCCATTTAAAAATGAGCTCTTGAACAACTTTTCTACACAAATGATGCGGTACACCATACTAAGTTGCATAAACAATTTTAAAATATATTTACTACAGTTCATACCAACAATATACACATACCAAAGTCTTATGTAGATCTAGTCTTTTGAATTTGACTGATTCAAGAGGATGCTGGAATGATTTACTGTGACAACTATATGAAAAATACTAAACAATCATGTCAGTTTGATCTGATACAGGTTGGATTGAATGTGAAAAAATTAAAGCAGGTATTCATACTAATTTTAACAAGCCAATAGGATGAATAGATCTGCTAGTTCTAATGGCATCTCCAAATCACTGAAAGCAAAATGTCTGTACTTGTTCTAATTTTTTCCTGATTTTCATTTTAAAATATTGGACTTTATCGCTATTGCCACGACCCTCCACACCCACTCCTCACCCTGGTGCAATCATTAGGAGTACTACAAAATAAGAGAGGAATCCTGCCAACATGCCCTCTGAATTCAGGGTAAACGTTTAGAACATCTAAGAAAAGGAATCTTTAGGGATAAGTATTAATTATGTGAAAAGAGAATTGAAATCATGGCACAGAAAACACCAAATTTCTCCTATAAAATTTTCATAATATTTCAATTTTTAAAAAAGTTTTTAGTATTTTTTTTTTCCAGTTAGAACATCTTTACCTATACTGGCTCAACTTTCACAGAGAAATATTTATTCTTGGGATGGCTGCATGGCTCAGTGGTTGAGCGTCTGCCTTTGGCTCAGGGCCTGATCCCAGGAACCAGGATCAAGTCCCACATCGGGTTCCTTGCACGGAGCCTGCTTCTCTGCTGCCTATGTCTCTGCTCCCCTCTCTCTCTCTGTGTCTCTCATGAATAAATAAATAAGATATTTAAAAAGAAAAAAAAGAAATATTTATTCTTAAAATGTTAAAGATCAGACATACAATAAATTACTACATTATTACATTAAGTACTTATAAAAAGGTGTCACTTACTAGTACTTTGTAAAACATTCTAGAATGGTCCACCTTCCATTTTTAAATTCTTCAAACTTTCAAAATCAACACAGATCCTAACACTTATTTCTGTGTCCATAGTTTTATTTCTAATATGCCCCCTTACTTTTTTCTTTTTAACCTTGAGTGTTCTCTGAAGTGGCAGTGGCTATAATTGTTCTTTTTTTTTTTTAAGATTTTATTTATTTATTCATGAGAAACAGAGAGAGAGAGAGAGGTAGAGACACAGGCAGAGGGAGAAGCAGGCTCCCCACAGGGAGCCCAATGTGGGACTTGATCCAAGGACCCTGGGATCATGCCCTGAGCCAAAGAAAGATGTTCAACCACTGAGCCACACAGGTGCCCCTATAATTGTTCTTATGGATAGAAAGTCCAAGGCAGCCAGAGGTAAAATAATTGGCCATGAGTCACTCTCCCTACCAGTGCAGATGAACAAAGACCAAGTGTAGAAATGGATAGATCAGCAAGTAGAAAGGAGGGAAAAGTCATGAATTTTCATGTTTGAAAACCTGAAAAGCCAACAGGACTTAGTCACTCAGAACAAACTCAAAAGTATGCCAATACAGGAAGTGGGCTAACATATAGCACATGTAATAATAACCAAATGAGAAAAGCCATTTTCAGCTAACATGTAAATGTAAAGACTTAGGAGTTCCTATGTAAATATTCTAGATAATTACAGTCCTAGGGTAACCACAGCAGTTTCCCTAAAGGTAAAGGCAAAGATTATTTGGATAATTACAAAAAGTGTGCCTCCTAGATTAATATGCCTTATTAACTCAGAGGCTTATTTATTTGAATTTACAATTGACTAAAGAAATAATTTATAAACACAAATATATATGAGGCAAG
Organism: Vulpes vulpes; assembly: GCF_048418805.1. NCBI lineage: Eukaryota > Metazoa > Chordata > Mammalia > Carnivora > Canidae > Vulpes > Vulpes vulpes. The sequence continues at coordinate 32,793,819 of NC_132783.1, forward strand.
GCTTCATAGATAAGTGATTAAAGAAATATGTGCTCTAAGAGAAGGACACAAAATAAGCCCACCCAAATAAGGTGGGTTCTAAAATGTGAACCTAGAATTGACTAAGGCTCAGAGCATACAGATATGTCAGGAAGAGTTCAGCCACAAAACTTATGGCAATAACCTACGACAAATTTCTCAACAGTTTTCTAATCTTTAGTATGACTTGTAATTATATGGCTGAAGTTGCCCCATCTAGGCTGCCTATCTGTCCCCTCCCGTCATACTTAATTAAGCACTAGCCATAATTCAAGGCTTAAGGCTCTTGCTCACCCACTTGTAGAGCTTAAGATTTTAATATAATCACACTGACCTCTTGCTCTTCTCCAGTCTCCTATAGAATTTACTTTTGGCACTTCACAGCATAATACTTATAATACTTGTTAAGTGTTACATACTTAAAATATTTCTGAATTGCTCATTACTTTTTTTCAGTATAAATGTCTCCTCAATGAGATTTTAAACTCCATGAAGGTATCAATTATTGACTTTCAGCCCTGAAATGCCGTAATAGCTAATTTAGTGCTATACACCTAGCAAACCAATACAAAATTGTTGAATTAAGGAGCTTTCCTATGCGTTAGAAGGAAATATCTAAGTTAAACTGAGTTAAACAAGTTGATTCTTAGATATTGAAGCTCATTAAGTAAATGTTAGAAATTAAGGTCTTTGTCTTAATTAGTATAAACACAAATTAGTGGGTAGAAGATGATAGTTGTTTGTGAGTTAACAGAAAACATGAATAAAACCCAGGTCTGACAACTAAGTAGAAGCTCACCTTCTAGATGTAGGTATATCATTATTTAGAACACATTTTGCTATGTCCCTCTTTTAAAAACTGATGCTCCATAAAGGGTTGGCAGGTATTAATGGATTAATGGATTAAAGAAAAATAATATTCTATCATATTGGTCTCAAGTGTATAAAATAGTTAACTTTTTTCTATCAAAAGATGGTCTTGGGGTGCCTGGGTGACTCAGTTGTTTAAGTGCCCGACTTGATTTACATTCAGGTCATGATCTCAGGGTCATGAGATGGAGCCCCCTGTCCAGCTCCATACTCAGCAGGGAGTCTGCTTGAGAATCTCTCCCTCCACCCTTTCCCCCATCCTCTCTCTTTTTCTCTTTCAAATAAATACATAAATCTTAAAAAAAAAAAAAAAAGATGGTCTCATTTGATAGCAACCTCAACTCTACCCTTTTAAGTAAAAAGAAATTGAGATGTTAAATTTATGTGTTGTGATGAATCCTGCCAGTGCCCACTGAGATAAAAATAGATAGTGGTTTTGTTTCTGCTACCAATAGGAATTAGAACACAATACAAGCATGAAAGAAACAAAGCTGTAGGCATATTTATAATTTAGTATGCTCTAAATCAGGACAAGATAGTAACAAATACAGATTTAAAAATCTTAATCCTATTTCATTATGCATTCACTTGTCTCTTAGAAACTTTCTTAAGAAGGAAAAAGAAACGAGAAACACTTCAGGAAAGAGTATATGAGTATATGAAAACAATTATTGAGAATATCATAATAACAAAGTATCTCAAGAAATTAGAATAAAGTTGCAAAAATAAGACCTTTTTATGCTAGCTCAATTTAATACACCTAAACGGGGCAGCCCAGGTGGCTCAACGGTTTAGCGCCGCCTGCAGCCCGGGGCCTGATCCTGGAGTCCCGGGATCGAGTCCCACATCGTGCTCCCTGCATGGAGCCTGCTTCTCCCTCTGCCTGTGTCTCTGCCTCTCTCTCTCTCTCTCTCTCTCTCTCTCTCTCTCTGTCTCTCATTAATAAATAAATAAAATCTTAAAAAAAATAATACACCTAAACCACATAAAGATACCTGTTTACTTATGTTATCCCGTTCATTTTTGTGGATTTTCAAAGTCTATTATGTGTCCATATAGACTGAAAGAAACATCCACACCAACATATCACAAAATGTAAGGAAGCAAAGGAAGGGAAAAGAGGAGTCCTGGTTGCAAGAATATTACTTACAGCCAGGAAAGAAATCATCTTTACATATTATCCCCAGATTAGAGTCAGCATTTTAGAAAATGTTGTCAACTGGGAAAAGATAGGAAGTAACACTAAGGGAAAAGTTTGGAGGATATCTTAGCAGAAGATGAAGCTGCAGATACCTTAGAAACTTTGCAGAAGACACAGAGGTATATCTTAGCACCTGGTTTCCATGGCAGAAATGGTTCAAAATATGTCATGTGCCGAATAATACAAAAACATCTATCACTTCTCCAGCACCATGCCCATGTAAAGTTTGAGTCTCTAGTTCCTCATCTACAAAACTAGGGTATTAATACTCGCTGAGAATTATTCTTTAGATCAAAAGAGATGGTGGATATGAAATAATTCTAGGTCCTAAATGTAGAATAATAGTAAAATAAGGGAGAAAAATGCTTTGTATTCTCTTGTGTCATTGTTGTTGCCATCTACACTTGAAATAAATGTAACTGTAAGAGCCAAGTAATTTAACACATCTAACTGAAATGAGAGATTCTTCTTTCTAAAATAACTCCATTTCATGCATGCTGATCACATTCTGACCACATAAAAAACAAAGCGTTGGAAGCCTGTTAAAAATCTCCAAAAGTGATTGAGCAAGTCTGAAATGGGTTCTAAGAACTCAGTTCTTTTAGGAGGCAACCCAGGTAATTCTGGTAGTGTGGTCAGCAGACAACACTTTACTCTAAAAAGGATACTTTGAGATTAATATCTAGCTATTATTTGTATGTGAAAATCATCAGTGAAAAAACTTTGTATCATAAAGGTAGATAGAAAAAGTTAGAAACAGAGACAGAAAGAAAACCACAGAATACCAGGTTGTAAGGGATTTTTCTTTCCAATAAAAAAATTTCCATCATCTCTGACAGATGGTCATCCTAAATACCTTCAGTGATGGGGAATTGCTGTCTTCAGGTAACACGTGCTTTTTGGGGCTATAAATTCATGTTTTAAAAAAAGGTAAATCATAAGTTATTTGGAAAATTGGAGAAATGGGGATATCATTCGGAATGAATTATACATGAAAGTGTTTCTAGATTTGATTGAACTAAATAAGGCACCAGCTAAATTCAAAACTAATTTGACTTCAAGAAAATGTGAACACCCAAATTTTGGATCTGCTACCTGATTCCACGAAAAAAGCCATACGTTCTGTGGCTGCTGTAAAAATAAACTTTTTTTCTATGTCTCTCATTCACATTTCAATGGCGCAACATTTCAATCACACCTCTGGTACCACTTTCATCTCCCTACTCAGGTAGTGGCAAGTAAACAGCAATAAATATATACATATATATATAACAAAAACAATTTGCAATGCCTATGAATATTTTAAAATTATGGCCCAGAACAAAACCTCTTAAGTGAATACAAAATATGCTACAAAGCCATTTTACTTTACTACTCTATTAGAAACAACAGTATTTATATTTTAATCTTTATATAGATATTCCACCAAATGAGCAAATAGTTATTGGCCATTTAGTTTTTTACTTGTTTAGAATAACTCACAAAGCCTAGCAGTTTCAGATGGCCCTGTCATGTGTGATTGATGTTTGGGCATTTCCATTTTCATTTATGTAAATTATCAAGGGCTCCTACAGCTTCTTCTAGTACAAATCCAGTGCCTTATCACTGACACAAAATTGGAAAGTGTGGGGTACTGCACACTAATATGGACTTGAATTATTTTAACCTAATCTGCTAAAATATTGTCTGGAATAAGAGATTTTTATCACATTGTCTAGGATTTAGAACCGGTACATTTCATACAGGTCTCTCCTTTTAGGCCTGGCTTCCAGGTGAGAATTAGAGTAGTTCCCACTGAACAATCCCTAGAACATCCACCCCAAATCTGTACCTTGGGCAATATTTATGTAAAAGAACTGGACCTTAAGTATACTATTTGCTGAGGTAGCAGATGAAAAAGATTTCTATGAATGCTTTAGCAAAAAGGTCTGATTTATTTTCCTTGAACACTAAGAGTATTCAATAATAAATGCATCTCTCTCTCTCACCAAAAGTATCTTTGTGTTCAAGCTTGAGAAAGAGAAAAGAAGCCACCAGCAGCCAGGAACTAACCTGGTACTATCAAATCGGCTTTGTGTTCTTCTACTAAACATAAACAATTTCATGGAGTGTCATCTTCAGACCAGGCCACTCTGTGACCGTGATAGAGCAGGTCAGAAATGGCACCACTCCCTTATCATGTCTGAACACAGACAAAACACATACATTGTCCAAGCCACAAAATACCAGACATGCCCTTCTCTTGCTAAATGAGAGACTGCTGAGTGTTTTTTTTTTCTTTTTCTTTTCTTTTTTGTTTTTTCTTTTTTACTAACTACAGCCCAAACCCAAATCCTATGAGTCCTTTCTAACTTGGCTCCTCATGACGTGCATCCACCCTCACCACAATGAGCTGTAACCCCAACACATTCAACCACAGGTGTGTTCCTGGTGATCATGCATGGAAGGCATCAACAAGCTCAATTACTGAAACCAGAATAAAATTTTTAAGAAAAGCTAAAATAGTTTCTCTCTTCAAGGTACTCGCTACAATTCTAATATAAAATAATTTCCTTAAGCTTATTTTATCACATTGTGGGTTTTGTTGCAAAAGCCCCTTTAGTCCTGTCCCTTGGAAGAATTACTTTTGCAAGCTGTAGAATAAACAAGTGGATTATGGCTCATCTGTTAAATATTTACTAGAGGAAGAGCCATGTTTTCAAGGAATATGATTCATCATGTTAGATCAACACCCAGGCCACAGTGAACCTGGTGGTCCATAGTCCTGGATGGTAGCTAATACAGAAACCTATGATGGATTCAATGTGAATCTCTAGGAGAAAAATAGAAAAACAGACAATTGAATTGATGTGGCTAAGACACTGACATCGCTCAAATTCTTGCTTTTCTCAGATTTTATCCTTATTAGGGATGCTTATCTCTTGATTATCATTTCCTCACCAAAGCACATCTAATGGTCTAGTTTATAAATATGAAAATTTAAGTTGCCTGCTGTAAAAAAAGATGTAAAGCAGTAATCTAAAGACCTGAGGTATAGTTTGTAAATCTCCATATAATTAGTGTGAGATAAAAAGTTTCCAATTTTAGTATATAACTTTTGGCCTTTTGAAAAATGACTACTAGCCTCTGCAAAGCACCAATATATTATATTCTGCCTCTCTTAAAAATATAAACAGACTTTCCTTCTATAGGGCTTATTCCAATAAATAATTTCCATTCAAGGGAACAGTAGCAATACCTAAAAGTCATTGTCATGAACTGTATATTAAATACTGCTTAAAGAATTCAATGTACATTATTTATAATCATCACAAAATACCAAAAGGTATTTAGAATTGTTCATGTTTTATAGATGAGGGCCCTAAATCAGAAAAATTAAATGATAAGCTCCAAACACACTATAGTAAAGGATTCAAGCCCACTTATGTCTGACTTGACAAACTGAAGGATGTTTATTTGTGTGTGCTTGTGTGTGTGGATGCTTTCCTATTAGGTGAAATTACTTTTAACCCTCAATATTCACTGTATTTTAATAGCTCACTTAATATATGCCTCTGAATGCATATAAAAATACATACATATACTCAAAACTTACTATTAATTGCTATCATTTCGACTGCAAGTTTGAAAAGAATTTATTCCTAAATAAATATGTTTGAGAAAATATACTGAATAAAAATTATAGTTATCACATATAATGATTTCATCTGCTCTGCCCCTCAAATACTTTAATATGGCTTTGGCCATGTGAATTTAGTATCAAGACTCAGAGCTTAAAATCTCCATGATATAAATTCTCCACCCCTTTAGTAGTTCTGAGTATAATGTTTCTAATGCAGCAGAGACTTCAGAGAGAAATTTAAGTGGGATATGAAATGACTGTGAATTGAAGCAAAAATTCTTTCTTTCTTTATCCTTATCTCTTGCTCTCTTTTTCTTTTCTATTTTTTTTTCCTTTTTTAAAATGTTGATTAGCTAATGCTCTACAAAAATGCCATCGAGGGCTGGAGGATCCAGAATTGTCAGGTACAAAGGGACATTCTACCAATATTCTTGCCTGCCCCGAATTATCCTTTGCCTTTGGCAGACTGCATCACTATTTTCATGCTATCATTTAAGAAATTTCATATCTGGGCATGCTTATTTTTATCAAATTACAAGGCTCCATAGAAATACAGTAATCCCTCATTTGCTAATATGATGATCTTTTCAATATCAGAGGTGTCCAATTACTTCCGATTTTTCAGCCCATGAAACATTTAGCACCAGAGATCTATAATTTTGAAGTGCATTGCGATTCCAAAATTGTCAAAATGAAAAATATTCATCTGTTCGTGATAATTTTTTAACCTGCTCATTCAAAATGCAAACAAGCTAACACTGGAATCCATTTGCATTAGGATCATCCTATATTCCGTCCATCTCATTGCCTCAAGAAATAAATGGATTTTAGGTGAATTTATTTATTTAAAAGACATCTCTGTTAGAGGTGGGGCTCACGTTGCTCTGCGAGGCTGCAACAGTTTACCAGAAGGAGTCAGGCCATAAAGAAAGAAGTGCTAGCATTGGGTGGGGCTGAATAGTTGGCATCTTTTCCCACTGTTTCTCACTGGTATCATTTCCATGAAAATCAAGGGTGTGGGAATGTATGCCAGGCTAAGAAATCCTACAGACTGCTTTGTGTGCCCAACAGCCCCAGCCCATAATATCTCTATCTTAGCCATTGATCTCAATCAATGAAAAAGCTATCACACTATAACGTCTGGGAAAACTGTAGAGGAGCTAAGCAAACCAAAGAAATATCATGCTGAGGATCATATTTCTCCTGTCACAACAGTCTTTTCTCCTTAGGAAGAATACACTTAGCATGGAACCAAAAGGCGTTTGCTGTCTAGCCATCTCAAGATCATCCGCAAGCAAACATCTGGCCAAAAATCTTCCTTTTGCTTCACAATCCACCTCGCTTAACATTTCCTTTTAAACTCACTCATTCTAAAAATAAAATGACTCTCTCTATACCCAGTTAACACCGGAAGCATCCATCAGTGGCCACAATCCTCAATAATACACATGCAGAGCACACCTTATCTCTGTTCACTTCACCATGCTCCAGTCAATGTATCCATTACGAACCCTGGTTCCTTTCCTATTCTCAGAAAGCAGCAGTCTGCACCTGCCTCTTTAAAAAGCAATGTTTGGCACTGCTAGAGTCTATAGTTACTCATAATGCTCCACGGTTTCTGTAATCTCATTGATATTACACACCAACACATATACACACATATCTATATACAGACATTCCTAATCCCAGCAATTTACCTTTTTGGGTTTTTTTCTTCTCTGACTACCGCCGTTGAACTTCTCTCCACTGTCGCTTTTCTGAGCTGCATCTTCGTTCATCATCTTGAACAGTTTGGAAAGAAAATAGCTCTGCCATTAAACCCTGCTGCCTGCACAGACCACTAGCGAGTATGCACTTACTGGAGGAAAGCAGGAGGAGGAGGAGGAGGGGTGGGGAAGGGGCGCGCGCTGGGAGGGTAAGGACGGTGACGTTGCCATGGCAGCAGCTGCCACAACTGTTTATCTGACTGCATTGTTAAATCTGATTCAACCAATTACCATCAGGGAGCGGTTACAATGAAGAAAGCCTTGAAAAAAGAATGTCAGGGACTGGAATGATTTGGGGACTCTGCTGGTTGGTTCTTGACACACCTTCAATTCGATCAGCTCTCAACCCACGCACAAAACCTGCACTTAATTTTCTTCCTACAGGTACTTCAACACGGAACAGACACAATGCATAATGAGAAAACTATAACAATCTTGAATGTGTCTCTGAACCTGAAGAGATGCATTTCAGCCAGTGAAGAAGCTACTCAAGGAAAAGGGTTAGCTGTTAATATCCTAAAGTGCATATAAGAAAGTTACAGTTTTAAGATGCTATTTACTTGATTTCAAATGATAATCTTGATTTCAAATGATAATCTTTCAAAACTCAGCTCAAGGATGACATGAAGCCTTGAGAACATGTTCCCCATCAACCAGGTAACACAGACGACTCCTTCTCAGTGTCTCCTCCTTCCACTGTACACTTCTGACAGAGCACCTGCAACACCTCACATAACTGCATGTTTACCCAACAGGAGTTTCTTAAGGCCAGGGATAGTGTGTGTGTGTGTGTGTGTGTGTGTGTGTGTGTGTGTCTGCACACGCACGCACTCACGCGCTTACTTGGATTGGAAGGAGATCATTAAATTTCCCAGAACCAAGCATGATGCATGATATATTAAAGGCAGTTAATCAAGGTTTGTCAAATATATATGTAATAGGCTGGGGAACACAAATACAAGAAATTCAGGCAGTTAAGACATTCTATAACTAATCTCAACCTAATTCTCCTCATTGACTGATAAATAAAACAGAATCCATGCTTTCAAGGAGCTTATATATAAAGCTCCAGAATTATTCTTGATAAGAAAACAGGGCTGTTTTCATCACAAGAAACCCAATTTCATCTTTTGGATCGATGTAGCCATATTTGTGTATTTGAACATATTAAGTTGAGGATGCAACCAGACCCCAATATGTTTTGTGCAAATACACATGCACACACTAAACACTCATCTGTATTCATAGAAAACAAACTCAAAGCATAATACACAGAATACTTAAATGTAAAAATAAAGTAAGGATCAAACCAATGAGTTTCAGTACACTTTGAAAACAGAAGGTGCCTATGTAAATGTGTTATTGCTATATGCATATGACACACTCAAAAATTAAGTGACTTCATAGGATTCTTAGAACCATACAGGGAAAGGGTTAATAACAATTACAGCATAGGTGAAAACATTGAGGTAAAAAGTGGTTTTGGTGACTTGCCCAAGATAACAAAGTTAATAAAATTCAGAGCTAAAGAAAAAAATACAGAGCTAAAGTTCTGATTCTAAGGCCACTGTTCCTTTATTAAATCATGGCTCACTTAACAAAGTGCACACTTAATAAAGTGTGATGAGCAAAGACTAAGATGGAAAGTGCCAACTGCAGAAACCACAGTTAGATGACAGTGGCCCAAGGAGAAAAAGGAAATCTTTATTGATTTTAGGCTAAGCATATTTAATAGGCATGGAGTTTTAGAAATTAATATATTAACTTTAGTATGGCTACTCTATATTATTGAACCATTAGAGTTAATAATATTACAAAATATGACACATACTACTTTTAAAAAATCTTGTAACATTATTTGAGTGGGGGAAAGCTCCCTGAAGTATAAGCAATTATGTCTTAGAGATAGGTTAACTTCCAAAAGTTCCTTTGTTAGAGTTATCTGGTTTTAAAAATACATTTTTTACAAAAACAATGTTATAAATAAAGGCTTAATTATCAAAGACTATCAAAAAAATCGTCACAAGTCTTTCCTATTCACTATTACTTGTGGTAGAGAATCTTAACAACTAGGCAGAGACATTGGATAGTGGTCCATCAATTTCTCTTTTCCTTCAGGTCATTGTCATAGTTGAACTGTGTCCTGCAAACCCACCTCCAACAAAACAATATGTTTAAGTCCTAACCCTCAGTACTTATGTAAGTGACCTTGTTTGGGATTAGGGTCTCTGTGGATGTAACCATGTTAAAATGAGGTCATAATGGATTACAGTGGGTCTTAATCCAATGACTGGTGTCCTTATAAAAGGAGAGAATTTTGGACACAGAGACACAGAGGGAAGATAGGCATGTGAAGAAGTCTCAGGCAGAAACTGGAGAAATGTAGCAGCAAGCCAGTGATGACAAATTGCCAGCAACCCACCAGAAGCTATGAGGTAAGGAAAGATTCTTCTCTAAAGCCTTCAGAAGCAGTCTCGCCCCAATGACACCTTGATTTCACCCTTCTACCCTCCACAACTGTGAGACAATAGAGTTTTGTTATTTTAAGCCACCCAGTACTTTGTTTTGACAACCATGTCAAATATTTTTTCAATATTTTTCAGCTACTTCTGCCATTGGTTGCAGCCATGTGACTTATTTCTAGCCTGTAGAAAAGATGGAAGTGTGTGCCACTTTCAGGTCTAGCTAATACAACCCTCCCATGAGTACTCTTCTCTCTTTACCCATATAGTGGACAAATACAGAGGAAGACAGAACCTAGAATGTGGAAGAGCAACAGGTCAGAAAAAAGCCTAAGTCCCTGAGTCACTGTGTGGAGCAGAGTCTCTCTTCTTCCTATTCCCTCCTCCATTGACCCTCAGTGGACCTGAGTAATTTTTTCTCATGAGTATTTTGTCACTGAGATTATAGTGTAGTTTGTTACAACAGTTAGCCTATGGTAGCTAACCATATCTACTTATATTTTCTAGGTAATATTTAGTTATACTTCTATTTTGAGTTGCCTGTTAAATGAATGATGCTCTCAGTGCATCAAAGCCTTTAGCCATTGGAAATGGATCTTACATCCAGGGGCAAAAGAGCTACTATGATGAAAAAAGGAACCACAAATAATTAGAAGGGAGTCAGAAGAGATAAAGAGAAGAATATTATTGACTAGGGATGGGCATGAGAGAGAGATATCTGATAGGTCCCATGGGATCACAATTTCAAAGCAGTTTTGGTCCACTTTCCTTTTTCTCCTATCTCTCTTCCTCGATAAATCCTTTGTTTCTTTTCCTATTTCCAGACGTCATTGCTTCTGATCGATTGAGAATGAGAACATAGAATGCTTGCCTATCTTATGAGCAAGCACATAGCTTCTGGAGGTTCTCTAAGTCTTCTTCCTTCTCTTTCCTTTTTGGCACTTTTGTTATCAGTGAGGTACTATATGAAGGAAAGATAGCAAACAAAGGAAAAACATAGTTTCTCAAAGTTCACCATAAAAGGTCCTCGTGTGTATTGGGGTGTAGATAGAGTTGGGCTCAAATCCACTTCCAGGCCTGAGGGCTGCTCTCTTCCTGAATTGCCAGGTGTTCTGCACAAGTCTTATTCTATACGATCTCTCTTCCATAGGAAATCTGGGCAGACTCTAACAGTTACACCTTCTTGGAGGCTGAAGTCAGGCTCATGGGCCAGTCAGGAGACCTCATTTACCCTTCCCAGTTCTTTGTAGTTCCACCATCAGCATCAGCAGAAGGTACTTCCTCTCCTTCCTTGTGATCTGCTCCTTCTTCTCATCTATGACTTCCCCTTCCATTGTGCATTTATTCCTTTAGTCATACAATAGATATTTTATTGGGTGACTGACTACTATATGTCAGGCCTCTTGCTTGATATTTGAGGCTTTAGCATAAATTAGATGATCTTTGCCTTTAAAGAGCTTACAATCTAAAAGTGGGACAATCATTGAACTAGAAGTGCAAGGACTCTATTTTTAGGAAATATTAAGTACATTATGGAAGCACAAAACAGGGATATCCAACCTTCTGAAAGAACAGGACATGCTTCTGAGAGGAAATGACTCAAATATTGAGAAGATTTTTTTTTTTTTTTTTTTTTTTATTGAGAAGATTTAAATGATGAGTAGGAATTATCTAAGTGGAAAGGAAGGTTTAGGGTGGGATTTGGGAAGAATGAAAAGAACATGGCATTGGCAGAACTGAGACAAGGCCCATGTGTTTCTACTGTAGTGAATCCACCTTAGGCCTTAAAATATCACTAAGTGCAATACTCCATAGACTGATTATTGTTCCAAGTGAGTATCCATATATGATATCTAATCATTATTATACAACTTACAAATCGAGTAGCAAGATGACCTTGTTAGTTTATGGATGTTAAAACCAGGTAATATGTCCAGAAAAGGCAGGTTTTGCAACCATATAGCATATCATTTCTACAGTTTCAGGGAACATGTTTGGAGACAGAAAAACAATCCTCAATCGGGAGATGAAAAATTCTATGACCATGTAACTGAGCACATCTCCCATGAACAACAAGGAACACTTAAGAAGCCATACCCAGCAACTTCCCTCAGTCTGATATCACCAAGTCCTTTGGTAAAAGTATATATCCATTGTGCTTACTGCAGCAAATTTATACCACAACAAAGTATTCATAATCACCATGCCACCACCTCAGTCCTGTGGGACAACTCCAGGCTGCTGCTGCAGAGTAAAAGATGAGACTCACATGTGAAATGACAGAGGTGTAGGGAGGGATTAAACAGCAGAGAATCCAGTAAGCCATATTAGGGGCTTGGGATTCAGACTGAAAAGCCACATGAAGCCATTTCTTATGGTTTAAAGAGAGAAGAAAAATCATAAGATTTGGTGTTTTTGTTTTTAAAGAGCATTCTTTGTAAAGAACTATTGTGTGGGAGCCAAACAGAGAATGGATGAGAAGACATGTGTTTAAGAGGCTCTATCAGCAGACTGGGAGAAAAAAAAAGATGGTGAACAAGTAGACAGACACACTAAGTAGTCTGTCACCATTAATGGTGTTTCACTGTAAGCCCTAAGAGAAAGTAAGAAGCAAGAAGACAACAGTGTGGAGGCCTCGTGACTAAATAGCAAAGGAAAGAGACTTCATCAAAGTCTTGTATTGGGAAGAGGCCTCAAAGAAAAATTTTTGAAACCCATTTCATTTAACAAATCAGGGAACAATGGGATCCCTGGGTGGCGCAGCGGTTTGGCGCCTGCCTTTGGCCCAGGGCGCGATCCTGGAGACCCGGGATCGAATCCCACGTCGGGCTCCCGGTGCATGGAGCCTGCTTCTCTCCCTCTGCCTATGTCTCTGCCTCTCTCTCTCTGTGTGACTATCATAAATAAATAAAAATTTTAAAAAAATTATAAAAAAAAAAAAACAAATCAGGGAACAAAATTCAGAAAGATTAGAGATTGCTCCCAACACTCTACAACGAGTTAGTAGCATAGGGAAGACTAGGATCGTGCCACCTCACTGAGCAACCTTGACACATGGACTTAAAAAGCCCATGTCAAATCTTACCTACTATTATTTGAATTTAAGGAGCCATCAGCTGTTGCACAAGGTATAAGAGACCAGAGAGTAATTAGTCCACTCCCTGAAGGAACAATTAGGAAGAAGGATCCATGTTTCTCAGGTAAATATGCTGTGTGTTCTGACCTGGATAGGAGTGAACTCAACAAATGTTTCATTGAGATAGATCTTAAGGCAGTAGCAACAATTGATTAGGGACCTGCTTCTTTCACTTTATGTCAGTCTTACATAACATTTACTGAGGAGGTGTTTGGTTGCAAAAGTTACCATATCCAACCTAAAAAAAGAGAGCTTTTTGGAACCCATGACATACAATTTTAGCACCTCAATCCACCTGAGGCACAAAATTATTAAAATTAGAATAGTGATTAATTATAATCTCACTTTACATAAACATTAGCAACAATATTTTAGATCAAATGTACTATTCCACAGGAGAATAACAAAATGTGGGTGAGCTCACCATGTACATGTTCCTGTCTAGGTCAGTTTTTTAGGACGCACTGTTACCTGCTTGCTCTACTATAGGGTAGCTCTGCTCAGTCTCCAGTGATATTAGTTCTTGAAAATAGCTATTATAATTGGTTTCCCTGTAGATGCAAATGAATAGCACATTGGGGTAGGTTGTGTCCTTGACAGATATATCTTTTTCTAGTGGAATTTAACTTTATTATTGTAAATATTTTACAACTTAAACCAGCTTAAAATTAGGTTATGACAAATGTTTTTGTTTCTTTTAACTATGAAGAGAGAGTATATATCTATTGACAAATCCTGAACACAAAAATTATCCAGGAGCTTCATATTTAAGTTTTATAGAAGTTAAAAACATTTTAAAATATATGTAACCATGGTGGTAATGGAAGTGACAAAAACACAAAGATCACAATGTAGAAAGTGACTTAGAGACCATGACATCCAGCTCCTCACTTTTCAACAAGTTAGAAAATTGGAGCCCAACTTGGTTATGTTACTTACTTAAGGCTCTACATACACTTTGCAGCAGTTTGAATAAAATTCCAAGTTTTCTCATTCCTAAAACAGTGTAGATGTCTTCTAGTGGAGTGTCTCACCACCCAAATGAGCTTCAAGAGTCCCTCCCTCCTCAGCAAACACACAGGCCCAGTGATTGCCCATTTATTTTCAGAATGGGAAAAAAAGAAATTATACAATTCATTATACACAAGCCAGAAATATATCAGGCATTAGAAACAGAGAACTGAATAAGACAAAATAAACATTTTTTAATGTTGCACAATATCCCAAGTTTAGGTGAACATTCGCTATAAACCTGAATCACAGTAGGAGAGGTAAAGGAGGATTAATGGGTGGATGAGCTTGTTTTCTTACAATGTTACTATTTGCCAAAGAATCTCAAGAATGAGAGAAAATATGAACAGGAAAGCTTCGGCAAGCCTTTAAACAAGTGGATATAATCAGACAAGAGAGATGACCAATGAAGTCAGTGTGCTGTCTTATTCCTGTGAGTAAATTATTAATGAATGACCACTACTGTTTCTCCCACATTTTTTTAAGTAGGCTCCACAGCCAGCATGTGGCTTGAATTCACAACCAGAGTTTGCATGCCCTACCAACTGAGCCAGCCAGGTGCCTCCATTTCTCCCACTTTAAACAGATAAATCTTTTAAAAGGTCGAAATAAAGAGTTTGTTATCTGTTAATACTCTCTAACTTCTAATTGCCTTGCAGTCAAGATCAATGGTATTCCAAATATTTGTAACAAACTACCTCATAAACTAAGTGTCTTAGAAGAATAATTTTATTTTGCTCACAAACTTGTTGGACAAGGATTCAGGAAAGGCTCAACAGCCTTTTCATTCTGATTCATGGGGTGTCAAGTAAGGCAGCAAGGGCTGGAGGATCCAGTTCCACATAGACATCCTCACTCACTTACCTGGTTCCTTGTTGCTCACTGGCCTCTCCCTTTATGTGGCATCTCTTTTTCTAGAACCTCTCCACATGGTTCGGCTTCTTACTATTTGGTGGTGTCAATGTGTTTATATTCTTCTATTACAACTGGGTTTGAAGAGGCAGGAAGTAGAAAGCGCCAGGCCACTTAAGGGCTCTGCCATATTTTATCAATCAAGGCAGCCGCCAGGCCCATCCAGATTCAAGTAGTAAAGAAATAGCCTCCACCTCTTGATGAGAGGGAGTAGACAGGTTACATTGCAGAAGAACATATGGGATGGGAACCATCTTGGATTCTGCCACAGATGGCTAGCCAGCAAAGTAGGCCATGAGGGAGATGGAGTATAGGGGCTGACTTTGCATACTATAAACACAAGGTCTTTTCCCAAATAAGCATGACTCTGCCAGCTAGAAATGCACTGTTCTGCATACATTTTTCTTCTACAAACAAGGTTATCAATGTTAATTTCTGGAATGGTTAAGTACATCTTACTAGGTCAAAATCTATCTCCTCTCAAAGCAAAGTTTCTGTTGCTCTCCAAAGATGAGTTTTATGTATCACACTTTCTGAATGCGAGCCATTGTGTCTAATACATTCACAGGAAGTATTGCATATTTGAAGTACAGCTTCTTTGGCACTTTTCTCTGTTTTTTTAAAAAATATTTTATTTATTTATTCATGAGAGACACGGACTGAGAGAGAGAGAGAGGCAGAGGCACAGCCAGAGGGAGAAGCAGGCTCCATGCAGGGAGCCTGATGTGGGACTCAATCCCAGGACTCCAAGATCACACCCTGGATCAAAGGCAGGCGCTAAACCGCTGAGCCACCCAGGGATCCCCAAGCACTTTTCTCTTTACTCTCACTCTGTTTGCACTTTCCTTGGCCTCTCACCCACTCTTGTATTCATTCTATCCATTTATACAATATCAGGATGATCTTAAAACAATCATAAATCCTACTGTACAAAAAATGATCTAAAAAACTTACAAAGGAAATAAAAGTATATTACAGGTTAGAACTAAGCTGAACTAATGTCTAAAAAGAGACATGCAGTGCAAACATATTCATTGTTAGCTTTAAAACCAATGCCAGGAAAATGATTAAACATGCATTAGAGCTAGAGGCAAGATTACTAACTTGTTAACTGCACTATTACCATAGTCCCAAATTTAGTTTGGAGTACTGATTTGTGTAAATTTCGAGTACTATGTTCTGGGCCTTAACAAAGCCTATGTATCTGATAGGGTCCCTCTGTCATTCAATCTTTATGATGTCCTCTTCTGCACAAACATCATATTTAGTGTTTCTAGCTTAGAAGCAAAACTAAAACAGACAACGTCTATTTTAAATATTCAGTCTGCATAACTCCCAAGAACAAACTATTTGGATCCTTGATAATATGGTTATAATCAGATCTGAAAAGGGAGTTTCCAAATTCAAGTAGGAAGAAGGATCTTCCTCTGGGAAGTTCTTCAAGTCACACAAGCAAAATTTAGAAACCAAAGTATGGTCAATCCATCCATTTTGGTCACATGGACTGTCTATACAAATTATTACATAAAATGTGTTTGCAAGCTTATCCTGCATAATTGTCCCCAAAATAACTTTATTCAACCTATCAATATATAAGAGCATTTAAAATATAACAATACTGTATTGAGTGCTATATAGTTTGTAATGGGTGAGAGCAAGTACTACTTCACGAATCCTATCAGTGGGCCTCAAGATGTTAATAGCACACTTGGATCTTAAGCAGTTCTATCTGAAACTCTAGGAGTCTAACTGAGCAAAAAGTGAAATGCATTTCAAATTTCATTTATATCTAGTTGATTGTCAGATTTTTCCTGGGCCCATAAACCTCTACACCTAAAAAATGTCAGGAACTGTGAGGGACCTGAGATCCTAATTAAAAGCTAAGAAATTAGCCTTATTTTAATTTTTTTGGATACTGCCAGAAGACATGAGACTCCTGGGTCAGAGACAAAGAACTTTGTTACTCATAGCATAGCACAATGCATGAGCATCAGCATACTTGTGTTAGTTTTCCTTATTCCTAATTCTCACAGAATTAAGACGTAATTCTGGATGGATATGGTCCTGATGGATGCCTCCACACTCAGTGGGTTGAACAAGAGGAACCGTGACTTTAGAAAACCTGAATCTCTTATAATAGGCAGCAAGTATATTCGAACTTCGCTCCAGAGGGAGCCCACTACCTTTATTATACTGGATGGTAAGCATGCCTGATCTTTGCTTCTCTCTCTATAGCTGTTTGCTATACCAACATTCTTGAAAAAAAAAAATAATCTGGAACAAAGACAGCCAATGCCTCTGCTTACAAGCTGTACAGAAATGTAAGAAACCCACAGAAAATTCTTCAACAGGAAGTCTCAAAAAAAATACAGGTTATCCTACAGTTGAAGAGATAAATGCCAAATTGCCCTTCGTGACAGTCTAAATTTAAATGGAAACTAAGCAAGATTTCCTGCAAATTCTCTGCAGTCATACATACATGTCTGTGCAGTAAGTTTTAACAGTTAGCTTAGTTATATCATTTGGAAGATTTCACACATTATGTGTAGTTTTACCAGCATTGCTATGGCATACAATAAGGAGCAATAGTTTGAAAGTCAGTACACGTAGGTTTTAATCCTCATGTCATTAACTGTCATTTGTTCACAACATATCATATATTTCACCTGGGCTTCATTTTCTGTATCTCTCCCAAAGTGTGATCATTCTGCTATTTTTCTCCAAGATAGTTTTCTACATCTTTTTTTTTTTTTTACTGCTAGAAGTCCTTAAATCTATGAACCTACATTTTAAGGGGAAAAATGACTCAAAAAGAATTTAACGAACAGATGAAATGGCCAGTGATACAATATCAAACAGAATGTAATTTAGCTCTTTTTGTTTCCAATTGTCTTTTTTTTCTACTAGACAACAAGCAAGACTATAGAACCTACTTTTCTCAAGGTCAACAAAGTTGGAAAATGAGGAAAACAGAAATGCTAACATTTATGACACAAATTATTTAGACCTGGAAAACAACTTTGGCACTGGTATAAATGCTGTGTTTACCCACCAGTTTGAACAGGAATAAAAAAGTATCTAGTAAGCTTGAAACTATAGTCACGTTTTCTTTCCCTTTTTCCAGTCTCTCATATCCAGGAAATAAAACTTTTTGTTTCTACTCAGGAAATACATCTTATGTATTCCTTCCATTCTATTCTTATCACCATGGCACCACCTCTTTTTCTCTCCTACCTGAACTATTTTAATCAACAGGATTTGCTGTCTCATCACCTTCAAGTTTCCTCCTCAAAACTGACCCCCAGACTGTTGCACTTTTATTCTTCACAAAACATTTTTTCTAGTCTTCAAAGTCCTCAGAATAAATTCAAATATCTCCAATTATTGCTCAAATTCATTTATATGTTCCTGTTTCCAAGTTCCTGGCCTATAACAGCAGATAGATAATATATAATATGATCAGATTTCTTAAAGATTTATTTATTTATTTTGAGAGAGAGAAAGAGAGAAAGTGCACATGAGTAGGGTGAGGGGCAGAGAAAGAATGAGAAAGAGAATCCCAGGAAGACTCTCCACTGGATGCAGAGCCCAATATGAGGCTCCATCCCACAACCCTGAGATCAAGACCTGAGCCGAAACTAAGAGTTAGAGGTTCAACTGACAAACCAAGAAACAGACTCCTAACTATAGAGAACACAATGATGGTTACCAGAAGGGAGGTGGGTGAGGGACGGGTTAAATAGGTGTTGGCATTAAGGAGTATACTTGTGATGAGCATTGAGTGTGAATGGAAGTGTGGAATCATTATATGGTACACCTGAAACTAATATTATACTGTATGTTAACTGAAATTTAAATAAAACTTAAAAAAAAACAGGTAGATATGAACTTAACTTAGAAAAATGGTTGTGTTTCCAATTTTGAACACATTTGGTCCTGGAAAGTATGATAGATATGATTTAATGTGTTCCTGGATAATCAACAAAATTCCTTGTGCTCCCCCAAACAGTTTTCAATTATATCTGAAGTGCCATCTTAAACATTTCTTCTACAGGAAAACGAAATTCATACTCCACTAGAGATTCCAAATGCACTTCCTCATCATGGTAGTGGGGAAAAGTAGAGAGAGGGATTTCATTATGTGAAAAAGAATCAAGTAATTTACTCATTCTCTACATTTACTCAGAAAGACTGTCAATACTCCTTCAGCAAATATTATTGTACACTTGCTCAGTGCCAGGTTCTATTCTCCATTCTAGAGATACACAAATAATTAAGACATGATTCTTACCCCCAAAGGTATACATGAAAAAGCATTCTCTTCTCACTGAGAACTCTCTGTTCTGCCTTCACTTTAACCTAGGAAGGGTAAAACCAGCCCTAGGAGATTCCTTTATATTGGCTGCAGTCTTTTCTCATCAATACTTCTGCTAGTACTGGTCACATAGCAGGCAGTGCAGATTTCTTGATCAATTGAATAGATTGCAGATAAATCAAGACTATTCATTTATTATTAGTTTAATTGGAAAACTCCATCTGGTTGTAAGTTAAACAAAAATACAAACAGCATGGATTCCTCTTCTTGGCCCACCTAAGGAATATTTGTGACATAATTAAAATTGATCTTGAGTCCCTCTCTTGATATAATTTTCATCTTCAAATCTGCCCCCATCTTAAAAGCTTCCTGTTCTACCAATCAGTTTTATTAAGTGTTAGAGCCTCTTCCTCTTGAACTTTTTTTGGTAATTCCCAGGAAATTATTTATTCCATTTTGCCAGTAAATTTGGTACGGCAGCACACTCACAGAAAAACAGAGCAAGCAGGGAAAGAGATGGTCCCCCCAAATCAACTTACTAGGTCTGGAAACTTGTCTGACAATAGAGGTTCAGCCAGCAAGGCAAGACACATTCTTCAGGATCATTAAAACAGCTCAGGCTAATCAGACTGCAACTCAGACTAATCAAGTATGTGAGGTATAGGAAGTAGACAATGTAGGAGAGAGAATTCAGGCAGGTGACTACTGGAGGTTGTCCATACAGGGGTCAAGTGCTAGTAACAAATGGACAGTTAGATTATCCCTACACTGTTGTCTGTCTCAGAACCTATACTCCTAGAACAAATGGAAAATACCACTTAATTTGCTTTGTAACATAAAGCGTCACATACCTGGCTGGGAATCTTGATAATGCTGGATGAAGGCAGTAGTGAAGATGACAACTTCCATCTGACCAAACTTGAAATCAAATCCACAAACTTATTTTGCAAATTGTCAGTTAATATTAGAAAAAGAAATCTCTCTTCTCCAAAAATTTAATAAAAGCATATGATAATATCACAAAGTTACATTTGATATGGAGGTTTGTTTTGTTTTTTAAAGTACTTTTCTCTACGTTTTTAGACTTAATTCCCTAAAGAGAATTATTTTCCGTATCATGCCATTTTAGACCATGAGTTTTTGGTTTGCACTATAGGATAACTAGTCAGGACACAAGAATCTCATTCCTGGATAGTCCGGGACTGCAACTCCCGGCGAGTCACTTGAATCTCTGTGCCTTTATTTCTATAAAGTTAAACTACAGGTATGATTTCAAAGGTTTTTCTATGAACCTGTAATTCTGGTATACACTCAATCATCCTTACCTTATGTAATACAAGATTGTGATATTAACACAGTTAAACTGTGTTACACTACTGGCCACATGATGTTCCTTGGATCTCTACCATGTTTCTTAAATCCAGATAATGAGCAGTTTTCCAAACACAGGAAAGTATAATCTAATTTAAATAGCCCATGTGGGCAAATAGAGCGGTATTTGTGATTCCATAACTGTGCATGCATATGATTTTCCTGGTACTGGAAGCTGTTTTATGGTATGGTGAATGTCAACTGGACCCTCTTCTAAAACTCTTTCCAAAATGCAATTTTTCTGGAGGAACTCATTGCTTTCATGAATCAGAGAAGAATGTTTCACCTAGCTGACAGTAGA
Organism: Vulpes vulpes; assembly: GCF_048418805.1. Classification (NCBI taxonomy): domain Eukaryota; kingdom Metazoa; phylum Chordata; class Mammalia; order Carnivora; family Canidae; genus Vulpes; species Vulpes vulpes. The sequence continues at coordinate 32,814,804 of NC_132783.1, forward strand.
TGTTTTCAGAAAGAATATATCTACAAGTATTTGAGTGAGTATTCTAATTCAACCTAAGAACACAATCCTATCAGAAAGAAAACACTACAGGGTAGACTGCCTTTTTGGATAATATAGGTGAAATTCATTTAATTATAAAAGAGTACCTTCCTCCTATCCAAGCTGATTCTTAGGTCTTTCCCTAGTATCATTGACTTTGGAAAACAGAAAAAGCTACTTTGTGCAATACTTCTTAATTATGTTACAGCCTGACTCACTGCTAAAATGAAGGTGGGAATAAAGAAGAATTGGCAATAGAAAAAATACTCAAAGAAGGATTTATATCCAATGAGAAACGAAACTGGTACTGTAGACTTAACATGCAAAGGTGACTTCACCTAGACTATTGTCCATAGTATAGACCATAACCCTCTATGAACAGGTTCTCCTGTTTTAAATGGGTGGGGACCTGTGGTTCAGAGAAGTTACTAACCAAACAAACCCCAATTGGTGGTAGAGAAGGGGCTGTAACGCAGACTTCCTAGTATCCATTCCTACTGCTTCACATTCCTCACAGTTCATGCCCTTGACTCTCCACACAGTTTGTGCCCAGGTCTGGAACAAATTCATGGAACATTAGGAAATCAATTGGAAAAATAGAAAGAAAGAAAAAAAAAAAAAAGGAGGGACTAAGAGAGAAAGAGATTAATTCAAAACGTTCTATGTTTTTCTTCTTCCAAAAATTGCAGACACATGATTTAAGCTGCATATATTTTCAAATAGTGTATGTAGCCAATGAGTAGTATGGTAAATAGAACTATTAATTAGAATCAAAAATCATGCTTTGATTTATGTGTGATAGCACTAACATTCCTGCCATGGATGTTTGGGATGCTTTGGTTACAGAAGTTCTTTATTTCTAAAGTACTCTATCAGACTCACAGATCAAGACTACAACCTGACCACATAGTAATTACCTCTAACTGTGACTACCTCAAAACATGCTTTGCCTATCTTCAGTGAATAGAAATGTTTTGTTTAAGAAAAGAAAAAATAAATAAGAAAACACATGTAGGTGTATGGCAGTTTTCGCGTATCCTTGTGTTTGATACTAAGAATTTCACTGTTTTATTCATCACGTGTCCCCCATGTTCTAAATAATGGGAGGAAGGGTGTTCAGATGGGATTTCCCAACTCTTCTTTAATGAGAGGCTTCTCCTAGCTACCTCCTGCTGAATCCTGCAGTTACATCTGTCCAACTCTGATAACAAAAGAACAAAAGAACAAACCACTGGTCTACTTAAGACTTCATCAGGGATAACACAAAGTCATCAAGTCAAACCAGAATACCAAAAAATAGAAATAAGGTGGAGAATGGAAAAGACAAAATAATATCTTTATCTTTAATTATATTTCCATGATTGAGTAAGCTCATTTTAAGTGGCTCCTATCCCTTAGGAAGAAGTTTATAACCATTCCAGCTTACTAATAAGCAAGAAATCAGCCCATCTGCCCATTATTCTGCAACAGTCCCCAGGGCATTCTCTCTCCTCTTAAATAAATAAATCCAAGGCAAGATGAATGGATAGTTCAGGAAAAGACAAGTACCTCCAAACAAGATGAAAATCAAAAGAAATTTGGGGCCAAATAATAAATTCATTATAAAATTAAGATTTTTTTTCCTAATGCATCTCTAGAGAAGTCTCAAAAATAAAGTTACCTAATTCCTCCTTTCATTTATTTTAATTAAAATTTATAATCTATTTCAAAGACTTTTTGGCAAACTTCAAATTACAGTCACGGAGTTGGCAGACAAGACAGTTCGAGTCATCTGCTACGTATTTTTCAATCAAGTAAATATCTCAAATCTTAAGGAAAAACAACCATTCATTATCTTAGTCAGGCTTTCCAGGATGGTAATTTCACTATTCTCTTTGTTCCAATATTTATTACTCTGATAGTCACCAAAATGTCTCTTTGCTTTCACTGAACCCATTCTCCTTTCATATCAGTATAAAAAGGAAAGATCGATCTCCTCCTCACTCAAAAAACAACAACAAATCCTTTCCTGCACTTAAAAGCATCTATAGGACTAATTTTTTAACTTATCTTCTTTTTAAATTTTCTGACTAGAACCATTCTAATTTCTTAAACCTGTACACATGTGTAACTTCCTTTTTTTTCTCTTCATTTGTATTACATTTTAACACTCTTGAGTTTTACCTCTTAGTTCTTAAAGCACCTTGGCCATTCACAGACATGGAATTTAAAAAAACAAAACAAAACACAGGCAGCATGGTGTAGGCATTTTTAAACAATGGCTAAGTATTGCTGACTCATATTTAGCTTTTTTTCCAGATTTTTTCCCCTGGTCTTTCATTTCTTATGCTGAATCCAATCCTGTATTTGCATTATAAAGGGCACCATATTTGTGTATAATTTTTATTCTGTTTGCAAAATTGAATTTTTATTTCTATCCTTTGGGGTTTCACCTACTTTAAGCATTAAGTACAAATCTGGCAGACATATTCTAGATTCTTTTTTCAGGTCATTGTAAAGATATTAAATCAAGTGACCTCAAACCCAGCCCCATCACTTGACATCTCCTAAGAAGAGAACTGAGCTATGGAGAACTGTATAGGTTCTTGCTTCAGGCTCTCTTCTTTTCTCAACAGTTCAGCCAGGCTAGAGATGACCACTATTTAGAAAACTATCAAATGAATCAAATATAAGACTTTCCATTCTTGGACAGCTCGGGTGGCTCAGCGGTTTAGTGCCACCTTCAGCCCAGGGCATGATCCTGAAGACCCAGAATTGAGTCCCCCTCACCCTCTCACCCCCACCCCCCACCCCCATCAGGCTCCCAGCATGGAGCCTGCTTGTGTCTCTGCCTCTCTCTCTCTGTGTCTCTCATGAATAAATAAATAAGATCTTAAAAAGAAAAAAAAAAAAGACTCCATTCTCTGGATGGCTGGCTCCTCCCCTTATAAGTTATTTGATTTATTTTCCTTTTTACTAAAATATGAAGAATGTATTCTCTTCTAATTTTTAGTTCTACAGATGAAACACATGCTTTGTTTTCTATACACCATCTATACACCATCATCCTGTTGTATTCTGATAGTTATAATTCACATAGCACACTAGATATTATTTTTTTAATATGTACATTTTATTCTAGGTAATAAATATCATGATTTTCTTTCACTAAAAAAAGTGTACCTCAGTAGCAGATAAACCAAAAAGTAAGCCAGATTTTACATTTCAAGTTCAAATAGAACAATGAGAAAATCATGTAAAATTGTTGACTATTAATCAAGTGATAAGGTATATATGCCCTTTTTTTTGGTAGGTATATATGCTTTATTATTTCTCTCACTTATAACTTAAGGATAAGTCAACAAGCATCCTCCATAACTCTACATCCTTAATTTCCCAGGGCATTTTGAAGAAAGGCATTTGGGCTGTCAAGCTAGGCTTGTCATCCTGAGGCATGAGAAGTACTGAGAAAAACACAGTCAAGAATTAGGAGAGATGCACAAGTCAGGCTCTACTTTGGGTGTGTAGTTCTGAGCACATCACTCCAACTCATTGGGCCTCAGACACTGATCACTATGGTCTTGTAAGCTCCAAAGGTCGATTTTATTTTAGAGAAATTTCTGCCACGTTCATTTGCAGTATCTTAAAAAAAAAATCCTCATGTGTCACAAAAGTCCTTGCTTTAGAATAATTTTGCTTTCTTAAAATATTATTTTTCTAGGAAAAAAATCACAAGTAATATATAATCTACTTTCATATGTTAAAAATGCCTGGAGTAGTTCCAGTTATTCTGAATCCAGGTTTTTATTTTAATCTTCGAAATTCACTCTACTGTGTTGATAGCAGATATGATCAAGCCTTCAGAAGCTGAGCTACACTAACAGAACACTTAGTAATGTCATTCCAAGATATTAATGTATATTAATATGCAGTACTTGTGCTGACTACGTGCTTCAATCTCGTATCTGAGGAGACTGTGCATATTGGGTTCATATAAAGCAAATTATAATGTAAGTAGATGGACTTTGATGGATCTCTTGCAACCTTTGGTTAGCAAATTGTTTTTCTCCATCATGGAAACAATGCGTGCTTTCCTTTTCCTGAATAGAATGTATAGACACTCCATAAGCATCATTCTTCTCATTTATTCTAGGTTTCTTATTCTACAGCCTGCTGCAAAGCAAACATATTGTCTTGGCAGCATAAGATTAAGTTCTGAATTAAGCACCTAAATAAAAGCTTAACAAAGGATCCCTTTACATTTGGGTTGCTGTAAAATAAATTTCCAACCTTCCCTCAAGACTCCAAACATAATTGATTATTTTTCCTTTGTTTTACTGTACTCTTTGTACATATCTCTATTCCAGCACTTAGACAATCTCCTGCAATTATTTGTTAATGTTTTAATGCTAAGTTACTTCCTGCCTACATAATTAACACCACGAAGACAGTCACTTCACATATTATAATTCGCAGGGCCTAATACAGCCTTTAGTACATTAATAGGTGCTTAATATACCTGCCTGTCGGATGAAAAGAGTTAATAAATGTTCTCTCCATTTTCTGACTTGCTATACCCTGACTTCCTCTTGGAAAGCATCACCTGCCTTTCCCTCTGTTCAGAACTATACGTTTGTTTGGCTCCCTCTTATGACTTCATTGGGTCTTATTCCAAAGGTAACTTCCTAAGAAAGCCCTATCCTGTTAGATCAGTTGCTTGTCCACTCTGTACTCTCATAGTATTTTGCACCCCCTGGCCATGGCACATGTCACTCCATTGCAATTGCTTGCTTAATTGGCCATGTCTCTTGGTAAATTCAAGTAGACATGTGCAAATTATTTACCATCACCACTAGGGTATAATCCACAGAAGATTAAGATGTAGGATTAAGTGTAATCCTACACTTAAACAAGTGTAGGAAAGATGACTGTCAGTCACCTATTTTAATAGCTTTACCAGAGTAGAAGAAATAAATTTGAAATTTGAAATAAATAAATGGACAAGCTAGAGGAATGCATTTTATACTGACATAATTTTGTTATTTGTACCATCAACAAAACAATGCCACCACATTACATGACAACACAATAGTGTACTGTAAACAAAGAAATCAATCATCTCACCCAAAGTCACCATTTCTAAATAAATCCACTAGTCTCCTCTATTGTACATGAGCTATATGTCTGTCTTTTATGGAATTTCAACAAAAAGAAAGACTCCTATTTCTATTTATCTCCTACTTGCCTCCCAACAGAAGATTTATGTTTATTTTTATCAAACAACAGGCTAGCAGGAATTTTGAAATTTTTGAAAATGGAAGAAGTATACCATACCATTCAAAAAGGTGGAATAAAATGGCTATAAGGCACGTTGGGGACATGAGCTCTTCCTTACTTCTTGGCAACCTGATATGATGCTAGTGGGGACCAGAGCATGTGGTTCAGCTTAGGTAATGGTAGTCTCAGGAGGGGACAGATAGAGTTCAGTAGAAGGGCTGCATGTAAACAGTTAGAGATCAGGTACTTCATGGTCAGCAAAAATAACCACAGAACACTCTTGGTTCAGGTTGAGCCCACAGTGATATTACTGAAAGTACAACTCACCTTTAAGGTCTGGAGTCTAGAGACATTATTACATGCTAGAATGACTTTCACACATAGGGAGATACTATTATCTCCAGCAACCTGTGAGTTAGTGAAGGTAATTGAGCTTCTGAATATATGCTGAATATACTGAAATAATAATTCAAAATTGTATTACTCATTCCACACACAAGTTACCATGAAATGTTGTTTCCACCATTCATACCATAGAGGAGTTCACATATTTCACCAGACATGCAAGTCAAAAGAAGTCACTTACTTTCCAAGACACCAATGACAATGAAGAGAGTGTATCACCATCCAGGTTCAAGCAAGCACAGATGTTCCCCATTTTCAATGCACCAGCTTCTCTGAAAGCAATGGATTCCTCCACTTTTATCCCAGTCCCTCTTCTCTTCATATTCAAGCTCTTGGAAAAGCAGCGTACCTCTGGAGCTTCTAGTTTCTCACCTCTAACTCCATTAACCTTCTCCAATCTGGCTTCCATCCCAATTCCTGCAAAGGGCTGCCCCTTCCAAGGTTTCCAATAACCTCCTCTCAGCCAAATCAAATTGCTTCTTCCCTAGGCTAATCATTTTATTTTTTCCCTCCAAAAAGCCAGTCAGCACAGTCCACTACTATGAATATAACTCCTTTCTCCTTGATCCTGCACTTCCAGACATAATCCCACCTTCCCCAGTCATTTCTGTCATTTTTCTTTCCATCCTATTAGATCTTTTCTAACCAGAATTAGACTATGTTTCAAAGCTTAACATTTGGGCCCTTTCCTATAAATGGCTGCTCTCAGAATTATCAATGCTCTCTGTCCACTGAAAATACCTCAGTGAGTCAAATTTCCCTCTAAAAATTTGATCCAATGAAAGTTTTGATGAAAATATTTCTGGTATTCAGTTGTGTATCCTCACCTCAGTAGCAGTGCTCTGTTGATGTAAAGAGATGCAAGTAGACACTTCCTGCCCCCCAAGGAATTTAGAATAGAGCTCTCTGTCACAAGAAGAAATCTTAGAGATACTCTAGTTTTTAGGACATAGATCATGGCACTCCTTGGGCTGGAGATGGCTTCATTGTATGACCTCTTTGTGTTTAGTTGGCCCATATAGTTTTTTGTTTTCGTCAGAACTCACTATAAAAAGTCATGAGGGAACTCTCTTGCACTGTTGGTGGGAAAGCAAACTGGTACAGCCACTCTGGAAAAGAGTGTGGAGGTTCCTCAAGAAGTAAAAAATAGAGCTACCCTACAACCCAGCAATTGCACTATTGGGTATTTACCCCAAAGATACAGATGCAATGAAACGCCAAGGACACCTGGACCCTGATGTTTATAGCAGCAATGTCCACAATAGCCAAACTGTGGAAGGAGCCTCGGTGTCCATCGAAAGATGAATGGATAAAGAAGATGTGGTTTATGTATACAATGGAATATTACTCAGCCATCAGAAAAGACAAATACCCACCATTTGCTTCGACGTGGATGGAACTGGAAGGTATTATGCTGAGTGAAGTAAGTAATCAGAGGACAATCATCAAGTGGTTTCACTTATATGTGGGATATAGTGAAAAGGATTATAAGAGAAAGGAGAGGAACTGAATGGGAAAAATTAGAGAGACAAACCATGAGAGACTCCCAACTCTGGGAAACAAAGTGGCTTGCAGAAGGGGCCGTTGGTAGGAGGATGGGGCAGCTGGATGACAGGCACTGAGGAGGGCACTAGAAGGGATGAGCACCAGGTGTCATACTATATGTTGGCAAATTGAATTTAAATTTAAAGTCATGGAGGGGGGGTACCTGAGTGGCTCAGTCGGTTCAGTGTTGGACTCATGGTTTTAGCTCAGATCATGATCTCAGGGTCATGAAATCAAGTCCCTCATCCCCTCATCAGGCTTCACACTAAGTAGAATCTGGTTGGGTTTCTCTCCCCCTTGGCTTCTCTCTTTCTCTCTCTCTCTCTCTCAAAAAACTAAAAAAGAAATTTTTTAAAGTTAAAAATCAAATTCAGGTTTGATATCAAAACTCTAATTTCGTTTAAAAAAATTTTTTTTTAGTTTTATTATTTATTTAAGGAATCTCTACACACAATGTGGAGCTCAAACTCCGGACCCTGAGAAAAAGAGTCACATGCTCTTTAAACTGAGCCAGCCAGGTACCCTTAAGTTCTTACATTTTTTAAAAACTCAAATCTGGCAACATGGAGCTCAAATCTCTATATGGAAACAATAAGTAGAGCTAAATTGCAGCAGTTCCCTTTAGAGAAGACATTTGCTTTCCACATCTCAGGTCCCAAGTGTCAACTGCCATATATCATAGCACTTGTGTTTGTGAGTTTTGTTTTTCCTTAAGAAATTTATCTCATACTCTGTATCTATCAAATGTCAAAGTGCAAAATGACCAAGAAACCAAGCAATTCTTAGCTCATTCAACTTCATTTATTTACTTGTCTGTTCCTATTTTAATTTATGTCCCTGGTCTCCTTATTTTATAAATTAGGAAATGAACACACATAAGGATGAAATCATCTATATAAGTTCACCTATGTATAAGTTCTCACTATCTAAAATTACATAGCTATTAGTTATACCACCTATACATCCACATCTCACAAAAACTTCTTCTACACAAAATAATTCCCTCCCCCTCCCACCCCTTGGGTCTCCTTGGTAATTTATATTTACAGATTTCACGTAGAAGAAGAAAGAGGGACTCATTAACCATTCACGAGAACCAAAGAAAAAACATACAAAGCCTGAATGAGGAGATAGCTTTATTCATTTTGAAGAAATGTAGGTATGATCAAAGAGAAGCCTTGGAAAATGTCACTGAGATTAATTTTAAGCAAAGTTTTCAATAGAAGAAATATACTAGGAACTTGGAAATGAACCACAAAGGTACAAAAAAAGAGAAATTTACATTTGTTTGAACAAAGTGAAGAATATAACTGGAAATAGGCCTATCAGGAAATAAATATGTGAGGAAGGGGTGGCAAGAATGAAATAAGTATTTAAGAATACCCAGGGAGACTCCCACTATCCACATATACAACTTCCTGTGCTGTCATAATTCTTACATCATGGATGTGTGTTGTGAAGGATGAGGGACGGGGGAGTTCATGGAGTCAGTCACCTTATGTATGTTATCTTGTGTTTTTTTTAAGGTGTAATGTGATTAGAGTGGCACCTAAGGACTGATCCTTGCTGTTAGGTTTAGGACAAAATGGGGAAGAAGGGAGAAAAGAGTGTGGAAAAATGATTAGGAAAAAAAAGGGAATAACGAGTGATACTTTGCATAAAGATTACGATTCTTACATTAGGGAAAAAAACAATGACTGAGAATTTCAGTTTTTGAATAATAACGAGAGAACATTCCAAGAGTATCGACTGTATGCTACAAAAACCAAGAGGAAAAAAAAAAACAAAAAACAAAAAAAAACCAAGAGGTACAAAACTAATGTGACATACAGTTTCTCAAAATTAACACAATTAGATTAACTATAAATATAAAGACAAGGGGGTCTTTGTAGATTTTCCCATACAGAGGGAAATCTCTGTATTTACTCTTAATTTTGATGTGAATTTAAAACTACTTTTTACAAAGTTTTTTTTTCAAAAGAAAGATTTCTTTTAGTAAACGTATGCTGGAAAAGATTAATCTTTAGCATGTGGGGGTTTTTTTTAGTTTTTTAAAACTTTTTTATTTATTTGTTCATGAGAGACAGAGAGAGAGAGGCAGAGACAGGTAGAGGGAGAAGCAGGCTCCATGCAGGGAGCCCAATGTGGACTCGATCCTGGGTCTCCACCCAGGGATCCCTTTAGCATGTTTAATAACACATTCTTCATACTTTTTACAAGTACCACAGGGCCTGAAATTTTATGACTAACACTGAATTAGAATCAATAACCTGAATTGTACTGTCTTCTAGCCTCAAACAATAATTTATACATGGCATTCATTGTATAAGCTTCGTAAGGCTGGAAAGTGGAGGTGTATTTAAATTTGCATAATGTCCTTGGAATCTTTACTGTACAAGCTCTGCAGTCCTTACAAAGACACGGGAGAATGGTTTGTCCTGGAGTACTTCACAATTACAATGCTGGCCACAGGGCACGTGACTATTGCTATAGTTACACAACTTTTGGCAGGGACAGTGAGGAGTATTCTCTTAAGTGTCTTGGGTTGTTTTTTATCCCCCTCTTCATATTGTTTCATTTGTTTGTTTTTCTATATCAAGGAAAATGTTTGCATCATTTTAAAAGTGTTTTTTTATGTGGCAAATTGACAAACTACATAAGCAGAAAGAAAAACTTGAATGGAAGAAAAGAAATCTGGTATCCTAAGTTAGGATACAGTTACAGACTAATCTCACCTCTGTCTGTCTGAGGGTATGTCTAGCATGTTGGTAATTTTTAATAAGAGTAAAATACATTAACATCTACTGTTCATTATTAAATCCTGCCTCTACAATGAAGGAGGATGCTCTTAAGAAGGGTAAATATATAATTTCATGCTGTTAACAAATTAAGGAATTCCTTTATACATAAGTTCTTTTGTTTCTATTCTCATTCCCTGGGCTCTTTAACCCTGTTAGGAACATATGTTCTGTGTTAAGGATCTGGAATATATGTAAAGTTACTAAAATAAGAAGTTTAAATTGAAGCCTACTCTTTATACAAAACAAGTATTTTAAGTTCGAGGAAGGAAGGGACTTCATCTGTTTCCTTCACTGTTGCCTTTCAAAATTATCTTCTCCTGAAAGAAATGTATTGATTTCCTCCCAATTAAGTATTAAGCCCCTGTTAAGTGCCAGGAACTAATCTGGGTGTTAGAGTGGTAGCAGTGAACAAATCAAAGACCCCACTTAATTGCTTACATGGCAGTGACAGGAGGCAGAAAACAAACAAATGAAGTCAGAATATGGCCACGGGTGATACAAAGACAGTACAAAGTGAGGTGATAGAGAGTGATGGGGGCAGGACTATTTTAGATGAGGTGTTCAGACATGACGTCTCTGCGAAAGTAACTTTTGTTCAGGGACCTGAAAGGAGTATGGGCATCACCTACCAGCACATCAGTTCACAGCACGCCTGGCAGAGGATGAGAGTGCACATGTGTGGAGAGCTCAGGTGAAGACCCAGGAGGTGGAGGAGAACTATGGAGGGTGCAAGATGGTGAGCAATGGGGTGGTGTAGCTGGAACCACCCATACAGGGCAAGGCACTTCCGGGGTTAGATTATGGGTGGGTTGTCTCCAGAACAACATGAGGGCTTAATATTGAAATAGAGAGTAGTGTGAAATGTAAGCTGTGATCTGAATTCACTCTACTTTTTGGTTCTCATTTATGGACTGACTCACTCCTCTCCCACCTATAATCCAACTAGTTTTGAATATTAGACACCCCCTAGAGCTATGTATAGATTTTTTAAAAATCAATTTTAACACTTATTACCTCTATAAGATTCAAGTAATAGAAGGGAAACCTTCCCTTTTGCTGTAGCTTCGTTGCACTGATTATGCTAACTTCTTGAAATTCGTCAGCAGTGTTACCACTGGGATGGCAAAAGCATAATGAGGCTAATTTGGCTAATTTTTCAGGACTTATTATTGCATCATCCAGTCAATGAAAGGTGATACAAAGTTTCTGCTAAAAACTGGCCATGGTTTCTATGACACTAAATCCACTCCCTTAACTCCCTCAAGACTAAATGAACTAGTGTCAGTCACATTGACAGAAGAGGCAGCAATTATATTTTTAGTTTTTAAATTTCTTTATCATGTTTAGCTCTAAATGGATACAATACACCCTAAAAATCCACATACAGTCTGTGCCTACTTTCTGGCAACAGTCAAGTGCCTGCAGGATGTGACCAGGATTCAAGGCCTACCAAGTACTAGGCACTAGATAAATCTCTGAACATTCTGTGTCACTGTGAAAAATAAAGGCTTTGTGCTAGAACCCCTCCCAGTTGGAAAATTCCATTATCTTAGATCTGAATATCAAACACAATATAGATAAGAAATGTACAATTTAAGGATGAGGAACTAGAATAAAATTTATTGGAAATAACACTTTTCCTCTTAAGGCGTAGTTTGCAATCTGGTAAAATATTCACTTCATAAATGGTGGGAACAATGATGCTGAATTTGCCATAAATACTTATCTGTAGATTTATGTGTGTTATCAAATACATATGATGAGCAACATTATAAGCACAACTTGATCACCTGCCCCAATTTCCCTTCTCAAGGGAAAAAATACACACAAACATGTACATGTGCACACACATATATTCTTTGTAGAAGCAAACTTGCTGGACCCCTGGAAAGCAAAGAATCCCAAAGTTTTTATCTACTAATATAAAATTACCTAAACAGGAGGAACTCTTAGAAAGCTCCAAAGGGTTAGAAAAAAAGGGAAATGGAAGAGAGCAAGAAAGCTATCCAAGGACTGTTGACTTCAAAGTAAGAAGCTTAGTGTTACATTGTTTAATGATTATTTTAGGTATTATTGCTAAAATTTTAAAACATAATTAATTCTTAAAATAGTTTTATTTAAGTGCCTTTTTTTTCTTTTTAGATTCCAAGCTCCTCAAATTACCTAATTACCTCAAATTACCTAACACATATTTGTAAGTAATACAGATTTAACAAACAATCACATAGGGAGAGGTTGCCATAAATACCTAATAAAATGTTTCAATGAATTACAAATACTTATATGTACTTTAGAAAGTCATCTTCCTATAAAGATGGCAAACTTATTTCCAAGATAATGTTTCTCGATCTTTAAAAAAAAAAATCATACAAGATAGATAAAATGGGATCCAGTCCAGTAGAGATAAATAAAAAATATCCAAAGAATTTAGCTCTCTGCTTGATCCTCAGGAGTCCAGTCTGGAATTTCTCCCTGATTCCACTATAAATATGCTTTCTCAACTCAGGATCAATCACCAGAGTGTCTCTGTGTCATTTGTCCCTATATATTTGGGAAGCCATTTCACCACAAAGCTGACGTGAATATTATATATTTTTTTGAATATTATATATTTAAGGTTTATTAAAAAAAAAAAAAACAACAGGAATGAAACATGAAGCATTCCCTAGAGTATCAATAGTTGCTTAATTGAGAGTAGTACTCACTATTGTCAGAATTGATACAAGGCTTAAAGCTTATGGGCTACATGACCTGAAAGTTTTGCAGCCTTGAAAGAAAAGCTTCTTTTAATTGTATGAGTTTCTCATAAATAAATCCTTTTTATATTGTGGACTCCAAAACTCCAGTAAATATATTGGAAGAATTCTTACTTAAACCCACATTACCTTAAAAAGAAACAACAATGGAAAATAAGAGGATATTTTTTATTTAATTGCTGGAATAAATGGTCATTTTAGCTAACTTGGTCTCATCTGGGTCATTAGAGAACCATGAAGCTGTTAAAACTCACAAGTGTTTTCAGTGCTAGTTTTGAGTCAGGTTGGGCTGAATCATATGGGTGACTAATGATTAATGGACTAATGATTAAAAAACTTTGAAAGACCTACTTCATTTGAACTTGCTATCACAAGAGGAGAAATAAATTTTTGATAGCCAAAACTGCCTTCATTTAAGAAATCAAGAATGGTTTTATAAAATATGTTTGGTCTCCATTACAGGCAGAGAACTATTGTGAAACTTTCCAAGGAGCTATTGAAATTTAGTGATGCATCTACATGCGGTAGATAGCAGAGCAAAGCATCTTCTCTATGGAGATTTGCCTTAGGAAGTGAATTCACATTGCCTTCTGTATTAGAAACATAGCTTTAAGGAACAAAAGAGCAGAGAATATCTAATAGAGCTCTGTCTGCTACTAAATTGTATCACAATGTTCTTTTCCTCTTTTGAATAATAATTCTTACCCAGTGCTTTATTGTTTATAAAGCTTACTTATATTATTTCATGTGATCTTCTCAAGAGCTCTAAGGTTTCTACTAGCAGCATTAGGGGAGCATTTGGAAATGCAAACACTTCTCTCCTCTTCCTAGAATTCTTCCTCAATCCTTTCATGTTTTTTACCCTCAAAATCTCACATTTTGCCATGAGATCACCCCTGGTGAACTTACCTAAAATTACAAATCATCTCACATGTTTCATACTTTCTTTCTCTGTTTATTTTTTCTTTGCATCTATCACTCCAATTTATGATGTATTTTCTTTTTTAAAAATTTTGTTCATTCACTTCTCCTTAGAACATAGGCCTATAAAGGCCCTGCTTTTGCTGTTTTTGTCTATGTTGTTCACAGCTCCATCTCCAGCTTCAAGAAAACATGTCTTGCACATATTAGATGCCCAACAGGAACTACTTAAATGAATGGAATCCAATTTCTCTCTTGTTCTCTTCTTCTGTATAAAGTTGTTAATAGTTCCTATCACTTAAGGTTGTTTGGAGAATGTAATCAGCTAAGGCATGTAAAGCATTTAGCACAGTACCTAGCATATAATAAATAGAATCAATATAAGCCATTATAACCTCCATTTTTCAGATATGAAAACTGAGATTTCAAGAAGTTAAATGACTTTTTTAAATCATACAGCCAGTATTTAGTACTGCCTGACCAGGATTTGCTTGATTTTTATCCCAGGATAGTTTATAAACAGATCATCCAATACCATGTTACCTTCTGTGCAATGAACTTATTGAAAAATGCTTCAGAAAAAAATGCCACATAAAAAGAGTTACCATTTATTCAGTGTTTACCATGAGCCAGACATTTTGCTTTACATAAATCTTATTTGTTAATACTCATTAAGGACCCAATAGAATTGATTCTATTATCCTCATGCTATTGATAAGGAATTGAGGCACAGAATGTTAAGTAACTTGATCAAGGTCCCAGAGCTAAGAAGAGGCAGATCGGAGGTCCTTCAGCTCCAGAGCCCTTACGGGCCACCTACAGCCACAAGCAAGTTTCTCTCCACTTGACACTGCTCTCTGTCCTCTCGCTGCAGAGGTCTTACTGGTGTTCACCCAAGGGAGACTCTAGGGGCATCTGGTTCTGAATGGTTCACAGGAGAACTATTTTGGTTACTGTGTGACCAAAAACCCCTGAAACATCTCACACTAAAAATCTAGTGAAATAATGGGAATGTGCAAAGGGAAGAAGCGTTTCGCTCAAAGAGTACATGGCTCTCTGAATTGTGTATAAAAGCTTCTATTCATTGGGATTTAAGAGAAAAAAATTCTTTTACTCTCTGTGTTTTGAAGAGCTTTACATCATTGCTTCTCACATTCCAATAATTCAGCAGAAACAGCTGTCCTGCCATCCTGGGCAAGAAGCCATGAACTGCATTCCAAAGAACATGTTCCATGTCACTATTATTTATTAATTAAGACTATAGCTCCTGTCTTGTAATAAATGAATATCTGCTGAAAAGAGTAAAATGAAAGAAAAATTGTTTGTTATTTCTATTTCTCTAACCCAAAGCAATACCTTGAATTAATTATATTTCTATCTTCTAAATGAACTGCTGTTGTTATTCTCTCATTTTTCAGATAAATGCATTAAGAATCCCTCCTTGTCTTTTGGCAGGATGTAGACCAGAAACATCTTATCATTACAACTACTTGTAAGCAAAAGTGAAGGATTTCTTTGGCTCAGGGGCTCAAAAAATATAAACAAAAAAATCAAAGACCGTGAAAATGAAAAGTGTCTTGCATATGAATTTTCTAAATGATAAATATTTAAAATAGAAAAAGTCTACACGGCTGATATCTATCTCATGACTGAATAACCAGTTACACAGGTCTTCTGAATCACAGTAAGATCAATATATCTTTAATCCAATAAACAACATCCAGTCTTTGAAGGTAGTTATCTGTATAGTTGCACTACACTTATTAGATAATAGGGAATGCCTCCTTAGTGCACACTTAGTTTAGAAATAAAATCCACAACATAAATACATTTAGTTGTATTTAGGAATACATTCACTATTTTTCTGGATTTTTATGAAACATAAAAAAATAGCTTGGCTACTTCAGATTTTAAAGTAGTGATATAACTCTTCTAGGAAACAGAAAAATAGGAGCTGTCTCCCATTTTTCAACAACATAATAATGGTCCAAACCCAAATTCTCAGAAGTATTGAAATTTTGTTGAATACCATTATAATTTTCTCATGTATGAAGTATTTTTAGGCTTAAATGGCTGTGAATCTGTGTTCATAAACAACAGACCTCTTAATTTCTTTTTAAGATTGAATCCATTCTTTCAAAAAAAATTTAAATACTAACAAGCAAAAATATTGTATTTACTAAATCATTAAAGAGTATAATTTTTTCTGGAAAATTGTATTTGTGTGTGCGTGTTTTTTGTTTCACCTGATTTATTTCTGTCCATAAAATTAAAGGCTACATAAGATCAAATAAAAACTTTAACTGGAAGTATTTTACTTGGAAGAACTGACTTTTATACATCTAGGGCAGATTTTAGATACAAAAAGTGTGTTCACAAGTTTATTTACAAGTGTGGTTAAAGTAACATGTTCTCTTTGTATCTATTTCACAGAATATGTGTAGTGACAGAACTGATGAGAACTTTTAACTAGATATTATTGAGAAATACAAAATACTTTCAATAGGGCTAGTTTAAAATTTTTAAAAACCTACTGACACATCATTAACTAGTTCTTTTTATGTAAAGAGTCTGTAAGTACATATATCTTTAAATGTAAGTATATACACATATCTTTAATTGCTAATTTAAATTAAAAGATTTAAAATCCTACCATATATGCTCAGAAATAAGAAGGCCACACTGTTGCTCTAAATTGGTTGATTTGGGAAAAAGTCCAATCATTTAGTATATTTGACTTCATCTTGAATTTATGCATCAACTTAGATGAAAGAAATAATAATCACAGAGTTATAGAATTAATACAAGAAATTGATATCCTTGCAAGAATCAACCCAACTCTGCTCATTCACATCTCAAGGAAATGGGGGAAATGAAGAGAAAGGTGCCACCCAGAAATCAGCCCTTCAGGAAAATAAATAAATAAATAAATAAGGATGAAGTTGTATGTTGATGGCTGAAACACAGTCATGGACAAGCTGGAGAAACATTCCCCCAGCCTCCGACTCCTGTGATTCTGTAGGATGACAGCGAAAGAAACCATGTTGATGCTAGAATTGGTATATTCTTTACAGTTTTGTTTTGGTTGGCCCTGGCTATGGCCCTAAAAAAATCATCTCACTTAACCACATCTAGTACAAATGGTAAAGTTTCCTTTAGACTCTACACCTAAACTAAATCTCAGAACTGGTAAGCTGTCAAATAGTAAAGGATTTAATTTATCTTCCATTCACATAGACTTTTCTCCTAGGAGAATGTGATCAACACAACATTGACTCTTAATACAACGATTCCTTAGAGATTTTGCTACCAAAGTTAAAACCATGCATTTTAATTGTAAACTGGTGTTTTGATTGATGGTCAGTGACTATAATCCCTCAAAGTATGGTCCTTACTCCAAGATAGACTTAATTTCAAATTTTCTCCAAGTCACAACCACTAGCTTTGCAAAATGACTTGCTGTCAAGTTGCCTGTGTTTTATATCATTAATTTCAGCCAATTGCCTCCAGCTACAGAATACTGGCCTCATCAGTTTGAACACACAGACATGAGACTGACTGACAACTAAAGCACTCTTTAAAAATATAATGTACTAAGCATTTCATTTTGTTGGTTTCCAGGGAAATATCATCAAGAATTGTGATAAATTCCCATTGTTTTCACACATCATATTACTTTGAACTTTTCTTCTTTGTATCCCATTAAGTCCACATAAGAAAGAGTGTCTCAGCAGCCCTTTACTTTTACACCCACCATATCCAATTATTTGGAAAATGAATGTTTTCAACATCTGAGGATCAGGTCTCATGGGTCATTTGACACTGAAATAAAGGTAGAGAGAAAAAGCTTTTCAGAGAAATTGGTATGGATCTCATTGCATCATATACCATTGGCTTCAGAGTGTCTAGTTAATAGGAGCTTCCATAAAAACTGATGCTGCAGCTAAAATTCAACCTTCACTAGTCAAGTTTTTCTAATCCATTTTCAAGTGCACTTGAAACAACTGGAGCATTAAAGGTCCATATGAAAATCTTCATGTTAATGAGATGTAAATCCAAGGTTTGGATGGAACCCAAATAATATGGGTTCCTAAAAGAATTATAGTTGTAGCATACTTCTTAAGAAAGAGTCCATTAATTAAATTTTAGAGTCTTTAGAAAATATATTACAGTTCTCATTTCTGCAATGTTGGTTTTAGCTTTTCTATGATAGGCCAAAGTAGAGAGTTCAGTCTTACAGAACTTTCTCTTTAAAGGAAAAAGATATAAAACTACTATGCTTGCTACTAGGTATTTACGCCAAAGACACAAAATTACTAATTCAAAGGGATACATTCACCCTGATGTTTATAGCATCATTATCTCCAAGAGCCAAAATATGGAAACAGTATGTGTCCATCAACTGATGAGTGAATAAAGAAGATGTGATACATATATAAAATGGAATATTACTCAGCCATAAAAAGAATGAAATCTTGCCATTTGCAATGACATGGATAGAGGTAGAAAGTATGCTAAGCAAAATAAGTCAGAGAAAGAGAAATACCATGTGATTTCACTCATATGTGGAATTTAAGAAACAAAACAAACAAGCAAAGGGGAACAAAAGAGAGGAAAAAAAAACAAGAAACAGACTCTTAACTACAGGGAACAAACTGATGGTTATCAAAAGGGAGGTGGAAGGGGGATGGGTGAAATAGGTGATGGGGATTAAGGAATGTACCTGCTGTGATGAGCACTGGGTGTTGTATGCAAGTGTTGGATCACTATATTGTACAACTGAAACAAGTGTTACACTGCATGTTCACTAACTGGAATTTAAATAAAAACTTTTTAAAAAAAACCTACTATGCTCATACATGCATCATACTGGGCTTCAACCTTTGTTTCTTTCTATTTTTATTTTCTGCAGAGTTCATATTGTCAACCGCAATGTTGTTTACAAAACAGAAAACTGAAAAATTCAGAGTTTTCACACACCCAGACATTTCTTGAAAGTGAAATGGCTGCTTAGAAAAATTTAAGTTATATAACATACTCAAGGAATATGAAATAAGTTTAATGTTTAGCTAAACAAAACAGGAAGATAAGTTTTTGCAAAAGACAATCCAGCAGCATACGTGAAGGTAAAAAAAACTAGCTACAAAGCCTTTGATACATTTTTAAATAAAAAACTAAGTGCTGTTTATTTACTGGGTGCCCAGAAAACATTCAGAAATTGTGTGTCTCATTTCTAATAGTATACTTGCTTAGAAAAAAAGTGAAGGGAACAGTAGAGAATGGTAATTCTCCTTCACCCGCTGGAGAAGAAGAATTAGGCTGAAGGTATGGAGACATGGCCTCTAAGCCCTCTAAGTTGATGTGAGGTGGGCAATCAAAGACAATCCACACCCCTCTGAGCTTCAGACTCAGCAGGGCAGAGGATGACAGTAATAAAAGCAGGCTCTTTGAAATTTTCCTCCTCACTACCTTCCCACAGTCTCTCCATGACTAGACTCTCTGGTAGGATGTTGTAAGTAGACACTAAAAAACCAGAATCATTTCCTCACTGTTACCCTGGACCAATTTTCCTTTTTTATAATTTTCTATTCTTTTAGGCCTTGAAGGCAGCTCTTGTAAAAAGCACCAATCATATGGAGGGGGAGATACGCCACAGCTCTTGCCACAAGAGGTAAGAGGAAGGATGACATTAATAGCTAATGCCTTCAGCATTTTAGCCCTTTGCAAGACCAAGATGGCAGCCCAGCAAAGAAGGTGAGACCTGGGGAAGAACATGCCAGGGCAAAGAAGAGACAGTAGGGACACCTGGGTGGCTCAGTGGTTGAGTGTCTGCCTTTGGCTCAGGGCCTGATCCCAGAATCCCAGGATGGAGTCATGCATCGGGCTCCTTGCATGGAGCCTGCTTCTCCCTCTGTTTATGTCTCTGCCTATGTGTGTGTGTCTCTCATGAAAAAATAAATAAAATCTTTAAAAAGAAAAAAAATAAAAATAAATAAAATTAAAAAGAAGAAGAAGAAGAGACCGTGGAGACTCTGAAAAAGAAAAGGGTTGTTGTCAAAAAAAGTGTGACAATTTTACCATGCCATCAAAACTGTCTTGCATCATCATCTGGCACTTGAACTAAGAGTTCCTGAGCAGAAGTTTGGTGGGTGAAGAATCTAACAGAATTTGTGCTTCCTGCACGTTAAAAATGTCCATAAAAAATTCTATGGGACACACATCAGATGAGGCTTTTATGTCTCTAAGGCCTCCTGACTTGCCCTCAACCATAGGAAACCGGTCATCTACCAGAACAAAAAACCAAAGGTATCTGATGAGAATTTTCTCTGATGATCCTCTTGAATGCTTCTATATCTTATTTTCCCCTGAAAAAGTTTGTGTATGTTTTGCTAATACTGACTCCTAAAGACCATATCATTATGTCCTTACTTGCTTATCTCCACAATGTACAAGATGCTAATCCTCCAACTTTGAGCAAGACTATTTAAATTTATGCTGAATTGGAAATAAGCAAAAATTCATGAAAGCAAAAAACATGATGGACAAAAGAAAATACACACAACCAGGAATTCAAAATCTGTCAGGTTTTCATGGTATTTCTAAATTCCTTTTGTGAAATGGCACCCGACATAACAAGAATCATTAGACCATGGAGTTTGCACAGAAAATGGAACATTGTGCAATGTGATCTAACAACCCATATATTTTTCATTATTCATGGAGTAAAACTAAGAGTAGCAAAACTGCAGGCAAAACAAAACAAAACAAAACAAAAATCTAATATTGATATTATGAGTGATTTTATGAATATATTAAATCATAACTTTTAGTTCAACAACTAAAAATGCAGTAAGCAGTGCATAGAGAGCTAGCTATAGGTTGGATGTTCTCAAAATTTGGACATATGATCAGGAAAGTAAAACCTTTTAAAATTTTAGCTAGTCACATTATTTTTTAAAAATTGTTGTTAGCACTTATTTAGAGTTCTGAGCTAGATCTTTTCTCATCCTTAAACTTTATCACAGCCTTGAAAATCAGGTATTATTATATCTTCTCAAAGGTAGGAAGAAATTAAGGCTTAAAAGAGGTTAGGTATGTGCCAAAAGTTACACATTATTAGGTGCCAGGGCTATTTCTAACAATTTCTTTAAACCTGTTCCATAAACAACAGGCAAAATGTTATATGATACCCACTTACAGAAATATTGCCTCAATCCAATCAATATGAACAGAGTATTAGCTTGCTTAAGAGAACCATGTGACTGACACAGTACTAAGCACTTCGCGTACATTTCCTCATTTAATCAGTACAATAGCTTTAAGAGTATGTCTTTGTCCCTTCAGGTTGCTATAATAAAATACCACAGACTAGTGGCTTATAAGCAATAGAAATTTATTTCTCACAGTTATGGATGCTGGAAGTCCAAGACCAGAATGTCAGCACAGTCAATGCCAGCATGGCCTCCTTCAGGTTGCAGACTGCTGACTTCTCATGGCACCCCCACATGACAGAAGGGACAGGGGAGCTTCTTGGGGTCTCTTTAATAAGGCCATTAATCCCATCCATGAGGGCCCAATCACCTCCCAAAGCCACCACCTCCTAATACCATCACCCTGCACAGGTTCTTAGCATACGAATTTGGGTGAGAGGGGGACATATTCAGTTTATAACAGAGAATTACTTACTATTTCTATTTATAAAGATGAGCTAACCAAGGCTTGGAGAATTAACTTTCCCTAGAAGCACACAGCTACTAAGTGGCAAAGTCAGGACGCAACCTAGTCTGTTGTCCTGCAAAAGTCATGGTCCTAAGCCACTTTGCAATACGTCCTTAACCTTGTCATAACAAAAGCTGAGCTAATCGCCTGAAGAAGAACCAGTTAATACCAACTGGGTAAGTTGCATCAGTCCCACTGTGAAGAGAAAGTACATGACTCCTTTTTTCTTTCTTGACATCATAAACTCCTAGAATTAAAATCAGAAACAATGAAAATGAAAACTTCTCTTGAGAATTACTTATTCTAATTCCATTTTCACCAGAACTTTTGTCATTTTCACCAGAACTTTTGTCATTTGTCATTCACCAGAACTTTTGTCAGATTTGTCATTTGCTTCCCTGAAGTAGGTTTATACAAAGAAAATTAGGTGAGTTCTGTAGAGATGACCAGTCTATGTATCTGGAAAACGTGTTATCTTCCCTTGCAAATGGTTTAAATGGGTTACAAATCCACACCCTGTCCATTGACTTGTTGCAAGCAAACCATTAAAGATAGTGTACCGCTAGATAAATCAACAAAAACCAAAAATGAGTCTGGACCAGCAAATCTGTGGATGAAATCATGGGCCGTGAATCCAATAGAAAAGCTTAAACAGCCACTCAGTGTCCCCCAGGGCAAAGTACAGTGGTTTTAAAAGAGAGCTCGGGAAGTGAACTCTCATTTTTGAAATTCTGGATCTGATATTTAGTACCATGCAAATTTGGGAACTTGTTTAACTTTACTCTGCCTCCATGTTCTTATCTATAGAATGGGAATAACAGAAATCTTATAGGGTTCTCATAAGTAATAGAACCTATATATGGTATCATAGAGCTTGAATGAGTTAACAGTGAAATTTTTATAACAGTGCCTGGCACATACTTATTTCTCAAAAACTGTTAGTTATTATTATCTTTTAGGTCCACAAGCAGCTCAGTCTTAATTGATTAGCCAGCCAGCTAATGCAATCTTCAAATATTTTCTGTTTCATTTCAATTTCTGGATCTCTGTGAAGTGACAAACAAGAGAATGCTACCTATGGTTCATGCATACTTCATTCAACCACATATTCAGCCAACGTAAAACCAGCTTTTCAATCCTCAGTACTCAGCCTGTTAAAGTTATTTTAATTCCTAAAATCAAATCAAATTCTATATTACAAAGCTGAAATGAGTCATACAATCTCTTTCCCTCACTTAAAAGTGTAATGACTGAAACAAGGAAAAAATGCTGGTTTTATGTTCCATTAAGATGGTGATTTTAAAAATCCTTAATGAAATCTTTTGAATACCTCATAGAATAGGACAGAGCATATCTTTCGTAAACACAGAGGCTTTCAACTCTAAGACTAACCCCCTGACAATTTCAATGTTGTGAGTGTACTTGCAAAGGAAAAAAAATGTTAAAAACTACAATAGGGCAAACATGAAGAGAGTTCTAAAGCAGTTTAAAAATCCAATGTAAAGTTACCTTTGAGAAAACATACTGCCAAGGAGACATATACATGTTTTATATCTATTTATTTAGCAACTCTGGATATACATGATTTTTACCACAAGATGTTAAAAGTAGTTAGCTGTTGGTGATTGTTAACTATCCGCTTTATGCTTTCTAAACAGTCCTCATTTAAGTAAGAAGTATGTAAACTATAATTAGAAAAAAAGCTATTTTCATTTTGGAAAAGAGAGAAATGTGAACACTAATAGAATTTTTGTGGAGTCCTAAACATTCTGACGTATGATAGAAATATGAAATGATACTTTTCCAGTCAAATAATCAATGTGTGATAATTGATGGTCTGGCCACCTTGTGAGCTCTTGGAAGAGTCAGATGGGAAATGACCTTGAATTAGGTGGTGTCTATGAAATCAAAACACTTTAAAAAACAGGCTGTTAGATTACCACCCTCTTATTGTAGATTACATATTCTGAACTGATCACAAACTAGAGTGCGGTTCATTGGGAGTATCATTCCTTTCCAAAGTATGGGATTCCTGCCTTATGCCAGCAAGGATCACTTTAAAATACCACCGAGATAAACAATGTCTTTCACTTATGAATTCCAACTGATTGCAGGGGAACTTTAAAGTCCTAGCAACACTGTTGCTATAGCAATGCAACCTGATTAGATATTCTTAGCAACCAGCCACAACTGACACCCACAGTCCCTTCATTTATTCCAAGAAGAATAATGTTGACATTCCAATTTTTAAAATATTCAGATCTCAGTGATAGACATCTATGGTTGAGAGGCCTGTGAGATCCAAAGGAAAAAACGAGTTAATAAATAATGCACCTGGGTCTTGAACACATCCTGTAGGTATAACAATAAACACATATAAAAGTGTATTGTACACAGTAGTAAGTAAAAAAGGATTTCATTTAGCCCTTGGAGTATATATATGTAAATAATAGCAGAATCCTTGAATTTAGTATTGCATAGCTGAAGTTTACATGCTTTTCAGACAAATTGTATATTCTTTCAGAGTGCAGGAACAGAGATGATAAAATTACATTTGCAACAACAAACAGCAAGAATTTGACATTTTGATTCTAAAGCTTTCATGAGGACTAGAGTCACACTTGAAAAACCAGGTACCACTGAGAAAGAGGGTATGACTCATTATAAGGATGCATAGCACAAGTGTGGCCTTGATATCACACATGCTTAAGTCAGAGCTGATGTGAGGGACTGATTGAGTTACTGCTTTGAAAGAAAGGATCTGTCACATTCTGAGAAGGATAAGATTTGAAGACTAAATTCTGGAGCTATCCTCAGGCTGATCTTAAACAGGAAGGCCAGATGCATGATCAGATCTATGAAGGCTCAGAGAAGACAATGACAGCCCAGAAATCTGCAAATATGACCCATGTTTCTATAATTAAATGAAGGATGCTTTTCTATAAGCACAGATCCTGAATCATTCTGTTTTGACATGGGAAATAAACCAAATGCATTCCCCCCTCCCCTAGAGTGGCTACATTTTAGTGGTTAATAATCCAATCTCTCTATATATGTGGTTTCTATTACAAATGGAGATGAGGAGTGAAAAGGAATTAACCAACCAGAAGCAAAGATATGCTTTATTGTTGTTCTCATTGCCTTTAAAAGTCATTAAATTTGAGCCATGAATATGATGTTATGAAAATAATTACTCTCAGCTAAGCTACAGAATTAGGAAGCCCTTTTGAGAGGTCCCCAATTTTGGTAAGTTACTTTAAAAGAGCAAATCTATATAAAATATGCATAAAATTTTTTTTGCACATCCCTCAGATAACAATACAATACTTCCTAAGAAAATCTATACAGCTAGAAGAATGTTCATCCCAGCAGGCTAAGATAACAAATAACTTAAGTGGAGACAGTCTAAAATATATAAAAATGTGGCATTAATTATGGTGTTTTGTATCATGAAATATCATTCTACAATCCCCTTACCTATGATTTGAAACCTAAAAAGTGCAAAAAAAAATCAAAAGTATGTATATTTATATATTGTATATAAACACAATCTCACTAGAACTCATTTGACACCAAAACCTAATTGGAAGTGAGACTACTCAGAGGATTTATTTATCTTACACAGTGTGATTATTCTTATGTTTCACTGCAGAAATATCCCTGTGTTTGATTAGAGGGTGCTGCTCCAGACACTGCTGAAAATGTTATCAAATAAATATACTTAACTATAATATTTCAAAAATTCAAAAAAGTCTGAATTCTAGGGGCACCTGGGTGGCTCAGTCAGTTAAGCGTCCAACTCTTGATCTCAGCTCAGGTCTTGATCTCAGGGTCAGTTCAAGCCCCATACTGGACTCCAAGCTGGGTGTGGAGCCTACTTAAAAAAAAAATTCTGAATTCTAAAATATCACTACAAGAGTCATCCATAAAGAATAGTGGACACTCCGGACGCCTGGGTGGCTCAGCAGTTGAGCGCCTGCCTTTGGCTCAGGGCATGATCCCAGAGTCCCATGATCGAGTCCCACATCCGACTTCCTGCATGGAGCCTGCTTCTCCCTCTGCCTGTGTCTCTGCCTCTGTGTGTGTGTCTCTCATGAATAAATAAATAAAATCTTCAAAAAAAAAAAGAATTGTGGATATTTATATTTAGGAGAAAAGGGCATGTTAAAAACCATGTATACACCTAGTGTCCTCTCTACCTGAAATATTCTCTCCCTGACTCTTACACAGTTTTTTCCTTCTCATCCTTCAGGTCTGAACTTACAAATTTCCTCCTAGAGCTAGTTCCCATGTACCATGTCTAAAGAGAATGCCTGCATTTACTGTCCTCTCATATGCTGTTTATTTCCCTCATAGCAACTATCACAATCATGGATGAATTTGTTTGTTTCTTCACTTGCATATCTAGTGACTATCTCCCCCAACTAGTGCCAGGGCAGAGACCTTATTTGTCTTGTTCACAGCCTCTAGCAAAACATCAGGCACCTGGTCTGTACTCAGCATACGTTTGCTGAATGAATAAATGAGTAAACGAATGAGTTTTTGTAAATAAATGTGCATTAAAAGATGAAAAAAGACCTAATTTAACAATTTGGTGGAAGTAGGGGTTTTTTTTCCTTTGAGGCTTATCTTTGTGTTTAAATTTTTCTGTGGGGAAAAATGTATTCTTTTTTGTAAAAGAGGGAACGGGTTTTAAGTGATCAGTATAATAGTGATTGAATTGATTCACATCACACCAAACACTTTTTTCAAAGCACTTATTACAAAAAATACACAATCTTCTATCAAGAATTTCTTCAGTCAAGATCACACAGAGCAATTCTTCTAAAATGAGAAGGCAGGAAAAATAAAAGTGAAAGATAAAAGTAAGCCCCAGTAGAGGTTCCACATTTCTTCTTTTGCCCTCCACCATGTGTGAATTATTATGTTATTTGTTCTTCTGTCTAAATCCCAAACCAAAGTGCTGCCATATTATACCATAAGCACAGCGGTGTGTGTGTGTGATCTCTCCTAACAATGAAGCCTTGGAAAACAGGGAATCTAACAAATCTCTGGGTTCATTTATGAAGATAAGATGAAAATGAGAAGCACATACCTACTTTATTAAGGCAAGACATTTTTTTCAATATACAATTAAGCATTTACAAAAATGATTTATCACAGTGAGTCACTATGGATTACAAAGGACATACAACAACCGAATGCTAAAAATTCCAAGTCCATTCCTAAGACACTTTCTATCCTCAGGAGAGGTTGAGCACTGAGCAAGAAAATGTACCAGACATCCTCTTACCCAATTGCAGTTTCTAGAACTATAGGATATTGGGAAACAGAAAAGTCAGTTATTTACACAAAATATTCTCAATATGTTTTTCTTCAACCTCCAGACATGTTTTCAGGTAAACTACTTTAAATTTCCTGGTGTTTGTAGACTTTTTGCATCCTCTGTTTTGTTTTTATTTTACCTTTTCCAGATTAACAACTGGGCCCTTTGCTGTAAATTTGGAGGTACTCCAAAAAAAATGGATCTGGAAAATGAAGAAACACACACTGAACACATAAAATATAAAAATAACTGATGTTGAACACGTGGCTGGCTCAACCCAAAGAGCATGTGACTCTTGATCCAGCATAGACTGAGAGTTCAAGCCCCACAGTGGGCATAGACTTACTTAGGAAAAATAAAAGTAACTAATGTATATTTAAAATAGTCTCAGACTTTTTTGGACACTGTCATTTCCAGAATACATTTAAACCAAAGAACAGCATGGATTTGCCATCATTTTGAGGAATCCACTCAACACCACATCCATGTCACTCAGCTCTTGCTCTAATTCCAGAAGCAGCTCCAAAAAAACAAAACAAACAAGCAAGTAAAAGCTCCACCAACCAGAATAGTGTTCTCCTTTAACTGTGTCTCTGTACGCTTATAATTTAAAATCTTTGGTTCATGCATGGTGGAAGAACCAGTTCTTGACAGCCCTCCATGTATACTTCTGTGGGCAGGTGTGTTGTATTGTCATTTAAAACCTGCTGTTTAGGACAAATTGAATTCTTTCTCTGGGACCTCTTAAGTGAGGCAGCTGAAGATCAGCAGCTGCAAGTTTTTTGCTTTATTCCCCAGCTTGTCTTTGTTAGCTCTGGTCACTGAGGCCTTTTCCCTAATGAACAGGCTCAGTCTGTGGGGCAGCTGGACCAGATTGCTCCCATTCAGCACTTAGACATGCAATACAGAATCACAGAGCCAAATCCGCCGACAGCCAGCAAGGATTGTGCTTACTTTAAGTAATGCAGAGTCTGAAATATTAGATAATAAAATCACTCCATTAATGATACAAAATTCAAAGCGACCACTTGATTCAATAATTTTCCTCCTAAGTTCTCCAAATAGTATTTGGATATGTTTATTCCACATTAAGATCCTCAATAACAAAGGCCTATTTCAGGGACCCCAACCGTGTAACACGCATGAATTAAATGGAAATTCTTATATCACCTATTTTATTTTTTGTAAGTGACTTTCAAAATTTTGACCTAAAAGTGGCTTATAATCAGAGGTCACAAATATTCTTTCTGGTATGAGAATTAAATTTCCTGTCTAAAAATTCCAGTCTTAACTAAAACTAAAATAACATTTCCATTGGCATATCAAAACTAAATTCTAAAGTCAGTCTTGCAAAAACAAACAGATGGTAATCATGTGAGGTTCTTCTCTAACTACAAATACAAGACGTATGTACAATAAACTCCACTCAACTGCTTTTAAAACACAATAATGTGTATCACTCAAAGCATTATGCAGTGTTTAGGGTCCTGTGCAATTGAAAAATCCTGAAATCACAACCTGCGTTCTTTTTCTATCAAAAATGTAGTTTAAAAGGAAAAACAAGAAAATTCCATTCAGAGAAAAAAATGCAAAAACTTAATAAGTGAATGATGTGGGTACAATCTTGCCAGGATAAACCTACTATAAAATGTAAGAATTAGAACTGCACATAATGGTGGCTTCAAAGATGAAAATGTATGCTGTTCCTGAAACTGGAAGATTGTGGAGCAGATGAACTGCAATGCATGAACTCACCAGCCTGGATTTACACGGTCCTCAGAAACAGCACTTTGCAATTCCCGAATGCTGCATTTTCATTTTTTTTTTTTGATGCCACATTACAATAGTAGGACAGTATTGTCTCATATTTAGTTTGCAATCCGCTCCAATGCTGGCTTTCATTTTCACCATGCTTGTGTTTGTATAACATTGTCTTATTCATTCACTTTTATCTATTTTCTTCTGTTTTTAAATCTTAATGCTACACTTCAAGGTACAAACTTCTTCAGCACCAATAAACTCAGTATGCATGCTCTGTTTCGCAACCCATGTCATTATTTAAATGCAGTGTGATTCTACATAATATTTCCTTACATCGAAGTCTTTCAGAATTTTTTCTCTGAGGAATAGCTTTCTTATAAAGATGGGGAGAATAAAACATTCTCAGTGAAGCACATGGGAATTAAGACATTCCTACCCATTTAGGCACAAGGTATTCTGGGTATCCTATAATAGAACTATTGATTATACACAGTTTCTCAGTGTAGTTGTCAGGTAAAAGGAAATCTTTGGGGACTCTGTGGCCAGGGCCAGACTTAGCCACCTGCTTCTCCAGGACAGCAGAGCATGTAGCCATATGTGTGAGAACTCCAATCTGAAAAGCTTAATGCTTACTCTGCTCTCCAGAGGCCAAGATGAAGGTCAAATATTTATACTAACAGCTCCAGAAAACAATCAGGTCAGGTAATTCCATATACTATATATTTTTTGTTTTTCTTAGAAGTTTCTTATAAGTTTTCTTACAACATTTGATCAAAGCATCTACTCTAAAAGATAAAATTGATTTTTGTTTTAAATAAGTGTTTTGGAAAAGCAATGGATGCTATATAACCAATGTATGTTTCATCAGTAATTTTTTAAAACCATTTACTTTCTCAGCCTAAATAAAATGCTAGCATTTCAGTTCCAGAATATAAGATATGAAGAGTAAACATTTTCCTTCTAAATTTTCTACTAATTGTTAGCAATTTTTGATGTATGTAGTTTTCTAGAGAAATGTATTTGCCAGATTCACAGTGGATTCATAACAAAGTTCTGTATGTTTAAAACAAAATGTAGGGAGAACCTGGACCAAAAGATGGTGAAATGATTATTTTTTAAACAAAAGTTCATTTAATTTTTAATTTAAAAATTTATTTACACTTTAAAATGGGAAATACCTTTACATAGTCCCAGATATATCTGTGAATTAAATCCTTACACATCAAATCACTGGATCAAATAAATGGATTTGTAACTTTGATTTGTTTTTTATTTATTTATTTATTTATTTATGATAGAGAGAGAGAGAGAGGCAGAGACACAGGCAGAGGGAGAAGCAGGCTCCATGCACCGGGAGCCCGACGTGGGATTCGACCCCGGGTCTCCAGAATCACGCCCTGGGCCAAAGGCAGGCGCCAAACCGCTGCGCCACCCAGGGATCCATGTAACTTTCATTTGTATTGCCAAATTTCCCTCTATAAAAGTTGTACCCATTTACACTCCTACCAACAATCTATGAGAAAAGATTGTTTAGCCACATCTTGTAACACAAAATGTTTTCATATTTACTAATCTGAGAGATAATAAACGGAATCTCAATGTGTTTACATGTGTACTACTCTAGTGAGTAAAGTCATGCTTTTTATCTTATTTTGAAGAGACATTTATATTTCCTTTTCTGTGAACTATCTCCTCCTTTATTTCTATCTTTAATTGTTCATTGGTCTTTTTCTTATTAATATTTGAGAGCCCTTTGTATATTAGATAAATTAGCCCTATGTCTGTGATATGAGTTACAAATTTTTCCCCCTGATTTGGAGATTATTTCTTGAATTTTATTTATGGTAATCTTTGCGTGCAGAAATTATTTAATATAGTTATCAATTTATCAATTTTCTTTCTTATGGCTTTTTTTTAATGTCATATAGTTAGAAAGCTTTTCCCTAATTTTATAAAAATATTTTCCTATGGCTTATTAAAATATTTCTTTTATGCTTTCATTCTTCACATTTAAATCTTTAGTTCAATGCTATTTATTGTGGTGTCACATAAGATTATTTTTTCAAAATTGATCATTGTCCATATAGCAATTATTGGTCCCTCCAGACTTGAGATACTACCTTATTATATACTCGATCCTCATATGTACCCCTCTATTCCAAAACTATGTTCTATGTTTTATAGTGGTATGATTTTTTAAAATATCTAATACAATATTTTAAAATATTTGAAATATCCAGCCTAGTCCTCTTCCCCTCAATTATTATTCTCCTTTTCAAGCAACTTTTGGTCAATTTTCGATTCTTTATTTTTCATTTGAATGTTAGATTCAATTTGTCAAGTTAAAAAAAAAGAGAAAAACCAGTATTATTTTTGGAGGCATGTTAAATATATAGATTAATTCAGGAAAAACGTATATGATACTGATTTTCCTATGTGAAAACATAGTGTGCCTTTCCATGTGTTCATGTCTTCTTTTGAGACCTTGGGAATATATATAAACGTTTTTCATAAAAGACCATACATTTCTCATTTTGTTTATTCCTAGTCATTTTATCGTTTATGTTGCAATTGTAATTGAAGTACAAAGAACTGCAAGATAAGATTTCCATATGCAAATAAAACACACAGGTTACTAAAACCACTAAAATATAGTGCTATACAGGCAATAAAAACTTCAGTGAAAACATGTTACAGGAGTGGGATCATGTTGATGACTGCACAAAAGAGTGTCACCTGAAGCATTAATAGGTGTCTCCCAACAGACAAAGAGGCAAAGACACTTCAGATGGATGGAGAGGTTTGTACAGAGCCACAGAGAGAGAAAGTCTGTACAGAGCCCGAGAGAAAGAGGTAATTTGATGTATTGCAAATTGTTGCCCTAGAGCAAATCTGTCAGACTCAGACAGAGTGGGAGGAGATGAGGCCACAAAGGTGGACAAGGGCCCAATCACAACGGGGATTTATGTCCTGCTAAAGGCTTTGGACTTTACAGACACTGAAGGGTTATAAACAGACAAGATCCAAAGTGCTCCCAAAGGATTAGCAAAATAGAGGCCATTTCAATTTCCAAGGTAGGAAACAACAAAAGTCTGAAATAAGGAGATCAAGGAGTGGATTAAAGAGATGCTTGGGAAGTAGAATGTTAGGACTAATAAATGATAGACTAGGGAAAGTAAGAGAGAAGATTCCAGCTTTTTGGTGTGAGCAGATGCCTGGCCAGGATTAGAGAGAGAACTTCAAGGAGATGGACAAACAGCGTAATTGAAACGTACTATTATAGTCAGCATCCTCATTTGGTGATGGTTTATCTCACATTCACCTGAGAGCTAAAGAGAAGCCAGAAGCAGGACAACAGAAATCTAGGAAATCTCAAATGCTGAGTGTGGTGGAGAAAGGAAATCCTTGCAAGGACTTCCTGACTGAGGAATGACCAGATTGGTAAGTGGAATTTTACTCAGTGGTGTCTCAGAATCCAGTACAGGACCAAATTCATAAAGTATGAATGGTCACCAGGGTCAAAGGTAAAATAATATTTGAATAACTTTCACCTAATCAAAAAGCATAGGGACACTTGAAATGCTTTGAATCTGGGGTGGAAAGGAGAAATCTTAATTAAATGTTTAGTAATCTGACATTCCTAGAATATTTAAAAATATATCAACCATTGAACACAGTCTTCCCTTTGGGAGTTTTGCTTTACAATTCATGTTTTTTTTTCTTTATAATAAAGATATTTTTATTAACATCCAATTATAAAGGTTTTTACATTATTACTAAAGAAAAGTGAAAGGACGAGAAAATAAATTGAAAAGGAAGAGGATATTCAACATTCATCTCAAACATGAGCCCAAATTTTGTAGAAACCATTTCCTGTGTCTTTTGTAAACAATTAGAAAAAAACATATAAAAAGGTAGTCATTCTGGGGCATCTGGGTGGTGAGTTGGTTAAGCGACCGAATCTTGGTTTCAGCTCAGGTTATGATCTCAGGGTCCTGAGACCTAGCCCTGTGTGGGGCTCTCTGCTCAGTAGGGAGTCTGCTTAAGATTCGCTTTCCCTCTACCACTCCCCACTTTCTCACTCTCTCTGTCTCTCAAATAAATAAAAAAATCTTAAAAGAAATAAAAGTAGCCATTTTTCCTCACAGTGATGATAGTATGGGTAATGAAGAGGATAATAATGAAATCAACAATCCTAATGTCATTGATTGGTCATGTAATAAGAACCTATGTAAAGGTACTGGGTGTTTTGAGTGGACTACATGTGTGCACACATCTAGTTTTCGTGGTTTACTCAAAACATGACTCTAGCTGACATATTCAGGTTTTCTCAACTTCTATTCTCATGGATTTTTTCGTATCATTCTATATTCCTGAAAAATTTGAAGCTCAGTTATCAGAATACCTTTCTTTCATAAACACATTGGCCAGTGCAGTATGATGGGGATAATATTGGACAGTAAATTAAAATATTAGACAGTAAATTAAAATAACACAAACTTTGGGTCACCTGGCTGGGGTTCAGTCAGTAGAGCATGTGACTCTTGATCTCAGAGGTATGAGTTCAAGCCCCATGTAGGGCATAGATCTTAATTTTTTTTCTAAAAGGAAGAGAATTTATTTTTTTTTAAAAAAAGAAGAGAATTTAAAACAAACAAACAAACAAACACAAACTTCACTCTCAATTGTCCCAACCTAAGTACATGTTATTGAAAAAGTCTTTTTACTCTCTAGACGACAGTCATTTCTTAGACCTTCAGATATCACATTCCCACACTAATTTGCTATCATGTTTGCCAAGAAAAGCGAGAAAGAATTCTAGGGGCATCAAAAAAAATTAAAATCTACAGCAAAATACTTTATATTTTGCATTGTGACAGGAGATATAAGCTCTTATTTTTTTCTTTTTCTTTTCTTTTATTTCTTTGTTGTTTTTTTTTTGTGTTGGGTTTTTGTTTTTTTTTTTTTTTTGAGGATGAGGAGAAAGAGGTGGGGATGAAGAGGAACACTTCGCTGGAAATTTCCTACTAATTTTGTAGTACAAAATTTTAAATGTTCTTTTTAAATTTTTTTATTATTTTTTAATTTTTTTAAAATTTTTTTTAATTAATTTTTATTGGTGTTCAATTTACCAACATACAGAGAAACACCCAGTGCTCATCCCGTCAAGTGTCCGCCTCAGTGCCCGTCACCCATTCCCCTCCACCCCCCGCCCTCCTCCCCTTCCACCACCCCTAGTTCGTTTCCCAGAGTTAGGAGTCTTTTTAAATTTTTAAATTAAATGTTCTTTAGTGAATATTGCAGAGGAAAATGGGAGGTGTAATGCATGGCAGGAAATTATTTATTGTAATATTTAAAAAGGCATAATGCACACATATATGGCATTTTGTATAATACATGTGTTACAATATTTAATATATGTATGTATGTATTTTATACATATACAAGTATGGAGACAAGATTCTTGCTAAATTTATAGTCATTTTTCTGATTTCTCCTATTTTGATGTTCAGTTAAAATATATGTGAAAAAGAACATACACAGAAAGATTTCTCCAAATTAATTTCAAAGTGTGTTCATATTTGGAAGATGAAAATTAGGGATTTTTGAATTTAAAAAAAAAGGTACTGTGATCAAATATGTTTAGCCAATGCTTACTTTAAAAAAAAAATTCAGTGACATGAAAGGTTCTGAGAAATCCTGCAGTAGAGAAATCTGTTCAATTTTGTTTAACACACAGTTACCAAATTTATTTAATGAGATGCTCTATTTTTTTTAACCAACCACCTATTAATATCTCATGAACCTCTAGTGCTTTGCATAACACCATTTGGGAAAAGCTGATCAATGCAATGTGTTTCAAATAAGCAGCAGCCATGTATAAAATAAAAGACATTCCCTCAAAAAATTTTTAAAAATTAATTTTTAAAAATGACACCCAACATTGACTCTAAACTATGCTTGCTGAGCACTTCTTATTCACTAACATTTCAACCTAAAAGTCATCCAGGAAAACCCAGCAAATGCATATGATCCATGTGGATGAGACTGAATCAAAGGCAGAGGACACTTCTGGCAAATGGTACCAAGTATTACAGTTGTTAAAGACCATCACTCATTTTAGGCACCAAACTTCTTATGAATTATACCCTAAGGGCTCAGTGGGCAAGGGGGAAATTGCACCTACAAGAAGGCAGGCATAATTGACTTCTGCATGAAAGAGCCAGTTTGCCCTTGGCAAAACAACCAAATGCACCTTGAAAATGGCAATTATTTATTATCACTGGATTATCTAAGATTTATGAGACACTCACAATGTGTCAGACTCTGTATAAAAATATTAGTCTCAACTAACAGAGTTTGTATAATTCCAGTAGATTTTAAGAATAAAATATGAAGAATTAAGATCATCATATTTAGGACCACATGCTCAAAAGATGACCTTTGTATAGGTTACAATTTCCCACATGCTATCTAATTAGACAAAGTAGTCAATGGCACCAATGTTTTATGAAAACTGGCCCCACAATTAGAAAATAATGGCCAAAATATTTGTGTACACATATACTGTGAAAAAAGAACACAATGCAACATTCTCCCCAAGCAGGGAGAATCTTTTTTTAAGTGTTTAGCTAGAAATGGGTGAAAAATCCATGAGATTTATGGATATATCACCTCTGCATCCGAAGGATTTCAAGTGAAGAGCTGGTTGTGTCTATAAAGCATATTTTACATTAGTAGTTTTGAGCAAGGGGAACTCCTAGAGTTGGTCTGTCAGAAATTCCACAGAACAGGGATATATGTGCAACTTGAAATATTTACATAGTCCTACCACAGGAAAATTAATTTTGTCATAATCTTGACCAGTAAGACACATGACAGACACAGAGTACAAGTGCACTAGGAGAGAACCCTAAAATTTATGTGGGTTAAAATAAATGAAATATTATGACAGTTAAGTGAATGGTGCAATAAAAGGAACTATTCTTATTGCATTCTATAAGAATAGGACATGTTTTAAGTGAGTATATGTTTCCCTTTTTTAATATAGTTTTATTGAGGTATAAATGACGTACAATAATCTGTGTATAAAGAGTACAGTTATATGAATTTTAATACATATGTATACATGTAAGCTATCACCAGAGTTAAAATAATGAACATATTCATCAATTCGTATCAAATTACAAAACTAAAACAATTTAGTAATGAGTTTGATGTTCTTTCTTTTTTTTTTAAATTTATTTATTCATGAGAGACACAGAGAGACGCACAGTCTCCAGGATCCTGCCCCCGGCTGAAGGCGGCGAGAAACCTCTGAGCGCTCCCCTGGGCTGCCCTGATGTCCTTTCTTCAAGGGGAAATGGTCCATAGATTCAGGAAGTGCAGTGACTCACAAGTAGTGGCACACTCTTCCTGAAGGATTTTGGGTAACAGCCTGTTTTATAGAACATTAGAAGAGACATGGAGAAACAGGGTATGATTGGCTAGGAAGTGAGGATTTCCTTATAAGACCACCAGGTCCTATTTTCTAAGTAAGGTAGACTAACCAAGGCTGAGCTGGAGGATTGTGATTGATGTGTGTCAGGTTTCCTTGACAGTGAGGCATTTGTAGTCTGCAAACTACAAATTAGGTTTGGATTTAGGTTTGGACTTAGGTTTGGATTTGTG
Source organism: Vulpes vulpes (assembly GCF_048418805.1). Classification (NCBI taxonomy): domain Eukaryota; kingdom Metazoa; phylum Chordata; class Mammalia; order Carnivora; family Canidae; genus Vulpes; species Vulpes vulpes. The sequence continues at coordinate 32,851,004 of NC_132783.1, forward strand.
TGGTGGCCCAGGCCACTGGAACTGCCTCCATTTTGTAGGTCCTAATATATAAATTAACTACATCATTTCAAAAGCTTCCTCATAGCCTTTTGTAATCTATGTCTCCCTACTCTTGTTCTCATCCCTAGGAACTCACTGATCTGCTATCTGTCACTTAGGGATTAGTTTGCATATTCTAGAATTGTATTTATATGGAATAATGCAGTATGTGTTTGTATTATGCCTGACTCATTTCATTTAAATAATAATTTTGAGATCATCTGTGCTGTATGTATCAATAGTTTTTCTCTTTTTTTTTTTTTAACCCATTTACCAGTTGATGGACTGTTTCAAGTTTTGGACTATTATAAATAAAGCTGCTATAAATATTTGCATACCAGTCTTTGTATGGACTCATGCTTTTCTTTATGTTGGGTATATATTTAGAAGTGAAATGGCTGGATATGATAAATATATGTTTAACTTCTTAAGAAACTGTCAAATTGTTCTTGAAAGTGATTGTTCCATTTTACATTTCCACCAGCAGTATACGATGTTGGAAAGGATGTGGAATCCTCACCAATACCCTAGAAAAATGGACCATCCTATCAAAAGCCCAATGTATATATCACAAAGAATTTTTTTCTAAACATATTTCAATTTTTTATTCCATATAAATATAATTCTATAACGGACTCACATTTTCCATCTTTGAATTATTACATACTATGTAGGGCAAATAGTCAAGAATAAATAGCTCTTTGCTTCACTTTGACTTTCAAATTAGGATTTAGTTTGTGTGAATGGTAAAATTTTCATCTTGAAATGCAGGTTTATAGATATAGACAAAGTCTTTCAACTACTAAAAGTTTATATTTACACACCAAGACTAAGGCTTGGGGAATATAAAGTATACTTGGAGGAACAAAATATAAACTTCATTCTGATAAGATCTTTTGCAAGGAGGATGTATGATAGGGAAATGAATGACATGGAAACTCATGATATGATGTAGAGAAAGTCCCTTCTTATAAGAAATGGGCAAGACTATTTAGATACTGAGGGTGGGTGTGAATTAGGGGAGAGATAGGTAAATGATGTGGAGAAATGAAAATGTTTAGGAATATTGAAACAAGCATTCTGGCTTCCTATTTACAATGCAAACATCAGGAGGATTGGAAGGAAAAACACCCAAATACATCTGGGATAATCCAAGACTATTGACAGCAAGTGTTCTATTTCTCTAATCATAGAACAGATTTCATTTCAGACCCCAGAGTACAGTCTCCAGGCAAAGTGAACAACTTGTTGAAGGCAGAGGGAAGTCAGCAAAGGACCAAAATGATCCTCTCCCCACCAGGGAGACGAAGGGAAGAAAGGAAAGAATACATGTTGACAAAGGGCAAATAGCACTTACTAGGAGCTGAGCATTGAATTGACTGAATAACCCAAAGAGGATTTCGAGGTGCTACCAAGATGTACTGGATGACTATTCATTGGCAATTTTTGTCTTATCCTTGATCTGTATTATTCCTTGTTCCCTCCACCAATACAAATATAGAAGCATCATAGGCACTGAAACACCATTAAGGAGTAATGGTGTTCTAAGAAAAGGCTATATAAAAAATGGGAAATCATTCAATGTTTTTTATATCTATTTCATAGTATATGCATTCTACACATCCTACGTATTTGTCAAATTCATTTATTTCTCTCCATTTCCAAACCCCTAGTCTAAGCTACAAACATCTCTCACCTGAAATAACACTACAGCTATCTCCTGAATTATTTCGCTGAACTAATTTTCCCTCATAAAGAATTTTTTAAACTAATGAGACTTGATCACGAAAATGTGCATTCTGAGTGCTGTCAAAACTTATTTTTTAAGGTTTTATTTATCTATTTATTTTAGAGAGGGAGTGTGCAAAAGAGTATGCAAGTTGAGGGAAGACCAGAGGGGGAGAGAAAAGGAGGGGGAAAGAATCTCAAACAAACTCCACACTGAGCAAGAGCCCGACCTAGAGTTGAGATCATGACCTGAGCCAAAATCAAGAGTCAGGTGCTTAAGTGATGGAGCCACCCGGGTGTCCCCAAAAATTTTATCAGTAAAGGAAACTCCATAGTAATTCTTAGCTAATTCTCCCATGAGTAATTGACCTAGCTTACATAATAATATTTAAATTTTGTAAAGAATCCCATGATTTCTCTTTTTGCTATTAGTTGCAATGAATTTACCAGTAAAGGATAGTATGTCTACTTGTTTATTGCAGTTTGTGGCAAAAGCATAGAAAAAGAAATGTCCTTTCTACAAGCATCAAAGAGAATCTGCAAAAATGTTGCTCTCTCAGAGATTATGTCAAAATTATTACAAGAAAATTGGTTACATCAATATATGTTTTTATTAATTCATTCAGTATTCCACTAGATCCTAGTCTCAGCATGTAAACCTACCTAGTAATGAAGAAGGTGCTCCTGATTGTCAAATGGAAATATGTTTGTGTGTATAGATGAGCTAAGGAATGCAATTACCACTAGAATGTAGGCTTCATGTACATGGGAACCTCATCTGGTTTAGCTCTATACTTCTAGTACCCACAACAGTACATGACATATAGAAGACATACAACAGGAGAGACAGAACTGGAGGAGGTATATATTAAAATATCTATTACAAGGAATGGCTTTTGCAATTTGGAGGCTGGCGAGGCAGGTCTGAACTCCATATAGGTAGATCATCAAGAAAGGCAAACTGGAACTCTCAGGAATAGGCTGAGCTGCTATTCACAAGAGAATTTTTCTTCATTAAGAAGACCTCAGTTCTGTTTTTAAGCCTTTTGTCTGAATTAGGACCACCCAGATTATTTAGGATGATCTCCTTTATTTAAAAGTCAGTAATGGACTACAATCATATCTACAAAATACCTTTACAGCAACACCTAGTTTAGAGTTTGATGATATAAGTGGGAACTGTAGCCTAGCCAAATGGACACATCAAAATGACAATTACACTAACCATACATATGTAGAGGGATGGGGTGGGGTGGGGTGGAGGTGGAGAGTAGATAGCAAGAAGGGGAGAGGAGACTGCTGGTGCTCTAAGCATATTCTGTCCTGGTTGAGGGTAGAAGATCTATACAAACAAGCAATGGATTATTCCCTTCTTTGTCTACCAATCCCAAATTGGTGTTTTCTCTTTTTTTGGAGTGCTATCACTTGAAAATGAAATGTTGATCTACATGGGTACATTAGAGATGATAAGTTGGAATCTCTTTCCTGGAAAAGACTCAAGCATGGACATGTAACTCTTAGATACACAAAGACAGGTATAAAAAATTCTCTTGCAAACTTGCTGGACGTTAAAGAACAAAGAAGCATCTGGGATTAATAAAAAAAAAAAATAATTACTCAGAATGGGGTGTTATCTAACACCTGAGAGAAGGAACTTTCATACATTGACTATTAGAGATTCTGATTATGCCAGCCTTCTTACATCCTCAAAGCTATTGTTTTGGCTTAATACCTACGTTATTTTAGAAAACCATTTGTTCAGTTTGCTAAAATGCTATAATTTAAACAATGACTATTGAGCTATGAAATTAAATGTTAATTTTCAATTTTATCCTGGAAGGATACAGTCATAAACTACCCCAAATCAAAAATGCACATGCATGCATATGTATGTGTGCTTCCTTATAATTAATTGGTTTAAAAGCATTTATTACTTTTACAGTACTCTAAGCAGAGTATTAATATACTACATGTTACCAGTAAACCATCAGGCTCCATGACCTCCCTTCATGCCTTTTAAAACTAAACTTTTAAACTAAAACTTTTTAAATCATCAAGCTCCCTGATCTCCCTGCATTCCTTTTTAAACTATACTCTTTCCAAGATCTCTGATGAATTTCCACCATTTTGAGGAGTTGACAAGATTATTCCACAAGGCTTCAGGATATTTTCTGAAACTATTCATTTATCTTAACATCTGGTAATCCAGAGACTTACATTATGAAAGTATAATGAGAACATACTGTACAAAGCTGCTGAGCCTTTCAGAGGCACCAGAGCTTATTTTTATCCCCAGAATCAATTAGCTACAATAAACATAAAACACCACTACAAATAGAAGGAAATTTAGTAGGTAAATATTATGGCTAAGAGGAATCAATGAATCAGTACGACCACATGTTTTATCATATGTTTGTGTCTACAGTCTTCACTTTCATCGATATTATAAATGTAAATTATCTTATTAAAGTTATTTATGAATTTCTGCTATCCTGTTAAGCAAGAATTTTTAACTTGGAAACTGATAACCTCTTTGTATCTCAGTTTTCTCATTCAAAACATGACAACTAGATCTCCACGGTTACCTCTAGTCCTAGTGTTGGTTTTTATCTACTTGAAAAACAACTTGGAGATTTATTTACACATAAATTAAGTAACATTTGCCTATACAGAATCAGCAGAATCATTCCCATGTGACCTGGCACACCTAGAAAAATCTTCCTCCTGGGCAGCCCAGGTGGTTCAGCGGTTTAGCGCCACCTTTGGCCCAGGGTGTGATCCTGGAGTCCCGGGATCGAGTCCCGCATTGGGCTTTCTGCGTGGAGCCTGCTTCTCCCTCTGCCTGTGTCTCTGCCTCTCTCTGTGTGTGTCTCTCATGAATAAATAAATAAAATCTTTTTAAAAAAAAATCTTCCTCCTCTCATCAGACTGTTTTAAGACCATGCTCTTTTTTGCTCCCACCAGATTTTTTTTTTTTTAACCATTTGGATTACCCAGCAAAAGCTTATATATTAGTCTCTGGTTAAAAACTGTGAGTACCTTAAGGACTCTAATCTCCTTCAACTAGTCCATCCACCCATCCTCACACACATAATTAGGTTAATACTACCTTTTCCATATACCCAAAGGATTTCTGCTAGGTTCCAACAAGATAAGTTAGGGACAAAGAAGATTGTAGATAATAAGGCACTGTATATATTTTAGCTGTTGCTATTTAACAAAAAATAAATACTAAGATACAGCCCAAATTAATCAGTCATTATATCTCCAGGTACTATTCTCCCATTTCCATTCCTAAATCTAAAGACTGGAGATAATTATATTTGTTTAGCTAGTAGCAAATAATTCACTCTCCCTTAGAGAGTAAATACATGCTGACTTCTCAGTTCAATCTTTCTGTCCATTGACCTCCTAGTTCCTTCATGTCTCAAAACATGAAATAACAAGTCTACATAAGTCAGAAGTAGATCACCCACTCAAGGTATTTTGGTCATTATCCTGTAGGGGATACTTCTGATGTAGTCACCAGGATAACCAGGACAAAGGTCTATTGAGAACACTTGATTCTCACAAAAATATAAGTACCAAGAGAGCACAGAGTTTTCTCTGTTTTATTTAATGGTACATCCTAGTTACTGGAATAGTGCCTGGCACATAGTAGATACTCATCAAACATCCAATAAACAAATTAACTGGCCTTAAATATGCTTCCTTAACAGTCTCTAAAGGATTTGTTTTTTCACATAGCAGCCACATACAAACAGCTATTATTACTCTGCAGTGTAAACCACTGATTCCTTTCACTAGAACACTGAAGAAATGTTAGAGTATAAACTACATCAACTACATCTTAATTTGGAACCCATTCATCCCTTGTCATGCTAGGTCTCTGCTCTGGTATCTGAGTCACCTCCCCTGTTTCTTTACCCTTTGCCATTGCATACTTAATATTGTCACTTCCCGGGATCTGAAATCATATGTATAAAATTCCCTATTTTCATACATAATAAATCTGTGAAAAAAAGTGACAAAGTTTATTGTCTCAAAGTTGGGTAATAAATTTGCATGTTACAGTTGTTACCTTAGAAATCAAGCATGATAAATAATTCCCAAATTGAATTTCACTCTGGGGGTGCATGCCTGGGTGGCTCAGCCAGTTAAGCATCTGTCTTCCTATGAAGCTCCATGTCAGCTTCTTGCTCAGCAGGGAGCCTGCTTCTCCCTCTCCCCACTGCTTGTGCTCTTTCTCACTACCTCTCTCTCTTTCTCTTTTTCTCTCTCTCTCATATAAATAAATAAAATCTTTTTTAAAAAATCATTCTGGAACCGCCTCTCCCAGAGCCATGCAATCTTCTTTTTTTTAAGATTTTATTTATTTACTCATAAGAGACACAGAGAGAGAGAGAGAGAGAGGCAGAGATACAGGCAGAGGGAGAAGCAGGCTCTCCACAAGGAGCCTGATGCAGGACTCGATCCCGGCCCCCGGGATCCCACCCTGAGCGGAAGGCAGATGCTCAACTGCTAAGCCACCCAGGCGTCCCAAGGGTCGTGCAATCTTGTTGGTAAGTGATAATTTTGACAGTTGTCTGGAAATTGCTATCCTGGAAGCCAACTGGTCATTTCCATAACCTGCCACATTTAGTCAGGCATTCCCTTCCCCACAGACCTGCCACCTAACATTGGCAGGTCAGAAAGCCAACCTCCAATCTGAACCTGGTTAGTACCTGAAGCAAGGGATCAAGTGTTACTGTTTAACAACAGTAACACTGTTACCCCAACAACCAGAAGTGGTGAGCTCAGAGGGCATCACCAAGCTCCACTGCCACCTGCTTACAGCCCAGCACTCCCCACAGCGTTAGGGTGGAAGAAGTTCAAGCAGAAAAAGCAGATATCTGCCTTGTATGCCAACCTAGTTTGAACAAGATGGGAGGATGGAAGATCTTTTAGCGACAGACCCACGGAAGACCTTGAACTCGCTAGGTAGCTGATATGTGAAAAATGGACTTAAATATGTACAACATGTATTGATGTCCATCTAATGTGCTAAAGTGCAAGTTAAGTGCAATTTGAACAGAAAAGATGAAACGCTGCATAGTCTTGTCTGCAAGTACTCAGTGTTCACTCTAAATGGCTCTACCTATTTCATTGCCCATTATGCTATTACTCTAGTGATTTTTTTCCCACTTGATATTTCACAAATTTAAAATACTGGAAATGTTTAACGGTGAAATACCTTAAAAGCACTCTGTTACTGCCTTCTGTAAAAACGTCACCTACAAAGATATCTGTTGAACACACACAATATAGGGCATCTCCGATGTGAAGATTTTCTAAGCTGAATGTTACCAGGAAAATTCTTCTCCCAAGTCAAAAGCTATTTCTTCTATGAATATGTTTCTTCTCCCACTCTCAACAGTTCCCCTACTGGAGTAACATATGAGAAAACAGTCTGCTGACTACCTCTCTGGGGTTTTTATAATTTGCATTTTATGTTCATGTGGGTTACCAAAACACACGCTTTCCTATAAAACTAGCATTGTAAGTGCTTCAAATTCTGTAAGTTTATATTTATTCATGAGAGACGGGCGGGGGGCCGGGGGCAAAGACATAGGCAGAGGGAGAAGCGGGCTCCATACAGGGAACCTGATGTGGGATTCGATCCTGGGACTCCGGGATCATGCCCTGAGCCGAAGGCAGACGCTCAACCGCTAAGCCACCCAGGTGTCCCAGTAAGTTTATATTTTTTATAGATGAAGCTCTACTATGTTTTAAATCTTAAAATACATTTGAAAGGTATATATAGATATAACTTATTCAATTAAGAAAAGAATTGTCTCTTTATATATAGGAGCTATACATTTCTCTAAATGTACTGTGTCAATTATAAACAGAAACTAGAGAGCAAAACTGAACTTACTTGGATCTTGATCCCTCTGATTCTGCTAACCCGGAGTAGAGTCTATTTCTTTAATCAGAGCCTAAGGTATCTGACTCTCAGTCCCAAATTGTGCCTTGCAGGGAGAGCTATGGACTCTAATCAGAATGTCCACTGGATAACTTGATAATGAGACTAAAGATAGACTTCTATATTATTAAAACAACGTACAGATGTCCTCTAAAGCTAGTGGCTTCAAAGAGCTAACATTAAACCAAGCAGATCTTTATGGAATAGCAAATGTCCTCATAAATCTTCAGATGAGAACCACTCTACAAATACAAAGAATAAAGACTATGCTCCAAAAAAGCTCGGGAAGAGTTTTCTTTCTGTTAAAACCACAGCCCAGATAGTAGGAAAGCACAGTCCTACGAGAGCCCTCCGTAGAACCTTTCTGCTCTCACTGACTGTTTTTCACCCTTAGGAAAAGGGGGAGAAGCAGAGAAGAAACAGGCTGGAGTTAGCATTCTTAGTGTAGTGGCACAGGTAGGCGCTGTGTGGTGCTCTAAGTTGTAATGGAAATCTCTCACCCGTCAGAGTCACACATGACAACTTTGTAGACACACTTGATTAATACCTGGAACTATATCTCAGTTGGAGTGGCTTAGGCATTGAACAGTATTTCAAAAATGAGTATTTTGAGGGAGTGCCTTAGATAATTCAGTAGACAGGTTAGAGATACAAATAATTCTCTTTTCTTGTCAGTAGAGATAGGAGTAGAGTCCAGTTTCAAATGACAACATCACCATGACTTTAAAAAGCTACATTTAGGGCGGCCCTCGTGGCGCAGTGGCTTAGCGCCGCCTGCAGCCTGAGGTGTGATCCTGGAGTCCTGGAGTCCCATGTCAGGCTCCCTGCATGGAGCCTGCTTCTCCCTCTGACTGTGTCTCTGCCTCTCTCTCATTCTCTCTCATGAATAAATAAATCTTTAAAAAATAAATTAATTAAAAGTAAAAAGCTTCATGTAAGTTTAATCATAGAATTTAAGTGGCACATCTATATTCACTACACATTTATTTCAACTTTCTGTATATTTGGAATTTTTCATCATAAAATGTTGGACGTGGTAAAGTGATATCAAGCCATAGAGAAGGAGTTAGTTCACTAAGCTCAGTTTATCAGGTACTACATCTTGTATAGCTACAAGACATACTGGTGATATAATTGTACAACCTAAATCCAGAGACTGTCTAAACGTTCTCCCCAGGGTGGGGCGAGTGAGCTCACTCTTGACTGCTAGTATGAACTTTAATAATAGTAACATCTGCGACAACATGCATGGACCTTGAGGGCATTATGCTAAGTGAAATAAGCCAGACAGAGAAAGACAAATACCACATGGTATCACTTATAGCAGCGTCTTTTAAAAAGTCAAACTCAGAGAAACAAAGAGTAGAAAAGTGGTTTTCAGGGGCTGGAGGAAACAGGGAGAAGTTGGTAAAAGGATACAAACTTTCAGATATAAGATAAATAAGGTGTGAGATCTAATGTAAAATACGATAGCTATAGTTGATCACCCGGTATTGTATAATTGAAATTTGCTAAGAGAGTAGAACTTAAATGTTCTCATCAAAAAAGATAAAAATGTGAGATGTTGACTGTGTTAATTAACTATATGGGGGACCTTTTCACAATGTATACACATATCAAATCACCATGATGTACACTTTAAATATCTTACAATTTTATTTTCAATTATACCTCAATAAAGCTGATTTTTTAAATAATCTACTAGATTTGGATAAATTTCTTTTGGTTTTTTTAAAGATTTTATTCACTTATTCATGAGATACACACACACACAGAGAGAGAGAGAGAGAGAGAGAGAGAGAGAGAGAGGCAGGGACACAGGCAGAGGGAGAAGCAGGCTCCATGCAAGGAGCCCGATGTGGGATTTGATCCAGGGACTCCATGATCACGCCCTACACTGAAGACAGGCACCAAACCGCTGAGCCACCCAGGGATGCCCAATTTGGATAAATTTCTAAAGGGCTCTACACACCCAGTGCTCTTTATTCTCCAAGTAGCCAGGAGCCTAGTAATATAGACCCAGGCTTTGAATCATAGTTCAGATCCTAATTGACCCCACTGCTTATACTGATCAAACTTTGTGATCTTCTCCCCATATAACAGAAAAACCAAGATACCAATTTAAATTTTACATAGTTGATGTAAACACACTGTTGAAGACCTTTGGTTATGATTCCATATTGGCTGAGCCCCTTCCAGGCAAAAAATTGTCTAGAACTTTTAAAATTGCTTTTACGGGCACCTGGCTGGCTCAGTTGGAAGAACTTGAAACTCTTGATCTGAGGGACCCAAGTTTGAGTCCCATGTTGGGTGTAGAGATTACTTTAAAAATAAACTTAAAAAAATAAAATTTCTTTAGGCAGTAGGATGTCAAATTATCATTTTGTCAAGAATGCTAAAAATATGCATGAATTCTTTTAAGTATACTTTGTCTCATTAACTTCCATCTATCTAGAATAAAATACTTGGATTGTCGAATGTTGACCTCGAAGTCCTGAAAATTCTTGAAGTATCTACTGAATCATGGAAGCACAATGGAAGAGAAAAAGAGAAAGATAGCTGTTAACTCTTCTTCTAGAACTCAACACCTACTGCCTTTTATTTTATCCATCAAAATATGAAGAAAGAGGAAAAGAAACACAGGAGATAAATTTATAAAGGGAGTTCAATTTCTTAATTTTAGCTCCCATTTTGCACAATGATGTTAAAAGTCCATACACTTCAAATTAATAGAGATTTAATACACCCAAATACCAAGGGAATATAATCATTTTTGCCACTGTCTGAATAATTATTTTATAATATAGTGTGTGTGTGCGTGTGTGTGTGTGTGTGTGTGTGTGTGTGTGTGAACTAGAAAGTAAAATGGAATCTAGTATGTTGAATAAAATATATACTCTTGTGAGGAAATAAAGCCATTAATTTCAGAAATGCATATTATTTTGAAATTCAGTGAGATAGTATTTCTTCAAGACAATAAAAGGGAATTTTGACTTGAAAGATGGCTAACAATACTGCTTAGAGTTAATGAGAAAAATGAAAATGATTACTATTGTTAGTCTTGTTGGGGTGGCTGAAATGCCGTACGGGCCTGGTGCACTGGTTGCCATGGTGTATATTGTTGCGTTCTTCAAGCAGAGGATAATACAGTTCTGCAATCAATAGCAAGAGTTGAAAGAATGAATTCTATTGCACAGATTGCAAAACAGTTTTTCATTTCTTCTTTCTCCTTCAACTACAGGGAGGAAACATACAATGTATACTAAATGATGAAACTTTCTGGAACTGCTTAACTGAAAGATGTAAACAGTATGTTCTTGGTAGTTTAGTTTTGAATATGGTCAGCATTTATGTCATTCCTCCCCCCCCCCCCCCACCATCTACAGCTTCCAACAGGGATTGATTTGTCATATGAGTTACAGTTCATACCCATGGTGCCTTCTTTCCTCTGAATTTTCAAAAGCCCATATTTAGGGCTGGCTCCCGTGTTCTCTGTGACTTTTCCTCTAAGACAGAGATCCTAGAAATTCCCCCTTGACCTAAGATATTTCACCACATGGCTTTTTTAATCATTTTTTTAAATTTCTTGTATCAATTCAAATTTATTTTTCATGAGCATAGCAACAAATATAGGCCTTTTTTCCTTTTAATAATTATTATTGACTATATTCCCCATGCTATATCTTTCATCTCTACAATTTATTTAACATCTCTACAATTTGTAGAGATAAATACAAGTTTGTACCTCTTAATCCCCTTTATCTCTTTCACCCATCCACCCTTACCCGTTTCACCTCTGGTAACTGACTACCTGCTTGTTCTCTGTATTTAGGAGTTTGTTTTTTTAGATTACACAAATAAGTGAAATCATATGGTAGTTCTTTCTATGACTTATTTCACTTAGCATAATACCCTCTATTGGTTGATCCATGTTGTTGCAAATGGCAAAATCTCATTCCCTTTTTTTGCTAAATAATATTCCATTGTATATACACCACATCTTTATCCACTCATCTATCAATGTATTGACTATTGTAAATAATGCTGTAATAAACATGGGGTGCATATACCTTTTCAAGTTAGTGAGGTTTTTGTTTTGTTTTGTTTTAGGTAAATACTCACTAGTGGATTTACTGGATAATATGAAATTCCTATTTTTTAATTTTTGAGGAACCGCCATACTGTTCCCCACAGTGGCTGCACCAGTTTATATTCCCACCAAGAGTACATGAGAGTTCCTATTTCTCCACATTCTCACCAGCACTTGTTGTTTCTTGTCTTTCTGATTCCAGTCACTCTGATAGGTGTAAAGTGATATCTCATTATGATTTTGATTTGCATTTCTCTGATGGTGAGTGTCTTTTCATGTGTCTGTTGGCATCTGTACATTTTCTCTGGAAAAATGTCTAATGAGGTCACCTGCCCATGTTTTAATTGGATCATTTATACTTGTTAAAGCTAATTTTCATTTGTTTTTTCATTTTGTTTTGTTTTTAGGATTTTATTTATTTATTTGTTTATTTATTTATTTATTTATTTATTTATTTATTTATTTATTTATGAGAGACAGAAAGAGAGAGACAGAGACATAGGCAGAGGGAGAAGCAGGCTCCATTCAGGGAACCTGATCTGGGACTCGATGCCAGGACTCCAGGACCATGCCCTGAGCCGAAGGCAGACACGCTTAACTGCTGAGCTTCCCAGGTATCCCTTAATTTCCATTTGTTGAGAACAATTCTCTTATGCTATCTAGATTTCAGAATTTGCTGAATTCATATTCTTAATCCAAATTAGATTATTGCCTTCTAAAGACTTTATATGGATAGTTCTACATACGATAATAAAAGGACTTTTCAGTGTCCTTTTATCATCATCATCAGATGATGATCACATTTCAAACTTTAGGGATGCCTGAGTGGCTCAGGGGTTGAGCGCCTGACTTCGGCCCAGGGCATGATCCCAGAGTCCCAGGATCGAGTCCACATCAGGCTCCCTGCAGGGAGTCTGCTTCTCTCTCTGCCTGTGTCTCTGCCTCTCTCTCTCTCTCTCTCTCTCTCTCTCTCTCTCTCTAAAGAATAAATAAATAAAAACCTTAAAAAAAATTAATGTTGGAGATCCCTAACTAAAAACTAACTAAAAATTATTCCCCTTTTAGCTTCTACAATCCATTGATTTTATGCTTTTCCTTCTGCCTTTCAATGCCCACATCTCCTGCATTCTACTCCTTTTCTATCTTTCCATTCAAAAAAGACACCTTCTTGAAGTTTCTTCCTTTGATCAATTTTTGTCTCTGTAATCCTTCCCTCAATGATTTCATCCTCCACCAGGCTTCAAAAATGTCCTTGATGAAGACACCTACTTCATTCTAAGGAAATGATAGTTCCTAGTCTTTCCCTTTAACATCCTTCATTACTGTATGAGAAGAATGTATATATATGCTTTTATAAATGAATTCATGTATTAGTCTACTAAGGCTGCTGTAACAATTTTTCAAAGATAGAGCAGTTTAAATACCAGAAATGTATTTTCTCAGAGTATGGAGGCTAGAAGTCGAGATCTTCCTTGGGAGGGCTTATGAGGGAAGGATCTGTTGCTGGCCTTTCTCTTTGGCCTGACAATAGCTGCCTTCTTCCTGTATCTTCACATCATTTTTTCTCTGAACATGTGAGTGTTCAAATTACTTCTTTTTATAAGGACACTTGTCATATTAGATTAGGGTTCACTTTACTGGCCTTATTTTAACTTAATTATCTCTGACAACAATCTCCAAATACAATCACATTCTGAGATACTGGGGGTTAGAATGTCAAACATATGAATCAGGAAAGAGAGAACAAGTTCAGCCCATAACAAATATTGTATTATATTGTATTGAAATGGAATTATTCAGTTAAAACTTACAAAATTAATACTACTTCACACTAACCGTGGAGAATATTATTAGCCAGGTGAGGTCGACATTCATGCTGAAGACCCACAAAAGAAGAAAATCCATAGACAAGATAGACTTCAGCTAGGAGGGAAAAAGAGATTGACTGGTCTGTCTTGGTCAAAAGTCTTAAGAAAAAAGATGTTGGGATTGGGGTCCTGTTTTGTGAGTTTGGGGATACTCACATGGAGGAAGACAAACACACCTGTAGCACATCCCAACTAAAGAGAAATTAGGAATATTTTTATTTGTTATGCTTAGGATTTTTAAAAATTACTATTTCAAAATTTCTAACCTCTTTTGACCATGGCCCTCCTTTTTGTCCTCATGGACCAATGATCATTGTGTCTCAGAACACATGGAGAAGGGCTGAGTTTGCTAAAGCTTCTTTGAGATTTTTAAACATTGTTCCAGCTGTTCTCTGAGTCAAAGTGAAAGTTTTGCTGCTTCCACAAGCATCATGTTGGCAGAGACAATTGTCAAAAGGCAGAAAAACCCTTTCACACACCCCACTCCCAGGAAAATGCATTTTATGATTATTGAAAAATAAAAATAGAATCACACAACCTGGCCTCCTCTTCATCTTGGAGTTTAAGGATTTGTTTCTAAGGAAAAGGGAGTACTTCACAATCCCAAATTCCTCTCTCTAATCCAGACTCACTTGACCTTAAATAAAATCTTCAAAAATAAAAAATAAATCTTCAAAAATAATCATTTTTAATCTCAGAAAATTTATCTTATGAAGTTTAATTTCTAACTTGTAATGTTGCTTTGAAGATCAAATGTGTGTAAATACTGAGACCTGAGCAGGCATTCAGTAAACAGTAATTGCTATTATCATTTATTTAAAAAGATTTTATTTATTTATTCATGAGAGACACAGAGAGGCAGAGACATAGGCAGAGGGAGAAGCAAGCTCCCCGCAGGGAGCCCGATGCAGGACTCAATCCCAGGATCCCAGGATCATGACCTGAGCCGAAGGCAGACATTCAACCAATGAGCCACCTGGGTGCCCTGATATAAATTCTTCTAATCTAAACTTTCAAATGGCCTCTTCTCTGTTCTCAATCTTTTGATCCTTATGTCCCACCTCCCTCTTTTGATCCTCTCTACACTTCTACTAGTTAGTTTTCCTGAAGGCAATTCTGACATTTCTGTATATAAATCTTCAATATCTTGCCATTGCCTATCAAGTCAAACACAAAACTGCCATTCTTCTGGGATACCTGCCCCACAATTTCCTAGTCAAATTACTTTTTCCAGCTTTACTGCTCACTATTCCCTTACTCGTGTACCAGTAAAATCTTAAAGCATGCACCGCACTTGAGCACATCTCTGCCATTTTCATCCAGAATGTCCTTCCTTTACACTCTTCCCTCATTTTTCCTTCTAGATCCATCTCAAATATTTACACTTTCAAGCTGGAATGTGCTATAGTAAAATAATGAGTACAGATGTGTGCAAGCTTCATAATCAGGCAGATCTTAATCCAACTCAGTTCTTAATAATTCAACTCTGACTCTTGCCAGCTGTAAATTCTCTAATCCTTGGTACATTCATACGTAAAACTGGGGGGAAAAATCCTACCACATATGCTATTCATAAAGATTAAAGAAAATATATACACACACACACACAGGGTTTCTGGCACATAATCATTATCGTATGATCACTGAAACCTTTCCTAATTTCCTCTATTCTGAAATAATCTCTCCCTGTTAAAAATTTCACAATTAAAAAATTTCACTTTATAATCAGCTATAATGACATAAATTCTACTTTGCTGTGTTTACTAATTCCTACTATCACTCCCACTGCGACCCTAAGTACCCCAAAAAGGAAGAAACTACACCACCTGCTAGCATACAGTAGATCACTTAACCTGATGTCTTGATTGGAGCACTCAGCCCATACATGTTTAAATGAATACAAGTGGCATGGCTATTTCACAATACTCTTATCATAGGCAGAATTAAGTGTCTTTTCTTCATTTACCATTCACATCAATCATTATGCTATTATTTCCATTGTTAAAATGTGGACAGCTGAACTCTGGGAGGCTATAACTTACTAAAGGTCACATGGCTAGTAATCTGCAGAGTTAAGATTTGAGCCCCTTTAAGGGCCTAACCATACTATGGTCTCACTAGTGTAAGAGGTCAACTGACTACATAAAATTTGTATTTGTTGAGCATTTTCAAATTGCTAAAGTTACAGAAGCATCAAAGTTAAAGAAGCATCAAACTACTGGGAACTTTTTTAAATGGATAGAAACAACCCAAACATCCATCGATGTATAAATGGATAAACAAAATGTGGCATATACATACAATGAGGTATTATTCAGCTTTAAAAAGGAAGGAAATTCTGACACATGCTACAACACAGATGAATACTTACTTATAAGTGAAATGAGCCAGACACAAAAGGACAAATATCTTACGATTTTTCTTATATAAAGTAACTAAAGTAATCAAATTCATAGAGATGCAAAGTAGAATGGTGATTGTCAGGGGCTGAAGAAAGGGAGAAATGAGGAGTTATTGTTCAATGAATATGGAGGTTCAGTCCGGGAAGATGTAAAAATGCTAGAGACAGAAGGTGGTGATATTCACATAGCAATGTGAATGTACTTAATGCCACTGAACTGTAAACCTAAAAATGTTTAAACTTTATTTTATGGATATCTTACCACAATTTTTAAAAATGGAACAAAATTTCATTGCAGACTCAGTATAAAGTGAGGATAACAAAAAACAAACTTTAAAAAAACTAATAATTTCTTTTTATCATAATTTTATGAAAAAAATCAATTAATGTTTATTGAGTGCTTAAAGAAGAATAAAGGTAGGGATGCCTGGGCGGCTCAGCAGTTTAGCACCACCTTCGGCCCAGGGCGTGATCCTGGAGCCCCAGGATCAAGTCCCACATTAGTCCCTGCATGGAGCCTGCTTCTCTCTCTGCCTACGTCTCTGCCTCTCTCTGTCTCTCATGAGTAAATAAAATCTTTAAAAAAAAGAAGACACTTTTTAAAAAAATAAAATAAAGAAGAATAAAGGTAGATGTTAGGGAAAAAATCACATTTAAGAGAAATTCTGAAAAGACATTACAGTCAATGGTTTAAATTTACTTTTCAAATTTCTTTATATTGATATAAAACTATTCTTCAGTATCCACAAAGCACTTTCTAACAAGTCTGTGCCTTGTTTAAAAGGAAAAGTACACTTTGCTATTGTTCATTTCAGCAATATTTTTTAAGGAGGAAAGGTAATTGTTCACAATAGATGACCTAAAAGCAATTTTTTTTCCATACTGAAATAGCCCAACAATCCGACATAATCAACTCATTTCTTTAAAGATTAAAATAAGGATGGAAGAAAGGCATATAGATGCAGTCTAATTCCTACTGTTTGCTCCTTTCATAAAAATCCAGTTTTTAAAATAAATTTAGGCCAGTATTAACTACTCTTTTAGAATGACAAACCACCACTTTAAGAAAAGAAAACCAAAAGTAAGAATAGAACATAAAATCCTGGTTTTCCAGTCTTCCACATTAAATCTAATTCAACAGTGACTTGCAAGAGCTGACAGCTGACAAGCCCCAGTACTAGGTGCCCTAGCACAAAAATGGCTAAAACCCTTTCTCTATGCCCTTAACGAACTGAATCCACGGGAGATTGAAGCGTGTACATAAATGCATCTCTACATTGTGGGCAGAGATTCAGGAGGTAGATTTCATCAAAGAGGTAGATTCAAAGTAGAGTAGAGACACAAAGAAGGAATCACCTCTAAGCTGGAGATCTCTTGAAAGGAAGAACAAAGAAACAAAGGAAATTACAAGTGTCTCTGGTTTGGAATGAAAGATCCTCTTCAGAAAGAAACCAATATCCAGCATTAACATCACCTTCCATTTCAAACATCCCCCAATATTTCATTGTCAAATTTATTAAGTGATTTCTTGTACACTGCTTTACTGGATGTAACAACACTACAATAATCACTACTCTGTGATTATTCCCACAGTACAGATGAGGAAAGTGTCTCTCAGAGAAGCAGCCAGCTCAAAATTATGCTGTTAGTAAATTCAGGGCTATTTATAATAAACTCTTTAAATTTCTAAAGTGCTTCCTCACTAAACTTCACACTTTTTTGCTTACAAAAGAAAGGCATAAGGAATTTGTGGATTTCAGAAAAAAATAACATGAAGACATGTCAGAAGCACATGCCGGCATGTTAAATCTTCAATCTGAGAAACAGCAACTAAATATAACCACTTAGGCAGCTAAATGGAAAAAAAAAATAAAATGAAATGAAAGCCCTAATGATTAACTAGTACCAGACACAGATTATTAGTCATATCCAAATGTACCCATATATGGTACTCAGTTACCAATTTTAGAAAATTCTCTAAAAAAGTAATGAATTTGTGCTCTAATCAAACAATCTGATGGTTTAAATAAAATATCTGCTATACATAATAGAGAGGAACTGCCCCTGAACCATGCTACCTGATTACTGTCAACATTAAGGAAGGCATTTGTGAAAAACAGAGAGAGAGAAAGAAGTGGAGAACTATAAAAGGAAGTTTATTTGCCTCCAGTCCTGTTGTATATTATTTATAGAAGAAATAAAAATTAGAGCAGCTGATGGTGTTTGCTTTCAATTCATAGTTCACATTAAATAAAACTGTCAGCCCTTCCTTTTGATTTATTTCTTCCAGTTTAATTAAACCCATTTTTCTATGTTACTGGATACACCGAACAATGGAGAATTATTTAAAGTTCTGTGTAATATTTTCCAAAATGTTGTTTAAGATCCAATAAGATTTTTTTACCTTCCAAGTTTATATCTATCTCAACTATACTTGACAATATGAAAACTGTGAATATATCATTTTTTGAAGGAATTATAGCATCTCTGAATTTACACTAGCCAGAAAAAAATCTTAAGAAATGATTATCATAACTTTAGGAAAAATATGATTCCTGCTAAGTGAACTTAATATCCAATAAAATATACTCATACAAGTAGCTAAATGGAAGTTCCTAAACAGTATATTCCTTTACAAAAAATAATGTCAGTCAGATAAATAATTTCAGTTTTTCTCAGTGGAAGGAAAAGAGGATTTGAAATAACGAAAAGCAATGCAATAAGTGAAAAGTGCTGGACTGGGAATGGGTACGATCAGTTTCTAACCCAGATTTACTTTTAACTAAATGTTTCACTTTACTATCTTTAAATATAGCTAAGCCACCTGAAAACAAAAATGTTGGACTAAGATGACTGGCCAAATTCCTTCTTACAGCATGCCACTCACTCTTCTTTCAACAACCCTGTCTCCTCACCTTCAAGGAGGCAGAGACCACACTAATGGTCACTTCCTTTCTTCTTTTTCTACCTTTGCCACAGTAAAACCAAGAACTAAATTGGATAGCAGGAGAGAAGAAACTGAAAAAGAATTTCGATGGAGACTGTGAGTTCTTTATAGAAAACTAGCTAGGGAAACTAGACCAATTTGTTAATCTCTCCAGACTTCATTGTCTCGCCAATAAAGTGAAACAGTAAAATTCTCCTGATAATCCATATGCAGTCCCCGATGCATAGAAAGCACTCAATAAAGTCTGGCTATTAGTGCTATTTTTTATTTATAGTGAGGAGATGGAAGGAGAAACAGGACTAGTCCAGGCTTATCTCTGTCTTTGCTTCCTTCCTTTATTTTCCCTCTCTTCACAAACATTTTTTTACAAACATTTTATAATTCCACTTCACTCTGTGTAATGATCTATACAAAATATCAGGTAGTATTTTAATTTAGTAACAAGAGAAAGTAGGCCTTTTGGATTAGCACTTGATTCTGTTTCTTTTGATCCCCCTAGCTCTTTATATTGGACACAGGAAGTAGCAAGGACCCCCTGGAATGGAAGACATTTTCTTGCTAAATCTGTATTGCTTTCCAATTTAGGTCCTTGTCATTGTGTTCCCACAAATGACACAATTTAACAGTGCATGGGTGGATTCTCTAGAGACTGAGAAGGTTCATGAAAATATTCATAAGAGAGGTGTGTCATTTTCCCTCAACACTACGCACTGCACCCAATTTAGAAAGACAAACTCTCAGCAGATGGGTCTCTGGCTTCTTTCCAATACATGATTTGAATTGTTTTTTCAAACACACCGCAAATCAAAAGCCGACTGATGTTGCAACCAATTTTTATGTCTCAGAGAATCAAGTGGCAAGGTCAGTGCAAGGTACTCCTTTAGTCATTATACTTTTAATGGCTTTTTCTACGTGACATAAATAGTTTGAGGCTTTCTTAAGATGATGATGAAATGTTTCTTATTTTCAGTTATCTATCCAGTCACATGGGCAGTGACTGACCCCTAACAACAGTGCAGTGGCCCGTAAGAAATAAGTTTCTGGTTTTAATCTAGTTTCTTAATGGAGAACCATCTACATCATACAACCCATCACCCAAAATGTGGCCATTTAGACCGAAGGAACAACAGTCAGAAGTGGTCCTGCATCTGCATTATTTAAGATTTCAGTCAGTATTCTCAATAAAGGCACAAGAAACACGCTCATTAACTTGGCATAGGAAGCCAGGCTTAAAGGAAGGCAGAGACCAGCATCCGAGAAAATGCTAATCAGCTCTCTGTGACTATATCTAATTGGATCCTTTATCAAACACAACACAACAAGACTCGGCAAGGAGAGTAGAGATAAACATAGTGGGGGAGGAGAAATAAATAGAAAAGCAATAAACTAGTCACAAGTTCTGAGGCCAAGACTTAACTCTGCCATCTCCTAGATAAATATATATTTATACATATATATTTATTCATATATAATATATGTATATTTAAATATATATGTTTAAATCTTGAGCACATCACTTCATTACTTCTTTACTTTAGTCATAAATGGGGATAGAAATGCCCTACCACACCTCTTTGCCAGAGTTTTGTGATATTCAAACTATATGTGATCATTTGATTTTGATTTTTTTAAAGGTTTTATTTATTCATGAGAGACACAGAGAGAGAGGCAGAGACACAGGGAGAGGGAGAAGCAGGTTTCATGCAGGGAGCCTAATGTGGGACTCAATCCCGGGACTCCAGGATCACGCCCTGCGCCAAAGGCAGGTGCTAAACTGCTGAGCCACCCAGGGATCCCCCTCATTTGATTTTTAAAATAAAAACATGAAGGGACCCATGGATGGCTGAGTGTTTGAGCATCTGCATTCAGCTCAGTTCATGATCCCAGGGCCCTGGGGTCAAGTTCTACATCAGGCTTCCCACAGACAGCCTGCTTCTCTCTCTGCCTATGTCTCTGTCTCTCTCTGTCTCTCATGAATAAATAAAATCTTTAAAAAAAATAATAAAAGCATAAAAAATGTGCATTCCAGAGAAAATAACCTCAAGTCTCTGTTGACCTACTCATATCAAGTTCTATTGAGGAAATTATATTTGAATAATTATATTATTATACTAAGAAGTATATTAAAGCTTACTTTATAATAATAATAATTAGAACAATGATAATAGTAGCAAAGTTATTGAATATTTACTTCATGCCAGGCACTAGGCTAAGTATGTTTACTTTATTTTCCTGCGCTGACCAGACTGCTCTCCCTTTAACTTAACATGCTCTTGACAGAATTGTGAAGAAGTCCCACTGAACTTAAGTTATCCTTTCACATCCCTTTGATGAAGAACCACTGCTAGAGATGCATCAAGAGAGCCATCTTGGGCAGCCCAAGTGGCTCAGCAGTTTAGGGCCGCCTTCAGCCCAGGGCATGATCCTGGAGACCCGGGATCGAGTCCCACGTCAGGCTCCCTGCATGGAGCCTGCTCTCCCTCTGCCTGTCTCTCTCTCTCTGTCTCTCTCTGTGTGTCTCTAATAAATAAATAAAATCTTAAAAATATATATTTAAAAAAGTGAGCCATCTTAAAAGTCAGACTCTTGGACTATAATTATCATTTCTTTTCCCTTCTCACTCTACTGGGACTGGTTTCTCCAGGGGGGATTTCAACAATATATCCAAGTTTTCCATCACAGGGTACTTCAAGAAAACAACTCTCTGGCATCTGTTATTTCATTTGATAAATGACTGAGGATTGTGGGATGTGTAATTCCAAGCTCCAACTCCCTGACCCCCAGTATGAAGCTCCTCAGGATACACATGTCTTTTTCTGAAGAGAAACTTTTCTTCCCTGAAGGAATTAATGTATTTCTTCTTTCTAATCATAAAATCTTCTAACATTTCACATCTTCCATTCAATTTGGCTTCCACAGGACTCACAACTAAATACAAATTTCAAATGTAATAATTATAGAGGCTCTTATTGCCTATGCACTTACATTCCATTTCCCACCTTGATTGTGATCTTTTATACAAATTTTAAAAATTGTCAGAAAAATTATCCAAAATTTGGAAAAAGGCAAAAGAAATTCTTAGGTATGTTTTCAATGCACTGCTGGACTTGACATTCTATTTAGTGGTCATTTGACAATTGTGTGGGGGCAGAGATTAACTTGTAGATTTTGTTTAGGAGAAATATAAACAATGGCTGTCCACTGGAACCCAAAGCTTATGGTTTATGACGCTGTTGGACAGTAGCCAGCTTGTATCTAATCTAGCAATCCAGTAAATTACAATAAATCTGATAAAAATCGAATGTTCTTTGGATTATTTTTTAACATTGTACTGTTTTCCTTATCAATTAATAAGAAAAATGAAATCTGTAATATGCATATATTTTATATTTTCATGAGTTAGGATTTTTCATGTTTAAAGTTATACTTTAGTATATTTTATGTAATCATAAATTTAAATTTCCATTTATACTTTCCTATTTTTTGTATGTATTTTTGTTGTTAAGTTCACCTGAATTATCTATCATGTGTAGAATGAAGTCAGGTAGAAATAAATTAAAATGAGATTATATATATTTACATATGGAAGTACCATACAAATACGTATTACCTCTGTGTGTGTAGGGTGTGTGTGTGAGTGTGTGTGCGCACGCACGCACCCATGGTTTAGCAGTATTGTCAAATACAACAATATAACAGGGGCTTGCATCAAAAACGGTATGTAGGACTAGATACTAGCCCTCTCATAGTAGCAGGACTATATTAAGTACTATGTGAAGGCTCAGCTATGAAGAAATACAACACTCCTTATCTAGTTTAAAAGAAAGTTGCTGAATAAATTTCTACCCATATCTACCAAGGAGAGAATAAGAAGATATTGGATCACTCCACAGGGCAAAAGTTGGGTTAAATGTAAGAAAAAATATTCTATAAAGAAAATGTCTTAAAATATTTCGAAAAACTGGCTAGATGATGTTTGCCTGGTTTTTCTCCTCCATACCATTCAGTTCATACTCTGCCTCTTTAGAGCATTAGCCTCAAGCTCATTTTTCCTCTTTACTCTTCATTTCCCTTAAGCCTTCCCCTGCAGAGCCTAAACTTGTTGTGGAAATAGCATAAAGCATTTCAATATTGATGTCCCAAGTAAAGCCAAAGATATGAGAAGTGAGAAAGAAAGGCTGAAAGGATAAGAATTTAAGAGAGAGATTTGGAAGTAAGGAGGGAAATTTTGACCAACACCTATACCCCACATTCTCAAGAAATGGTAGACTCTTACTCAGGAGAAATGAGATGCTGCATATCCAAGGCAAACAGTATTTAGGTAAGCTGAAATAGTTCTTACTAACAGAGTTAGTGTGGATTCATTAAGAGAGTTCCAGGGCCTGAAGCCTGAGAGATTTAGATACCACCATTTATTAACTACACAGCCTTGGATAAATCCATCTTCCCATCTGTAGCATATGGATGATTGCACCTACGTTGCAAGTTCAAGGTGAAGAATGAACAATGCAGAGCCTCAGCATAGTTCTTGGCCCATACAACATGCTAGCTAACTTATTCTAATCCATAGTTTTTAAAAGACAATTCTGAAGTCAGGCTGTGGAAATGGATCCGAAGCCAAGATGCAAAAAGACGCTGTTTTTCCAGGGATCTATCACCAGTTTAAATTGGTGTGAACAATCAAGAAAGGTCAGTGTCAGGAGGAAAACAAGCAACTAAAGAGCAAGTAAAAATATTAACCTCTCTGGAATAGAATGTTTAATGCGTTAGCCCTGTACTAAGCTAATTAAGTCATGAATGTCCAGTATGGAAAAAGCATATAATTTCTAACTTGAGATTCCTTTCCATTGTAGTAAAAATTGCTTTAAAGGTTGTAATGGTGGTTGCTATAGGCAACAGCAATCACAATGTGGAAAAAGATGCAAGGGGGGGAAAAAGCAATAATACTATAGCGAATCAGTCTTTGCAGAAATTCTGTATTCCCATTTCCCATTCCCTTTCTCTGTTCTGAATTTTGGTGGCAGGATAAATTTAGTAGAGATAAGTAGAAGAAAAGATCTGGCCTAAGGTTGCATAAACTATTCAACAAAAGATGGCCTTTTCTCTGGATAGCCATCCTCTTCAGTCAAGGGGCTGGAGGAGGAGAGCTAAGATAGGAAACAGCACTGTCCAGCCAGTACAACAAGCCCTATCAATTATGGGGTGATAGATGTCCCAGTTGGCCCTAATCTCTGTAAGCAAAATCTTGTGGGTAAAAAGATCAATTCATCTGACCATGATTCAAAAGCATTACTACCTCTTTGAACCCTGTGTGGTAATAAAAATTTCAGTTCAAGAATTACACTAACTTACTAATAATTAATGTTAAATACTAATTAATGATTGATAGGAAAGACCTTCAAATGAATTATCGACTAAAAGAGACTTCAATACTTTTGAAATTTACACATTCTGTGAATTTACTAGGTAAATCTCTGTGGAATAAAAAAGATCAGAGATGGAAAAAAACAAGTAAGTATTATCCAATTTTATCTCTACTAGCATATAATTTACTAACAACTACTAGGTAAAGATGCCTATAGAAATGGATCAGTTAGATTTTTCTTTATGGGACACAATGGATTCTTCAATCTTCCTTGACATATACACAAGTCTCTGTCTATCCACCTCAAGCTGAAAGGGGAGATGATTAAATATTAAAATAAGCAAGCTGCTATTTCTCCGCTTCTATCACCCTCACCAAGGATTTTGCATTTAAAATCTGAATGTGATTACAGAGTGAAAAATGAAGGCTCTAACTGAAATAAAAATCAGTATAACATCAAAAATATACTGACATGACTGGTTTTTTTTTAAAAAAAGAGAAATATGAAATCATTAACACTTTCGATTTGCTATAAATTTGGTTTTATTTCTGATCATTTTTATTTTTTCACACCTTTGGAAATGTATACATCATTTCAGTAGCGTTTTTCAGATTTTAAAAAAAAAAAGCTAAAGCCATTATAAGAGTGAGTAATTTTTGTCATCTAAACTACTGTTTTGATTATAAAAGGAAGTGGTGATCAAACTCGGTCCTATAAAGGCAAGTTTCAACTCTGACTTGGAACTGAGAATTGTTGGAGAAACCCTTTTTAACTCCTTTTAGCATCACCTTACTCACTTGCAAAAGGAAAAAGTTGGATTACTCTAATTTTGACTCTTGGTTTCCAGGCCCAGGAAGGCCCAAGAGCTAACCCAACCTTCTTTTGTCTCTGAAAAGGGAAAGCTAAGGCCATACACACAAGCTTGCAAGTTGCACCTTCTTGGAGGGTAGAAATGACATTGCATTTATTTCCTTATTTGGAACTCAATACAATGTCATAATATTTCAACATTTAAAATTTATAAGTACTTCTTTCATGAGGGGTTAACTGAGACACTGTCTAAATTGTCTGTAAAGGAGACATTTTCTCCTACAACTTAGAACTTCTCAATGTATCTTAAGAACACTCCCCAAATAACTATTCTGCCAAAACAACTAGCAATTTCCCCTGACATGCTACCCCCAAGCTCTCATAAAGCTTTCTTATATTTTCCTATATTTATTGACAGTGCTTGTTCAGGCTGAAAATGAGATTTTGCCATCCCAAGAAGAGGGGGTCAGAGGGAGTCACAATTTCATTTAATAAGGTTTTATAGCAAAAAATAATAATAATAAGGTTTTATAGCATTTATGCATTGTCAATCCAACACTACAGATCAAGTTTTTTAAATGTCTGTAAATCAACTTCACAATATATTTTTAAAAGGCTTATTTAAAATACATTATTTTCTACATCTACCATCTTAAATACTCAAATATGGGCCTCTTTAATTCTCTAAAAATCTATTCTAGGAACAAAAATGTTCACTATAACAATAACAAAATAGCAAAAAAACAAAACAAAACACGGATAAGATATTTTCTGTGAATATTTACAAACATAAGAAATTCTCATTATACTGGGGATGCTCAGGTGGCTTGGCGACTGAGCATTTGCCTTAGGCCCAGGGCATGATCCTGGGGTCCCGGGATCGAGTCCCGCATCGGGCTCCCTGCATGGAGCCTGCTTCTCCCTCTGCCTGTGTCTCTGCCTCTCTGTGTCTCTCATGAATAAATAAATAAAATCTTTTTTAAAAATTAAAAAAAAAGAAATTCTCATTATATAATTAAGTTAAAAGATTAATTTTTACTATGATCACAAATTTGCTTTTCTTTTAAATACTGTATATATATGTACACATATTTATTTTAAAAACACTAGAATGAAAAACAAAACATTACCATTAATTTACATGATTAATGTGACCAATGTGAATATATTTCTGTTTTCTACTAGTAATATGGATTACTTTTATAATAAAAAATATATACGAAAAGAATTATCCTCAAATTGCATAAACAAAAATAATTTTAGTATATTTTAATTTTTTTATTTTAATTTTTTAATGAGTCATACAATCCTTTAGGAAGAAGCAGAAGATACCATAAATTTAATCAAACATTTATAATATAATTTGGTGTCACAGAATTACTCACTTGCAAAAGTGAGTGTCCATAAGGCAAAGGAAACATATCATTGTAGTTTCTGCCTAAACTATTTTAACCTTAATTGATGCAGGTAGTTAATATATATAATCAAAGATGTTTATAGTTTTCAAGTTTTAAAAGTTTTATACTTAATGTGACATATAATCCTATTTAAATATATTAAATTTGAGATTTTCTTAATTTGAAAGTGTCATACAATTCTTTTTATGAATTTTGATGGCTTCATAAAATTAGGCAATAAGTATTATAAGATACAGTATTGTACTGTTTGCTATAACAGAGATATTTTAATAAATGTGATTCAAAATATCAACTAGAGATAAAAGGATGACAAAAATTGAAAATGTCATTCTTTTTGTAAATAACATAAGAATCCACAATAGAGATATAGTTGAATAATATAATGTAGGCATCAACACCGTGAATAGGATGACTGTACAAGATCATAAAAGTGGTTACAAAATATCAACATTAGTAAGTATAAACAGTTGGCTACTATAACTAATAGGGATAAAGGCTGCAAAGGGTCAGAAATAATGAAACTGTGCTAGTAAGTGGATATTATCATTTGTGATTTTCATTTTGTTATTTCAAAGTAATGTTAGATATTTTGAATTATAGTAGGTTCTTGCAATTATCATATTCTATATAGACATGTTTTTTCCATATTCTATGAAAATTTTGTATGCTATTATTTTTCCCTGAAGGAAATATGTGAGAAGTTAATAAATGTTTTATTATTTCTATCTTATAGACTCACCCATTGAGACTGAAAAATGTCACAGAGAAATAGTGATTGAATTGGGAAAGCAATTCAACTCTGCTCCTTCTCTGAACATCCATACAAAGCCAAATGCTACTTTCTTACTGTGGCCCATGGATTATTTTTAGTTATCAAAATTTTGAACTAATAAATTATTTCTGTAATTTCACGAATGACTAAAATGTAAGTAATCTTACCAAAACCCACTCAACCCAGGAGGTATAATTACCTTTGGTGCTGTGATATTTTGACTATTAGAAGTGAAGAGGCGATAGATGCATGAAACACTGCATTCCCAGAAAAGAATGTTCTTGCCTTATACAGCATAACTATAAAGGTGAAATGGCTTTATTATCATCAAGATAATTAAAAACTAAAAGAGTACATCAAGAAAACCAACATATACTTAGAAATACACTTAGCTTTGAAAGAAAAAGAATTAAGTCAAAATACATTCTCATATTGCTTTCAGAGGGGAGACAGCTTCAGATCACTTAGAAAGGTCAGTCTCATCACCAGGACAACAGACTCAGAATGTGCCACCACCTATTAAACATTTCTCCTAGGGAATTGACTATGAAGCAGTATTTAAAAAATTAAATGATGGGAAACAAAGTAAATAATTGGGAGTATTCATCTATTAGCTGGAAAAAAAAAAGCTGGCGCATAAAAAGGAATAACACTTCAGCGCACAAATGATTAGCAGTAACCTACTGGAGATTCCCAGAGTAAATAATTTCCTTCCTTATCACTCCATATTTAAGTCTAATTAAGGTTTAGTGAAGTCATGCCATTCTCCTCTTGCCATAAATCAGTGATTCTCAAAGGCTTTCAAAAAATACAGATGCTGGCAGTTCTCTCCCCATAGATTCGGATTCGTTAGGTTGGGATGGGCTTAGGCATGTGTTTCCTTAATTAGTCCTCATTATCTACAGGGAACCAAAATTTGAGGACCACAGACTAGATTAGTGGTTCTGAACTACAGCTGTACATTGTAGGCACTTTGAAAGCTTGAGAAAAATTCCTTAAGCCCAGGCCTCATGCAAGACAAATTAAATCAGAATCTCTGGAGAGGGGCCCAATATCAGTATAGTTAAAGGACCTCAAGACATTATAATAGACAGACAGGGTTAAGAACCACTGCGTCATTTTCACTTCCTGAAACAATTCAGTCAGCTCTGGTCATTATAATTATGCTGGCAATTTTTATCTGAAGATCATCAGCACAATACCTCACATTAACTTGAGAGAAAACCGCTAACAAGACGTTAAGCATAGACGCACAGATCAACAGTCTTAAACATGATGAAGGGAAATGTAGCATGCTTTCATTCTAGTTACATAGGTCACAGGCCACAGAAAGCCGATGGTATTTTCAACCTACAGTACCTATAGGTAAACCAAGGCCTGGTCTCTGAGGCATTTAAGGTATTTAGAGTCCATTAAAGAAACAGGGAACTTACAAAACACACATTTTTCCTTTCTCCAACCTATGTTCAGGAACCTTTATGTTTGCAGCTTTGAGGCAAAGAAGGGTTCTATTTGGTAATATTTTTGAGATAGAAACAAGTAACTATCACTCTATATACCTAAAAAAATCAAACATTAATTCAGTTCTTTTTCCTATCTACACTGAAAGTAGCACACAGAAGTTTTGTTGCTATTGTTATACTGACTTTTAGAATCCAGAGAAAGTGCTTGTTTTTCTTTGCACAGAATTCATTGCAACTAGATCAAACACTTTCTGTGGGCTGTCTGCCCAGACAAGTAAATAGCTTTTGTACAGAACTGTTTTCCGTAGTGACATTTTTGTAATGGAATTGTATCTGAAGCATATTTGTCACTATTAAGCCCACTATTATAATAGCAGTTATTTAAATAATTTATATAAACTAAAAACGTTTTAATATACCTTATAAAAAATAACAATGCCATACAAAATTGACATGGAAATTGAGGATTGCAAATACCTTCCTTATCTGATTACTTGTGAAAGTGTCTGATGATTTTAGGCAATGTGGCAAAGAATAATGTGGACCTTATGTCCTAATGAAAAAAATTGACTTTTCTGAACCTTGGTTTTATCTGTAAATTGCAATGATGATACCTACCTTCAGTATCCTCGTAGGAAAAGGGGAAAAGCATGGCAGGAAGCTTGGCAAACCAATTATACATAACAAATTACTCTTATTACTTAGAAAAATGCTATTGTTAAGGAAAACGCTAGTAGAGAACCACTAATTAAGAAGAATTATCACTAATTTATTACTTTATTATTTTTAATTTATTAAGGTTTTATTTTAATTCCAATATAGTTGACATACAGTGTTATATTAGTTTCAGGTGTACAATATACACTAATATTCAACTAATTTATTATTTTAAAGAAAAAAATTTATCAAGATAGTAGTGCTTGTGGGCTTTTTAATTGATATCATTCTGGTCTTGAACTAAATACAATCTAATTTGGAATGTTATGATTGCCCCAAAGTTTAGAACTAATGAAATCTAAAATAAAGGATGGGTTTTTTTAATTAATTAATTAATAAAGGATGTTTTGGGTCTGGTTCTTAAGAAACAGCAAACAACAGAAGAAAGCAGTGTTTATATTTGGAAGCCAGGAAAACTGTCAGAAAATAGAAACTTCTGGAGTGCCTGGCTGGCTCATTTGTGGAGTTTGTGAGTTTTGGTCTTAGGGTTGTGGGTTTGAGCCCCACAATGAGTGTAGAGATTGCTTAAAAATAAAATATTTTTTAAAAAGAAAAGAGAAGCTTCTTATGTGTTTCATATAATACTCATCTATTTTCTATATTTTTGAATGGTTTTGGAAATGAGATACCAGAAGAAAATAGTATTTTTAAAAATTACAGAAGATATTAACACTGTTACTTCTCTGTCTTAAAACCTACTCCACAGGGACACCTGGGTGGCTCAGTGAGTGTCTGAGTCTTAGTTTTGGCTCAGGGCATAATCCCACAGTCATGCCCCGCACTGGGCTCAGTGGAAAGTCTGCTTTCCTTGCCCTCTGCCTCTCCCCGCTCACTCGTTCTCTCTCTCTCTCTCTCTCTCTCTCTTTTTCTCAGAAAGAAAGAAAAGAAAAGAAAGAAAGAAAGAAAGAAAGAAAGAAAGAAAGAAAGAAAGAAAGAAAGAAAGAAAGAAAGAATACATTCATTTCATCTATGGTCACCCTACAGACAACCTTACTCAAGAAGAAGGCTCTCAGATAGAGATGCAGGTCCTCAAGCCTAGTGGCACCTCCTGATATCACTGACATGGATGGGCTTAACGTTATTACAGTATGGTTTCCTCATAAAGACTTTTCTCTCCACCTAGGTTATTTTAAATAAATTAGTATTATTACCAGTGTCACACCAGGATACCAATACACTGAAAGGCTCATCACAGTTATTATTATGCACTTTGTTTCTCTGGTTTCAAACTACTTCAGCTGCTTAATATTAAATCAGTTTAAGTCTTGGCCTTCAGATTGTAGGAATATTTGTAATTGTTGACAGTTCTGAGACAAATTTCAAAGAAGAGGGCCCCTCAAATTGGTACTCCTGAAAGATCCAGCAAGTAATTGGAGCTGGATTCGACAATTCTTATCCCATTCTTCCTGGGGTCTATGATCCAGTGTTCCTTTTACTTCTGCTCTTTGATCTCAATACCAGCACTTGCATTAGTAACATTGCTAGTTACAAACATGAAAACTGTAGTGTACATATATTCCTACATATGGACACATTTGAGGCAGGAATTTTGGTCATGAAAGGGAATAATACTACAAACAGAGACTATCTCAAATAGAATAAACCATTATCTAGCTACCTATCCATATGCATGTGTCCCATAATATTTCCATGAGGTTCCAAAACTTTCACTTTTTTACCTTTGTATCAATACAATTGAGCAAATGTTGATGAATGCATTAGAGACTCAAAAATAACTTTCAAAATTCCCAAGGAGCATCCTCTTATCCGTGGCAGGTGGGAGGGCTTCACTAAAAAATTAACAAATCTTATAACAAACTATTTTTTTCCTGTAGAAAATCTGCTTCATTGGAGGTTAAGTTAGGGTTCCACTCTGCTTTTTAACCTCCCTTTTTCCCAGTAAGATAACTATTATCAATGAATAGGGATAAACACTTGGCTCCAAATATTAATAATAATACATTGTAACATGATTTTTGAGTAAAGTCAAATCAAAAAGGATACCAAACAATTGACCTTATGTAGTATATATTAAATCTTTAAGACAAGGGCAATATTGCAGATTCATGTTAGGGAAATTTAAAAGGCCATCTTTTAAAAATGTATTATAAAATACATTTTATAGTGTTTGTCTTTCTATCTTTAGATAGAATAGATATCTTTAGCCATTAAATTTAATTAACATCCGGTGTGTCTGGCTGGCTCAGTCAGTAGAGCATGCAACTCTTGATCTTGAGGTTGTGAGTTCCAGCTCCAATTTGGGTGTATAAATTACTTAAAATAAATTTAATTAATAATTTAATTAACACCCAGAGCACTCAATGTCTTTATAAACTTAATGTTCTTCATTCAGTGTTAGTTTTTTCATCAAGACTTCAGGTAGTAATGATTGGGGAGATTATCCACAATGATTACCTTAGGGGTGCTTAATATTTATAAAATGCAATGGCTCTTTTTGGATGGAAGAATAGAAAAATTATTTTTAATGTTTTTGTGTGTTTATATGAACCACTATCTCTCCTGCATTAAGTCCAGCAATTGGCACGTAATAAGTGATTGATAAGCATCTATTAAGCAAATATGTGAGTAAATAAATGCCTGTATTTGTTAGAAAAAAAATTTATTTAGAGAAAAAGATGGCATCCAAATAAACTTTCCTAAATAGGGTTATGAGTCCTTTGTTTTTGTTCATTTCTCAAATACTATTAATTACAAAAGATTAGCACACAAATATGGTGATTATATATATATATATGATTTATTATGCCCAGCATTCTGGTACATACAGCATGTTTGTTTTCAAGAAGTAGTATTTATGACACAATAGGCTAGAATCCCATTGTATCGGGCTGCATGTGTACCATGCAGTAAATTGCTACTTCCTTACATAATCAACTGCACAATAACTCCATTTTCATTTTTTAAAATAGTTATATTAAGATGTTTTGGGGTTTAAAGGATTTTGGACTAAGAATTAAAAGGTTTTAGTCTTTCTTGTTACTACTGTTCTTACATCTGTACGCCAAATGAAAACTTAGAATACATGATCTCTAAGGTTCTGGCACTTTCCCTATTAAAAACTTTAACCTTGAGCATAATTTTAAAATATCATTTGAGTTAAAGATGGCTTATACAATCATTAGGACTAGGTTAATTTGATGCCTAATTCTGGGTCAGGATTACAGCTTCTCATTTTTCCCTTTTTTTTTAAACATTTTATTTATTTATTTATTTATTTATTTATTTATTTATTTATTTATTTATTTTAGAGATAAGGAATGAGAGAGAGAGAGGAACAGGGAGAGGAGCAGAGGAAGCGGGACAAGCAGACTCTCACTGAGTGTGGAGCTCTACGTGGTGCCAGATTCCATGACTCCGAGATTCTGACCTAAGCCAAAACCAAGAGTCAGACCCTTAATCAACTGAGCCACCCAGGCGCCCCCATAATTTTTTTTATGAAGGCAATATGATCTTCTTAACTAAAAAAGATGAAAAATATTCATAATACAACCAGTATTAACATAGTGAGTATTTTCCTCCAGAGAGCTTAGGTTGTTGCCTGTTTTTAATAAATTTTACATGATTTCATCAAAGAATGATTTCCATCTCTTTTTTTACTAACATTGTCATAAGTTTCCATTTTATTGCCTTGTTTTTGTTAACATAATTGTAACATGAGCATAGCTGGTATAACTTCATGCCTCTTGCTGAAGACTTACATTTTCAATAATTATAAACATATTTGGCCACATAAGGTTGTTGTTGTTTGGGGTTTTTTGTTTCTTTTTTGGTTTTTGGTGGGCTTTTTTTTTTTTTTCATATTTAGGATTATTTGCTTAGGACTGATTCTAAAAGTTGACTTTTTGCCTATGTACATTTTCATCTGTTTTAACATATATTTCCAAATTGTTTTCCAAAAATATCATCCCATCTTACACTCAAACAAAACCCTATTTATAATGCTACATACAAAAAGAAAAGATGGCCAGATAATTCTCTGAACTTTTTCATTCTAAAATTAGCACCTCCCACAGAGCTCAGGGTGAAGATAAAGCCCTGCATTGGGCTCCTCGCTGAGCATGGAGCCTGCTTAAGATTCTTTCTCTCCCTCTCCCTCTGCCCCTCCCCCTGTTCATACACGCTCTCTCTCACTCTCTAACAAGAAATAAAATATTTAAAATTAGCACCTTCTTAGATTAAGACTCTTGTTAAAGACTATATTTATATTTTGCTATTCATATTGTTTAGAAATAAATGTTAATGGTTAATGATCAAATAAAATTAAATCTGTTAAGAAACCAATGAAGGATGAGAGTCAGGAATTATTGGTCTAGAGAGCTAAAGCTAGTTTCGGATGAATAAAATCCCAAAGCCAACCACCTGTTTAATAGTTTAGAGTTTTAAGTAGTGTATTTGTATTTGAGTTATGTATTAGATGTGAGCTATCTGGGTTCCTAGTGCACAATCTCCTCCATTTAAATAATTTATCTCATTCTTTCCATTGACAGTAAAAAGTGTAACAAGGGTTCAAAAAAATATTCTGCCTTGGTCAGGAAAATAATTTAATGGAAGTGCTTTTTGCCATTGTAATTCTGTAGAAGGAACTATGCTCTTTAGGACTGACATATTATTGAACTGGCTTTTGGAAAAATGGAGGAAGGGAAGGAGGGAGGGTGGGAAGGATGAAGAAAGGAATAAGAAAAAAAGGGAGGGAGGGCAGTGGGGAGTAAAGTGGGTATCACCCAGTGGTAAATTTAATTCCACAAAAAGAAACCAAATTATTTACATAGCAATAATCGGGTACTGAAATCTTGTTTGGGTTTAAAACATGGACAGAGGGGCACCTGGGTGGCTCAATGGTTGAGCGTCTGCCTTTGGCTCAGGTCGTGATCCCCGGGGTCCTGGGATTGAGTCCCGCATCAGGATCCCTGCAGGGAGCCCTCTTCTCCCTCGGCCTATAACCCTGCCTTTCTCTGTGTGTCTCTCATGAATGAATGAATGAATGAATGAATGAATGAATGAATAAATTCTTTATAAAAAAAACATGGACACAAGTTTTTGCATTTTTGTGAGTTTATGAAGTGCCAACCTATCCTATATTCTAGTCTGTTTTTTTTTTTGCCTTTACACTCATACAAAAGAAGAAAATATCTGTTCATGTAACTTCAACCACCTAAAAGAAACTGAAAAATTGGGATATTTGAACAGGATGGATAAGCTCTCTGTGGCTAGTTCTTATTTATTTTCAGAATGTATAAGATGCTTATTAAACAAACCACCAAATGCCTAACAAAAACTTTACCAAAATTCAAAAGGCAAGCTTTAGTGACAATAAGCAAAAAAAAATACCTTCTGGCAGAATGGAGAGCCAAGGAAAAATCAATGAGCTGACCTCTAGAGAATGCCAAAACTTTAATTTCCTTAATTGAAAACTAATATCTATCAGAAAGAGTCTCATATGAGAAACTCTAATGCCAAAGCTCTGAAATTAATGCACACTAAACATAAGCAATCCTCTCAAAAAAACTAATGATGGGAGTCTCACTACAGCCTTATCAGGAAACTTGGGAACAGTAACAGGGTGGTCCTTACTATGAACGTCTCCCTCATTGGAACATCAGAAAAGAATTCTAGCCTTTAAGTTCCCATAGCATCACATATCTGAATATAGCACTTTACTTCTTTCTGGCAAGATGAAAATAGGAACATATGTAGCTGAGAACAATGAAGCTGTAGTACTTAGTGGCTACTTGTTTGAATATAGGATATTAAGTTTATCAACTTAGCAGAGGGAAAGTCTCATTCAACCAAAATCAACAAGCTGTGTTGTGTTGTATACACAATAAAGATGTGGTATGATAGAGTATATCTGTTATGAGAAATTAGTTTAAATTATGTCACATGGTGTGCTCTGATGAGAGACAATATGATTACTCAGAGTCCAATATCTTGGAATAAAGAAGGGTACCACCAAGTGGTGCGGGTATGGAGGTGAAGCCCCGAGTCCAGGTTGGCTCTCGGTTTTATTATTGTAGAATGTAAAGTATGTGAAAACAAGGAAGGAAAAACAACTCAAGAAACCAATCACATGAGGGGCAACAGGGAACATAGGGGACTATCCGCATAAGCCTCAGAGGAACATAAACTAGCGGGCTACAGGGGATAGGAGAACTGACCTCAACAGGCCTGGCTGTCTATCCACCATCACTGCTGTTTTCAGCACATACTGACCAATGGCAGGAATAATTGACTTTTGCCACACACATAGAGCTGTTGCCATTCATGGAAATCCCCGTTCTTATTATTTTCTTTACCCGCTAAAGTCCTGCTCTCCCACAAAATTATTTATTATTAAGAAAAGCTATGGGGGAAAAAAAAAAAAAAAAAAAAGAAAAGCTATGGGGGGATCCCTGGGTGGTTCAGCGGTTTAGCGCCTGCCTTTGGCCCAGGGCGTGATCCTGGAGTCCCGGGATCAAGTCCCACGTCGGGCTTCCTGCATGGAGCCTGTTCTCCCTCTGCCTGTGTCTCTGCACCCCCCCCCCCCATCTCTCTACATCTATCATGAATAAATAAATATTTTTTTAAAAAAAGAAAAAAGAAAAGCTATGGTGGGGGCACCTGGGTGACTCAGTTGGTTGAGCCTCTCTTGATTTCAGCTTAGGACATGATCTCAGAGTCGAGAGATCGAACCCAGCAAAGGGCTCAACATGCAGTCTGCTTAAGATTCTCTTTCTCCCTCTGCCTTTCCCACTTGCCCACACCCCCACCCCCGCTCCTGTGTGCTCTCTCTCTCTCCCTCTCTCTCTCTCTCTCTCTCGATAAGTAAATAAATAAAATCTTTTTTAAAAAAAAGAATAGCTATAGTGTATTCTTCCCCTAGATATTAAAATATTCAAAGAGAAATTACTACTATACATTAATTCTTGGATGAGAAGTCTCTCAGGTAAAGTGAAGGATCAAAACGGCAGGTCAAAAGTGTCAAAGGAAAGAAAAGGGGGAAGGGAATGTATGGACACAAAGAAAAACAGTAAAACTGTAATCAAATATAATCTCTGTGTTTTATAAGTAGTATAGTTAGTTTCAGTTGGTGTTATTTCTACCACAAATTTGGGGGGAAATTTTTAATGCCATTCACCATAATTTTTCTGCTTTTAAATAAGGAAAGATATTTAAAATCCCCTGTAGGTTCTTAAAATTAGAGCAATTAGAGCAAGAAATAAAAAGGAAAAACAATTGTGTTTAAGGAGAAAGGTAGATTTAATGATATTTCCCTGAAACTATTTTTGCAATATTTAAGCTATAATAAGTTATGCCTGCCTGAGAAATGAATAGAATTTGAAACTGCATTTCTAGTTCTTTATCTACATATGCAGAGGAAAGATTGAGACTGGGGGCAGGAAACTATAGCAGCTCTTAGAGTTAGGTTCTGGGGTCGGGCACACCTGGCTCTAAACCCCATGTTCCCCACTTCTTTTATAATCTTGGGCAAGTTGCTCCATCTCCCTGGTCTGGTTTTCTTACTTAAACAATGGAGATTTATAGGGTTCTTAAGAGGATAAGTGAAAGATATCTCCCATGTATTTAGAATATTGCTTAGCATATTTTCAGGTCTCAGCCAACCTTTCTGTAGTGACATTGCTGCTGCTGTTATTACCTTTATAATTATAGCTCTCCTAATCTCTCAGGATCTTGGTCAAGTCACTTTACCTCTCTGCATCCTCATTTCCCAACTTGTAAAATGAGAGGAATAATACCCTTCTTAACAAGTTTTTTAAGAGAGTTAAGTGAAACAACATGGAAAAGCAATTTAAAAGTAAAAAGATTACATTATAAAAGTATCTCCAAGAGATAGTTTAGTTTAGATAATTGTATCTGTGTAGTAATAATTTCACTTAAGTAATGGGGAAATTTACATATATCTTTTAGGCTTTCTTCTTTTTTTGTTTTTAACAAGAAGCTCAAAGGCTTAAAACACACGGTAAGGAAGAATAATCTCCATAGTTAGTGCATGTTAAGGAAGCAATTACTCTTCCTTAACATGCACTAGTGATAGAAAACAATAAAATGTGCCATAATATACTGCACAAATACAAATGAGAAACTCAAAGAATGGTTCTCTTTTATGGTTCTGCAGTTTTCCTAGAACAATAAAGATAGAAAGCAAAGATAACAGCTATATTCAGGGACGTGCTAGAGCTGACTCACACAGGCTCCTAAGAGCCAAGTGTTAAATTTTCAAGAAACTTGCAAGCCCGTCATTTAAGTTATATAAACTTATAATTAAATAAATTACACTAAAAAGAAAGATAAATATACATTTAAAACTCATCACTTCCTATTTATTACACTATATTTACTACATTTAACTATTATTGATGCTTTTGAAGTTACATCTGTCATATCTGTGTGGTAAAAATACTATATACTGGTGTGCTACTGTGTGTCTGTTCCCAGACCCATGTATAGTGTGATTGGTAGACT
This sequence comes from Vulpes vulpes, assembly GCF_048418805.1. Classification (NCBI taxonomy): domain Eukaryota; kingdom Metazoa; phylum Chordata; class Mammalia; order Carnivora; family Canidae; genus Vulpes; species Vulpes vulpes. Next base: position 32,889,069 of record NC_132783.1, read on the forward strand.
GAAATTGACCATGGTCACTGAGGGGGGCACTTGATGGGATGAGCACTGGGTGTTATTCTGTATGTTGGCAAATTGAACACCAATAAAAAATAAATTTATTATTAAAAAAAAACTGAAATTGGCCATGGTGGGAATATTTATACAACCAAAGCTTACAAGTGCTATACATAAAGGCTTGATTTAGTGCTAAAGCTGAGATCTGAGTTTAATGAATACAATTTGTAAAAGGTTAAAACATATATAGTAGATCATATATCATATTTAATGTAATTGGAAAAAGAGTTGATGGGTATGCCTGGGTGGCTCAGCGGTTGAGCGTCTGCCTTCGTCTCAGGGTATGATTCTGGAGTCCGAGAATCCAGCCCCACATCAGGCTCTCTGCGTGGAGCCTGCCTCTCCCTCTGCCTATGTCTCTGCCTCTCTCTCTCTCTCTTTCTATGTCTCTCATGAATAAATAAATAAAATCTCTTTAAAAAATGGAAAAAAGTTAATGGATTGGAATACAGCTTTATGTGTTGATTGATGATTGAACTGCAACTATAGGTTGGCTATAGACACATGAGTTCAGCAAAGATCAATGAAAGCATTTGGGATCAATTAGCTATATATCATTTAAATAAAGAGTATTTCTTGATTTATTATTACTTGTAAACTCTGTTACTGTTACATAAATTGTGTGTATCCTTTATGTAGGTAAAATTTAGTAACTGTTTTTTGGAGAGCTAGTTGTTAAGCATTTACTATACCTCACTGTTTATTTTGTAAGCTCTTAAGTAAAAAGAGCTATCTTTGGGAAAAAACAAGCTATAATCTCAAAAAGCCAAAAAGTAAACTAACACTTATCCACTAGGTGGCAGTAACAAGAATTAAGAAAACCTCAGGAAAACAAACTAGAAAGAAATTTACAAATATTACTTCATCTGTTTTCTTTTCATTTGATTCATTAAATGATATTTCAAAAGTAAATTATGACCTTTCTAAAAGCTATCTTGTGAGAGCTGGTTATCAAAATAACCCATATTCAGTATAAAAAGTTCAGAAAATAAACAACGGCATATAAAGTAAGGAAAATGACCCATAACATGATTCAAGAATTAAGTACTGTCGGGATGCCTGTGTGGCTCAGGGGTTGAGAATCTGCCTTTGGCTCAGGGCGTGATCCTGGGATCCAGGATCAAGTTTCGCATCGGGCTCCTTGCAGGGAGCCTGCTTCTCCCTTCTCCCTCTGCATGTCTCTCTCTCTCTCTCTCTCTCTCTCTCTCTCTGTCTCTCATGAATAAATAAATAAAATCTTAAAAAAAAAAGAATTAGGTACTCTCGATATTTTGGTGAATAACCTTATAGGAGTATATTAAACACAATTCTTTGTAATTTTATTTTTTTCCTACTGTATCACATTTTTTAATGTCAAGATATATAAATCTATAACATCATTTTTAGTGATTGCATTATATTTGGCTATTTGGATATACTACAATATATCAAATTCCTATTGATTAATAGACATTTTACACTTGCTAATAACTGTTTCCTATTATAATTAGTACTTTAATAAACCACATGCATATATTTTTGTGTACTTGCCCAATAATTTTCTTAGGATAAATTCCAAACGACGAAGTTACTTGATGAAAAAAGTGCACATGTGTGGCACCTGGGTGGCTCAGTGAGTTGAGTATCTGATTTTCACTCTGGTAGTGATCTCAGACTGTGATATCCAGGCAAGCAAGGGGCTCCCCACTCAGCACAGGGTCAGGTTAAGATTCTCTCTCTCCCTCTGTCTGCCCCCACCCCTGCTTGCAAGCACACACACGCACATGCACGTGTGCATGTGCTCTCTCTCTTTCTCCAAATAAATAAAATCTTTCTTTTTAAAAGGTACACACTTGGGCAGCCCTGGTGGCTCAGTGGTTTAGCGCCGCCTTCAGTGCAGGGCGTTTACCTGGGGACCCAAGATCGAGTCCCACGTCGGGCTCCCCGCATGGAGCCTGCTTCTCCCTCTGCCTGTTCTCTGCCTCTCTCTCTCTCTGTCTGTCTCTCATGAATAAATAAATAAAATCTTTAAAAAAAAGGTACACACTTTAATTTTTAAGGGGTGCACATTTTTAAATGTGAAGCAAACTGTCAAATTTTCCCGCAGAAATAATGTGCTCATTTACACCTCCAGGAATGAGAATACACTCTTTCACCCATGCTTGGTATTTTCAGTTTTTAACCTTTTCAATACAATAGGTAATATTTTATGTAATTGTTTTGATTTACTCTCTATTAATTCTTTCATTCATGTACACATTATTCACTGATCATTTGAGAGTCTACTGGGACCAGTCACTAGACATACATCAGAAAAAAACAGAGATTAGGGCCCTGATCTCAAAAAACTTCTATTCAAATGGTGACAGACAGATAGGCAGTAACACAGAGAGTTACTGAGTCAAAGAATATTACAGTGAAGATCTGAAGGAACAGGAATCAAACTTACAATATTTGTGAGAAAAGGGGAGAGGTATTTAAAGCAGACCAAAGAGAAAGTTATCTGTGAGAACTCAATGTAATAATAGTTATGTTTATTGGCCAGTTGCATTTCTTTTATATTGAGTTGCCTATTTCTAGTCTTGTTCTTTTTTCTATCATGTTTATATTTTTCTTAGTGATATTTCATTATATATTCAGAATATTAACTCTTTTGCAAAGTATTTCTCCATTGCATAATTAGTCTTTTAACTGTTAATGGGTTGCCATAGAGAAGCTTTTAATTTTTACACATCTCAGTTGAGCAGTCTTTTCCTTTAAGTTTTCTTGGCTTTGGCATGAAATTTAGAAAGGTCTTTCCCAGACCAAGACAACAGTATCTCCTTTTTTCTAGTACTTTCATTAACTCTATCCAGCATTCTAATCTTTAATCCATCTCAGATTTATTTTTGTGTTTGATATTAAAATAGAGATCAAAGTTCTAAGTGTTCAGTAAGAAGTACCAATGCAATTTAGAAAAAACTTTTTCCAACATATTTGATTATTACATTTGAATAAAGGTTAAATGAAACTCTTTACCTTGGCTCAGAATTTAAAATTTGGTTTTTGAAGTTTCTTTTTAATTCATGAGAGACACAGAGAAGCAGAAACGTAGGCAGAGGGAGAAGCAGGCTCCTCATGGGGAGCCCAATGTGGGACTCAATCCCAGGACCCCGGATCACAATTGGAGCCAAAGGCAGATGCTCAACCACTGAGCCACCCAGGTGTTCCTATATTGGCTCAGAATTTAAACTGAATCCCCAAACTGAGGCAATAGGTCAGCAATATCCACATATATTCTAAAAATAACCAAAAGATCCATCATCTTTACAAAAATTAAAAGACCACAAACCTCAGCCAATGAATATATATGAGAAGCCTATTGATTCATTAGGAAGACTGTTTCTTTGAAGAGAATTTCAGGAAAATGCCCTGTGAGATTTTCCCCTCCCTCTAATTGTCTAGAAAAAGGAGGGACTAAGAGAACCACTCTGGAGATGGTTGCAAAAAAAGTTTTTTAGATGGTTGCAAATTTTATCTAGCTGAGCAGATACCAGTTCTTCCTTCAAAATGAAACCAAGAAAAGTAGATTTGAGCAGCTAGCTAGACTTCTTGCCATCTTGACTTGACAGGCATTGCTCAAGACAGTTGCTACTTGCTGAGGCAAAAGAGTAACAAGAAATGGTTGGAACTACGCTGCCTTGGGCAAAAGCTCAGGAGCGAGAGAAACTCTGAGAGTTACTGAGAGATAATCCCACATATAATCTTCAAAGAACTCTCCCGGCCTCACAAAAGAGACAGCATCTGAATACTTGAAATGAAAAGGGGATTTGATACAAGGAAAGTACCACAAACAACATTACTCATTAGCCTCTTTCTCCCAACTCAAGCAGATCTAAATGTGAGCAGAATATGGGGCAAGAAGAGTGAAAGAACAGGACATACTCTTCCTCATCCCCTGCCAATTTCAGTGTCAACCGTAAGTCCTACCTGAGATGAAAGAAGACAAAGCCTTTATATATTTTTTAAAGATTTTATTTATTTATTCCTGAAAGACACAGAGAGAGGCAGAGACACAGGCAGAGGGAGAAGCAGGCCTCATGCAGGGAGCCCGATGTGGGACTTGATCCCAGGACCCCAGGATCACAACCTGAGCTGAAGGCAGACGCTCAACCGCTGAGCCACCCAGGTGTCCCAAAGACAAGGTCTTTAAATTAGATATCAAGGCAAAGTTTTTATATACCTGGACCAAATTTGTTTTTTCGTTTTTTTTTAAGTAATCTCCACACCCCATGTCTGCCTGCAACTCATGGCCCAGGGATCAAGAGCCATTTGCTCTATGAACTAAGCCAGTGAAGCACCCCAGACTCCTTAATGTCTGAAAATGAGACCATTTGGCCACATCAGAGTGACAAAAAGCTACCGGATGACTTGAGATAATATCCAGGGCCAGTGAAGACGGATGACAGAGCCTGTGTGAATGAAATGTTGGGGAGAAAAATCAAAGCTGTTTCCTGTGTGCAAATCCTTCACTGAATCAAGCCAGTTACACATTTATCAAATAATCAGATTTCTTTCTGGATTCTATTCTGACTCACTGATCTGTTCTCTTCATCAGAGCCAGCTTTAATGACTAATTATTGTTACTATTAAATTGTTCAAAGACAAATAACAAATATGTTCAACTTTAATCAAAACAGTTAAAATGTTGTGTCAATTCTTACAAAAATGAACCATAGATAGAATGTAGACATTTGGCTTGTCCAAGGCGCTGATTTTTAGGAAGTAGATAAAAGCCTGCCAGCTCCTCAAACAGCCTTATCCACTATTAATGCCCAGTTTTCCCCAGCTAGTGGCATACAACTGATCCTATGTGATAACACCCCCAACATCTCCTTTTCACATCTTTCCCTGCTCTAATTTCTAATTTGGGCAGAAAAATGTGAAGAGGAAAATGATGATCATTGGTCTGCATGTATACACTAGGAAATGCATGTAATAAAATAATATGGGAGAGGGGCTCTGAGCACTTAGTAGGACCAAAAACTTTAAATCTTGCGTAAGGTTGGCAGATACTATAAGATTCTCCAATTAGCTACAATGTGTTCTCCAGAAAAACAAAAAGATGGCATCTTTATTAGATTCTTTAACTTATCAAAATTGTGCCGTATGTTGGGCTTCAAAAATGATAATAATAGGGATGTCCTGGGATCAAGTCCTGCGTCGGGCTCTCCTCAAGGAGCCTGCTTCTCCCTCTGTCTGTGTCTCTCTGCCTCTCTCTGTGTGTCTCTCATGAATAAATGAATAAAATCTTTTTTTAAATGATAATAATAGCAATTACTGTTTACTGAATGCCTGCTCAGGTCTCAATGTTGTACACACACATTTGATCCTCAAAGCAACATTACAAGTTAGAAATTAAACTTCATAGAACATATTTTCTAAGGCTCAAAACGATTATTTAAATTGGTACAGGTGACATAGCTATTAGTGAGAGAGCTTGGATGTAAACTTAAGTTGACCTGACAGACTGTCCCATGCCCTTTCCATTACTTCCCACAAGCTCTCTGGCTAATTACTATAAATTGCATTGATTTTTTCATTTTCTAAATCTTGTACTGTATCAGTATAACATCTATGTTAAATATATGCCCTTACTTCTCTGGAAACAATAAAATTATCGCCTTCAATTGTGAAGATTTCAGTTGTCTTCCCTCAGCGGCTTTGCTCCAGATGCCTGCACACTTCTTTTTTCCATATTTCAAGGTTATAAAAATAGAGTTAAATAACTCTAGTCATTGTTGGCATAACTGAGAACAAACTGTAAGCAACTTATTTGATAGCAAGATACAAAAGCAATGATTTCCATTAAAATTTGGAGCATAGGGATCCCTGGGTGGCGCAGCGGTTTAGCGCCTGCCTTTGGCCCAGGGCGTGATCCTGGAGACCCTGGATCGAATCCCACATCGGGCTCCCGGTGCATGGAGCCCGCTTCTCCCTCTGCCTATGTCTCTGCCTCTCTCTCTCTCTCTGTGTGTGTGACTATCATAAATAAATAAAAATTTTTAAAAAAAATTGGAGTATATATTATCAGTTAATGAGCTACATGAAATGCCTTGCCATAAAAAAAACTACACTTCATAAAATCAGCCATTAATGGAAGGGCACCACACTAAGAATAACGGGAGTTAAACAACTGGGTAGCTATGGTTCTTAATCCCAAAGGGCATACAATATTATGTGGAGATAACATGGACTTAATAAGCATGCAGTACCAATTCATGAGTGAATCATTTGAGAGAAAATACTGCTTTGCTGTTTCTGCATATCAGTGTTAATTGGGAAAGGTAGTTTAGAAAATGTGGAGTGAGTAAAAACCTTAAGAAAGATGTAATTCTTCAATTTGAACGAATTGATCCACTGAATGTAATCACCCCTGTAAGTGTATTTCAAAGGAAAGCAGATGTTTGAAGCTGAACACCACCACTTTCCAGCCATACAACTTTGAGAAAACTATTTAATCTCCTTAGGCTTCGACCGTTTATCTATAAAATGGAATAATCATACCTGCCTTATAGGATTGTTATAAGGAGTCAACAAACAATCTGTATTTGGCATAGTACCAGGCACTGCTGAGTAGCTAGTTTCAAGAAAAAGTAGATTTTTACTATTACAAATTCCAAAATTAGTTTGACATTGTTCCCATACATAAATTATATATACATGACATATAAATGATATACACATCCTTTATTTATAAGTTTGAAACAGTGAATAATGGACATCTGCATCTGATTGGCAATTTTACCCTATTTGCGTTTTAATTCTCCCCCAAGTGCCATCTCCCTCGCTTGGTGATTTGCTTTAAGCACTCCTATAAAGGTCCATTAGCTGTCTGAGCCTTAATCAAATTAGAGGCCGTCGATTTACAAGAATCCTCACCGCCAGTGCCATTTACACCCGGTTCTGGCTTTCGCAGACGTAGGGCGGGGTGGTCTAATCGGATCAGCGAGCCTGCTCACCAGCTCAGCACTCAGGCTCACCAAAGGCAGCCCACCCTCCGCTGCACCACATCTGGGAATCAGGAGGCTGCTCTGCCCCCACAAGGGCTCCTTTCCGGGAAGCGCTCTGGTCTTCATCTTCTGGGATATTCCTGGCTCCCAGCCTCAGGAAGAGCCCCTCTCCCAGGCCCAGGAAAAACAACAGTTACTGAGCTTCTGTAGCCAAAGCCCAGAAAACCACTAATTTTAAAACACTTCTGTGTTCTGGTAAGATCATGAGCATGACTACTGTGGGATGCCAAGATCACTCTTCCCGGGAGGCCAGCTGATCCGGCTGCACCAGTTCGCTTGATCACTGTCCCCTAAGCCACCCAGGGCTCAGGTATCATGTGGCGCCCTGGTTTTTACAAGCCAGCAGAGTACACAGATGAGCACATGAACTTTGAGGCCAGACAAAGCTCTATTGTTTTTGAACTGTGCTACTTGGGAGATGTGACTTGACCACTTATAGCCTGGTTCCTCATCTGTAAAATGACATTCTAATACTGCCATCATTTATTATAAGGACTATGTGATATAATCTTGTATTTCTCAAATTTGAGTCTGTTGAACTCATTCCTTTACAAAGGAGATAAACTTTTCCTTAGTGAGAATTTGCAACTAACAGATACTTTCAGAAAATGTTGATTTCTTAGACTGAGTGCTATGTAGCCACCCATCAGAAATGGTAGCCATGACCCTAGGATTTATTAAATAATTTTTTGTGGGGCACCTGAGTGGCTCAGTCGGTTAAGCATCTGCCTTCAGCTGGGGTAGGATCTTATGGTCCTGGAATCCAGCCCCACATCAGGCTCCCTGTTCAGCAGGGAGTCTGCTTCTCCCTCTCCCTCTGCCCTTGATCTCTCTCTCTCTCTCTCATTCTCTTTCTCAAATAAATATTTTAAAAAGCTATATAAACATATTTAAAAATAATTTTTGTGATTAGTCATTAAGTCCATTTTTCCTTAACTAATTTATTACTTTAATAATTTTCATATATTTTGAGATATTATTTGCTCTTTTTGATTGAGGTTTATGCAATTCCCCAATATCTCAGGTTCTCCTCTTTCTGGGTACAAGGTTGGACTGCCCTTTCTTTCACTTGTTTTGGTCAATTAAGTAGAAGTAGAAGTAACAATTCTCTCTTCCAAGGAGAAGACTTTCACAATCAACACACATTCCATCCTACTGCTTCCCAGTGCTGTGGCACACAGCAATATCCCAGATGGTGGAAACTCTGCCAGCCTGTGCCCTGATTGAGGACAATGTGAAGCAGAGTCCCCATCAATGCGAGATGCACATGTGGTATGACAAGAGGTAAATCTTTGTGGTTTATAAGTCACTAAGTTATACGTTAGTATAACCTAGTCTATTTTGACTGGTACACAGATGGTTAAATATTGTGTAATAACTATATAAAACTTTGGATATCAGGCAGCCCGGGTGGCTCAGCGGTTTAGCACCGCCTTCAGCCCAGGACCTGATCCTGGAGACCCGGGATCAAGTCCCAGGCCAGGCTCCCTGCATGGAGCCTGCTTCTGTCTCTGCCTCTCTCTCTCTCTCTCTCTCTCTCTCTCTCTGTCTGTCTCTCTCTCTCTCTCTGTCTCTCACAAATAAATAAACAAAATCTTAAAAAAAAAAAAAAAAGACACACACAACTTTGGATATCGTACTCTTGGTCTGAGAATGTTAGCTCTCACTACAGCATTGTCTTTTCAGTAAGGTATGTTTTCCTAAAAGGTAATTAGCCCTGAGAAGAAGAGCTATCTACACAAAATCATATTCTTCAAAGGCAAGAAATCATCCTCAGTGGTCCACTGAAGGCTGTGTCACCTCTCATTCCCTCTGACCTCCTCTTCAAGCCATATTTTTATTCTATGCTATCTGCCTCAGCTCTCTTCAATGCAAACAAACTGTAGTCTTTTCATTTCTTTTTCTATGTTAAATCTTAACCTTGGAATCACTTCCCAATTCCCATATGCAAACAACTACCCTGCTCATCAAACCTCAGCAATTCGTCCATTAGAGATTCCCACTAATGGAAGAAGAAATGGACATAAAAGAGAAAATTAGGGTTTATTAGGTCCTAGACTCTTAAAATTAAGAGTACCTTTTATATGCTGTAACATTCATTAACTGTATTCATTAATAATAATTTCCCATCATCCCCATCATCCCCATCATCGAATGTTTGCACTTTTTTACAAACTCCAAATTAACATAATTTTATTTACCCAAGTTAAAGAAAATACTATGTTTGGCAAGTCTGTCAACTGCAAAAGTTATTTCCTCAGTTTATTAACTGGAAATGGAAATATTTGTGCAGTAGTCTATGAGTGAGATCATGGTAAACAAATAGACAAGGCAGCTAATTCAACACACTTATTTCTTGTCAATTAGGAAAAGGCCATAACAAAGAGATGCATACCAAGACCAAACACTACCAGAACAATGACTGAAAATCTGGTCCAGAAAAGGAAGAGGGTTTAAGGGCTGCTCTCTATATAGATAACCTTTATACCTGTGTTTTCTAGCCCTTGCTAAATATAAATATCAGTGCAATGGACTGAAAAATCTGCAAAATATACTTCATGTTTCTCTCATCAAGGGCTGCCAAAAACCATTCCCATTTCATATAAAGAGTCTAAAATCATCTAAATTATATCTGACGTACAAATTAGGTTTGAATCCATAAACCTTGTTACTGAATACCAACTCTGCTTTCCTAATTAAAAATTGTTACCCAAGAATGCCAGAAAGCAAATTAAATTATGTTCTCTCACAGTAATCTTCTCCTTCTACCACCCCTACTCCATCCTCTAAATGTTTGCGGCAAAACAAGGTAGAAGAGAAAGAAAAAAAAATATAGGTTCCATTTTACTATTATTTCTGTGAAACTTCATTAACCCTGACATCATCTTGAGTAAAAAATGTGCATATACAATCAGACGACTTTAGAGCTGAAAGGGTACTTGGATGCCTAATGCCATTATTGTAAAGATGAGAAAGAATCCTACAGAAATTAGGACTGGAATCCAGATTATGTAACTCCCAGTCAAGGATTTCTTCCTTCATGGCACAATGACCACAAGTGAAAATATACAGAAAAGAGAAGAATAACAGGAATCTGGTTCCCCCAGAATCTTTCATATTTTCCAGCAGTTGTTTAATCATTAGATTGGTCATTGAGGCTACCTATATTTGCAAGTAGATGAAAGAAAGAAGGGAGGGAGGGAATGAGAGAAGACGGCGGAAAAGAAGAAGAGAGAATTAAAAGAGAAGAAAGAGAGAAACTTTCAATTTATGATGAAAGAGTTCTCACAGAGAACTCGCTTTCCATTCAAGTTTTACATTTGAGACCTAAGCACCTATGACCTAGGATGAGAAATAGCCACCTGCTGAAGCCTCTTTTTACTGCTTAAATCTATTCTCAGAGTTGGGAGTCCATTATGAGACTTATGCTCTGCCTGGCCCCGGTTCACAGAAGTCCGAAGAAAGGAAAGAGAGTAAGGGCTGTGAAAACGGTTACCGGGTTTAACCATTTATATATTGGGCAAGTAAAATCGGGTTCAAGTTAGCAATTTGTTTTACAGCTAATACTTCAGACTGCAGTTAGTTTTATAAAGCATTCCTCAAAAAATATTTTAAAATATTCAAAAAACAGCTGCCTGGGTGGCCCAGTTTAGTGTGTCAGAGTCCTGGGATCAAGCCCCTGATGGGCTCCCTGCTCAAAGGAAAGTCTGCTTCTCCCTCTCCCTACTCGTGCTCACTTGCTCTTTTTCTCTCTCTCTCTCAAATAAATAAATAAAATATTTTTTAAAATAGCACCCCTCACTGAAAAAGTTAGTAAGAAATTAATGGAGAAAATTATCTTCTGAATTTTGTTTTATGAATAAGAAGGGATATAGAGATACGCAAGTAAAAACAAAGTGGATACAAATAATAATTACTTGTTTCGGAAATTATAAAGATAGCATGTGTACACACACATACCTATTTGTAAAGCATGAGAGATACGCTACATATCCTGTTCCACTCCTCACAGTTTCATTTTTTTAATTCCAATAAATATTTCAAAAGTGTCTTATGTTTTAGTGTAATTCCCTAGATAGTATTACTTTGATCATTTTTCCTAATTTTTCTTATAGGAGGCAATATACTTCAAGGAGATTACCTGGGTTTAAATTCTGACCCCAGACTTGTTTGTTGTCTGTTCAGTTTTCTCATTTATAAGATGGGGGTGATATTAAATGACATAATACATAAACTAAACCTCAAAGTACTAGGTGACTATGAATTACTTTGAATATATCCTTAGCTTCCATTTATTCAACAAGTATTTATTGAGCACCAACCATGAAGTGAAAAAGCATTAGATACAAAGGAAACTAAAATCAGTAAGACCTAAAATCAACTAAAATCAACACCGCCCTATCAGTGGAGCTTACAGCTTCTTGGAGAAGACAATCCTCAAACAAATAATTCAGTATCGGCCTGTAGGGGCACCTGGGTGGTTCAGTCGGTTAAGTGTCTGCCTTTGGCTCAGGTCATGATCTGGGGTGTGAGGGTCACGGGATTGAGCCCCATGTAGGGTTCCCGCTCAGTAGGGAACCTGATTGTCCTTCTGCCTCTGGCCTTCCGCTCCTCCTGCCACCACCCCTGCACGCTTGCTGTCTCTCCCTCAAATAAATAAATAAAATCTTTAAAAACAAACAAATAAATAAAATAATATCAGCATATACTGCAAAGGAGAATGATAGAATCCTATCTATCCCTCCAATATCTAATGACAGAGTTTGGGTAGATAATATATTTTTAAATAACTCAATTATAAAATTAACATGTTGATTATAGAAAGTAATATTTATGCTTAGAACAGGGTCTGACATAAGTGGTAGCTATTATTGTTGTTTGCATTGCTATGCATAGTGTTTTATAGACTATTATATATATTTATTTTCTTTTGTTTTCCTCATTTTCCTAATTTTCTAAAAGCAACATGATTTTAAAGTATTTTTGAGCATCTAATAGGATATTATATAAATGACCAATATAAAAATCTTAAAGATACATTTAATAACTTCAATGAAAAGCAGCCAAACTCCTCTGACAATTTTCAGCAGGTGTTTTCTCAATCTTTAAAAATGCCAAAATCTGGGGCACTGGGTTAGCTCAGTCGATTGAGTGTCTTCCTTTAGCTCAGGTCATGATCTCAGGGTCCTGAGATGAAGCCCTGCATCGGGCTCCCTGCTCAGCAGGGAGTCTGCTTCTCCCTCTCCCTCTGTTTCTCCTCTCCCCTCTACCGTTGCACTTCTCTCTGTCTCAAAGAAGTAAATAAAATGTATTTTTTTAAATGCCAAAATCTTACTAATAACAACAGGAGAGGGTTGAAAATATCTGTCCCTTTCTCCCACTGATCTTAAGTTCTTAATGGTAATGCAAATATTAAAATCTGTGCTGTAGAACATAAATAAAACATACTTCTCGACATTAAGAATTCTTGTTTTGCTATGCTTTCACCAAGACAGAACAGATGCCTCAGGGACAAATCAATGTGCTTTAAACTGTCTGAACTAAAAATGTTGCCTTTCCATGCAAAAAAAAAAAAAAGGTCCAAAGATTTTCAATAGATTCCAGAGCTTTGGGTTTTTCTATTTGAAATGTAAATACTGAGCGAGCATTGTAGTTATGATTCAGAGGCTGTTATTCCAAATGAAGTCCTACAACAGTTGTTCAGCTGACCATATGTCAGACAGTCCAAACCCCAGCACATAATATTAATGGGTGTTCTCATTTTCTGTATGATGCCTGCAGCATTTGGGAGATTCTTGAAAATACTAATGATGTCATTTCTCATTATAACAAAATACTGAAGGTAATCTGGTGTCAGTAATTTTTTAAAGTAATTAGACATTCCCTGTGTGTGTTCAGATAGAGCCAATTTTTTAAATGTCACTAGGTTCTTTTATTTATGTGTTCCAAAGTGGAGTTTGTCTCACAAATGCTCTATATAATTATTGAGTGATTTCTACAGTCACTAGAATAAAGGATTTAAGAATGACTTATCAGGGACACTTGAGTGGCTCAGTCAGTTAAGCATCTGACTCTTGGTTTCAGCTCAGGTCCTGACCTTAGGGTAGGGCTCTGTGCTCAGCACGGAGTCCACTTGAGATTCTCTCTCCCTCTGCCTCTGCCCCTCCCTCTCATGCTCTCTCTCATTCTCTCTCCCTCTCTCCACCTTCTCTCTAAGATAAATAAATAAATCTTTAAAAATAAGAAAATAAACATAATCCAGAGACTACCGACAGGAAGTTTTTTCCATAGGAAAACACTGCCATTTTAATTAATAATTAAAAACATATTATAACATTTGAGACAACTCTAAGTTGCCTATCTGATTTTGTTCTTTATAATAATATGTACAATTTCATAGAAAGCCATATTCACTCGCAAACACCTAAGATGTCTCAGGAAAGACACATGGAAAAATATCATTGGTGGCTTCCCAGTAAGGTAATCAGGTACCTAGAGGACAGAAATAGGAAGGGAGAATTTTCATACTATGTCTTTTCTGTACCTTTGAATTTTGAATCATTTTAATATGTCCAATTTTATTTTATTTTTTAAAAAACATTTTATTTATTTATGACAGACACAGAGAGAGAGAGAGAGAGAGGCAGGGACACAGCAGAGGGAGAAGCAGGCTCCACGCAGGGAGCCCGACATGGGACTCGATCCCGGGTCTCTAGGATCATACCCCGGGCCAAAGGCGGCACTAAACCGCTGAGCCACCAGGGCTGCCCAATATGTCCAATTTTAAGATAAAATTTAAATTTTAAAGAATTAATTGTTCTCTGATATTGTTTTTTAAATTTATAGTCTCTTGTGAATTTGACTTGATTAATATGCTTACTAGCTTTCCCATTTTCTATTGACTAGCTTGCTATTTCCCAAGCAAATTTAAACACTAGTCATGAAAATATTTCCACAAGTCTTATTTTAGTTTTAAAAAGACGTTCGCAAAAAAAAAATAATAATAAATAAAAAATAAAAAGACATTCGCTTCAATTTCTACCAAAAATTAGCAAATTAACTTTACAGTAGGAGCTGGGATACAAAACTATAAAGCATGAATTAAACTGACAAACTGTTTTCATATATGAACTATAGAAATTTATCCAGCAGAAAGAAATATATGAATAATATTTTTACCTTTTTTTTAGAGAGAGCACACAAGTAGGGTTGGGGGGGGGGGTGGTGCAGAAGAAAAGGAAGAGAGAGAATCCTAAGCAGGCTCCAAACCCAGAACAGAGCCCAATGTGGGGTTTTATCTCACAACCCTGAAATCATGACCTGAGCTGAAATCAAGAGTTGGATGCTTAACCAACTGAGCCGCTCAGGCATCCCTTTGAAAAATATTTTTAATTTTAAAAAAGTCAACTTTAACAATTCATTTAATAAATATTTATTGAGGGGCTGCCTGGGTGGCTCTGTTGGTTAAGCGTCTGACTTTGTCTCAGGTCATGATCTCGAGGTCCTGGGATCAAGCCCTACATCAGGTTACTATCTCTCCCTTGGCCCCTCCCCCCTGCTTGTGTGCTCTCTCTTTCTCTCCTTCAAATAAACAAAACAAAACAAAATAAAATAAAATAAACATCGATGTCCTACTATAAATGGTAGGCACTATTCTGAGTTTTGGCAGATACATTGGTGAACAAAACAGAAAAATTATGGCATTTACATTTCAGCCTAATATTTCACTGATGAGTGGTTAACAGGAATCTAGAGACTCTGAGATGATAAATAGATACTATTCTTAAAACCACTAATTTCAGCATTTTCCATTTAAGTTTTCACTTCCTCTACTTTTTCTTTCTTAGATTACCTATCTAGAAAAAATCCACTAGGTGGCATTGTCTCATTGATGAGAGTAACTCCTTGTTTCCAGGGGAATGTGTTCTGTTTCCTTCGGTTTTGTTCTTAAACTTGCTTTTTCTGTGACCAAAAGACAGCTTAAAATATAGCATTTTGGGGAAAACAAAATTTATACAAAAAGATAAGCTAAGAGTCTAAGTTTGCTGGAGCACACCACCTTCTAACATAACAAGTTGTAAGATGTGATTTTTAACTAATCTATCACTCAATGGTACCCAAACATACATGGTGGTGGACAGATTGTTCACTACCAATGATTAGAACTCTTAAGAAGAAATAGTATACTGTCTAGAGGTATGCATTCAAGTCCTAGCTTTAGCTTCCCTTTAACCCAACCTGAGATGAGCAACCATGGACAATTCATCTAATCACTATGAACCATAAGTTTCTCATTAGAAAACATAGGAGCAGTATATCCTTACTCATTTACAAGGGTCTCATAAAGATCAAATGATTTAAATGATTTTAAAGTCTGCTATTTTAGACATATTTAGCCATTTAGTTCTAATAAGATATTTTGGCTAAGAGAAAATATGTGATTTTTGGAACTATGAACATAGTAAATAATATTCCTTAACTTTACTTTTTCAGTTAGTGCTTACTATGTATCATAAACTGTTCCAACTGCTTTAAAATATTAATTCATTTAGCAAGGTAGACACCTTTATTATCCTCATTTACAGCTGAGAAGTAGAGAAAGAGATAGAATGACTTGCCAAAGGCCACACAGCTATCTTTTACCCTGGACCACCACACCCTATACATCACACCTATCACATGAGCTGTTTGTTTGTTTGTTTGTTTGTTTGTTTTACATGAACTGTTTTAAGAGCTCTATAGCACCAAAAACATCATAGACAATGGAACATTTAGGGTACACTGGGGCTAAAAAACAGGAATTCTTTTCAGAGCATGAGAAAGTAATAAATACAACTGCTTCATACAAGGAACTAAAGCTAATCAGACCTAAAAATGCCCAAATTTAAAGAGGTAAGAACTGTGATCATTCAGATAATGTCTATACTCATATATATCTTAAGTAGCTTTATAGCTGTTCCAACATCAAGCCTGCCATCCAAAAGGTAAGTAATGAAAGATAGGATTTTCAACATCTTGCACCACATTACCAATCCTTCAAAGCCCTGCTCAGATAGCTGCAAACTCTTCAAAAACAAGTTCAGATCTATTTGCTGGGAATTAAAAAAAAAACAAACAAACTTTCTCTATCTACATCGTGGCTGTTGCTTTATTATTTTAAATTTTCAATTTCTGCATGTCTTTCTTTTGCTCCCACTATGAATGATTATAAACTCCTCGAGGCAAAGGTCTTGTATATTTTTATATCCCTCATGGTATTGACCAAGGAAGACCCTCAGAGGACACTTGTTGTTATCCTTTTTATGTCTATTGTATGCTTGAAAAATCACAGAACTGAGAGTTCAAGATGCCAGGCAGATGGTCTAGAAGGTGGGAAGTGACTTAGATATCTTTTTCTCCAAAGATTGAGCTCTACAGAAGCTCTACTCTGTAGTAGTCCTATAGTAGATACCCAAAAACATTTATTCAAATAAGCAAATGATGAAATTATATTTTCTTTCACAGTTTTACTCTAAGATTTTTTTTAGCTTTTATTTCCAAAAGCAGTAAATTCTGAGTAAACGAAAACATTTAAAATGCATTTTGGATCATGTCCCTTCTCGCCTAGAAATTCTAAGCTAGACCTAACAAGCACCCTATGTGTTAGCACTCCAACTGTACCCTTTACACACAAGCATGCACACACTTTTCTGACTTCAGCTTCCACACTCTCTCTCCTTGCTCACCCCATTCCAGTCATGGTGGCCTCCTTGGAAGTCCTAGAATAAGCCAAGCATGCTCCTACTCAAAGACATTGCCTTTACCTGCACATGGAATGTTCTTTCCTCCAATATTCTATTTGCTCTCTTCCTTCAGATCTGGCTCAACTGTCATCTGATCACAGAGGCCTTCCCTGTCCATCCTATATAAAAGAACATCCTCCCCTCTGTACTCCCTAATCCCCTTGCTCTCATATATTTTTCTCTCTAGTATTTATTGCTAACAAATATATTATTACGTGTTTGTTTTCTGTCCTCTTCCACTGGAATATAAAATTCATAAAAGCAAGAATAAAGGGGATCCCTGGGTGGCACAGTGGTTTAGCGCCTGCCTTTGGCCCAGGGCGCGATCCTGGAGACCCGGGATCGAATCCCATGTCGGACTCCTGGTGCATAGAGCCTGCTTCTACCTCTGCCTATGTCTCTGCCTCTCTCTCTCTCACTGTGTGCCTATCATAAATAAATATTAAAAAAAAAAAAAGCAAGAATAAAAACTTCACTAGAATATAAACTTCTTTGTTTATTTTGGTCAGTGTTGTATCTCCAGTATGCAAAATATTGCCTGGCATGTAGGAAATGCTCAAATTATTTATTACAAATTAATTTGATATCATTTTCTTTTTTTAATTTTTATTTATTTGAAAGAGAGAGAGAGAGCACAAGCAGGGGAACAGCAGAGGGAGAGATAGAAGCAAGTTCCCACTTGAGCAGGGCTGTGGAGCTAGATCCCAGGACCCTGGGATCATGACCTGGCCTGAAGTCGACACTTAACCAACTGAGCCACCCAAGAGCCCCTGATATCATTTTACTAATCTGCAACAATACATTTAACAGAATAAGGGCAAATAAATACAATAAATACTGAGGAAAGGGAGGAGGTGAATTGATAATGACCTTTAGTGACTAAAAGAGGAAATGTGATAGTGGAATCTAATAAATACCATTGAAATGACTTGAATGTTGAAAAAGTAGAGATGTTGACTAAAAATTCAAGTAGAGAGGAATTAGAAGACCAGAGGGAGAAGAAAAAAATGTTAAGAGAGAGTAAGTCTTGGATAAAATGAAAAATAGAAAGATATGGAGCAACAGGGATCAATGAAACCACAAACAGCTGGAAGTTTTCTCAGGGCTCAAGAGAATCTAACTTCCCATTTGAAGACAAAAACACCTCGGCAGGATTCTATAGTTGGTCACTAGCTTCAACTGAAAACATCAATCACAGGAATAGTCTTACTCACAAGACAATTAAATTCTATCTGGAGAAAATTCTCATTAAGAAGTTCTTCCAAATTCTGAACCCAAAACTTCTACTTTCTTGCCCATAATCTGATGACAATTCTGCCTTCCAGAACTACACTGATTCCATTGCCACAACTCTTCCAATATTCAAAAACCCCTAACAGGCCCAACACCCCCACCCTTTACACAAATCTTCCCTCCTCTAAGCCCAATCTCCCTAGTGTCTTTGGCCATCTCATATAACATGGTTTCCAGATGGTCATCCTCTTAGCTGATCGCCCTTACAGCTATCATAATTTTTCAGTTTGCTTCTTAAAAAAATTATTTGAAAAGGACAGGCCCAAGTTAATGATTATGGTTATATTAATAATGTATACTTTATATTAGAAAATCATTTTCTACTTTTTCAGAGTTCTTTCACATCAATTATATTGTTCAGTCATCACTGTAAAAAGCTTTTTTCCTTCAATTTTAAAGCTGGAAAAACTGAAAATCATTAACAATTAGTTGATATATCCAAAGCTACAGAATGTGGATCACATGTCAGAATACCTATTTCTGATTTTGTTTTCTTTTGGTTTGATTTTTTAAAAGATGTTTTTATTTTTGAGTAATCCCTACACCCAGTGTGGAGCTCGAACTCACAACCCTTCACAGCATGCTCTACCAACTAAGCCAGTCAGACACCCTTAGTTCTGTTTTCATTTAACTTTTTATTATGAAAAATTTCAGACATACATAAAAGCAGAGAGATTTGTAAAATGATCATCCATATTCTTTCCCCCGAACTCTAACAAGTATTAGTACTGTCTTCATCTAAGTTTTTCTTATCCTTGGATAAAATATTTTAAAGCAAATTCCAGGCCTCCTGGCATTTCATCACTAAATCTTTTAGGATGCATCTTTAAAATATAAGGACATTTGCTT
Organism: Vulpes vulpes; assembly: GCF_048418805.1. Classification (NCBI taxonomy): domain Eukaryota; kingdom Metazoa; phylum Chordata; class Mammalia; order Carnivora; family Canidae; genus Vulpes; species Vulpes vulpes. The sequence goes on from NC_132783.1 coordinate 32,908,078, forward strand.
ACATAACCATGAACTGGTATCACATCTAACAAAATTAACAATAATTTCTTAATATTGGGGCACTGGTTGGCTCAATTGGTAGAGCATGCAACTCTTGATCTCAGGGTTGTGTGTTCACACAACTGTGTGTAGGCTGTGTGCACAGCCTACTAAAAAGTATTAATAATTTCTTAATCAATGATGATGAGAAATGATTTCTTAATCATCTCTCACTCCACATTTAAATTTCCCTGTGTATATAAAAAACAATTCATTTTTTTACAATTAATTTGTTCTTAAGTTATATCCTGTAACTTCTGATACATTCTTATTTCTACCACATCATAGAAATTCTAAATAAAATAGATAAAGGTATGCTTAAGGAAGTAAAGATGAATGGAAAAATTCATTGTTGAATGATCAACAGATTTTTACATTTTTCAGAATATAGAAAGAAATAGAAGAATATCAAATGTAACAGGATATTGACTCCTTAGATTAAATGAAGGAAAAGTATGCTTGCAATTTTATTAAAGTTTTTTATTAACACATCATTTTCCCTTACCTATACATTAGGGAAATTTTCATTTTATCTAGTATGAAACCACTTTGAAAACTACTTTAAAGAGATTTTTGAAGAGTAAAATTATATATGATGATCTGGTAAATATTTTCTTTTTTTAAAGATTTTATTTATTTATTTGACAGATAAAGAGAGACTGAGAGAGCACGCACCAGCAGGAGAGCTGCAGGTAGAGGGAGAGGGAGAAGCAGACTTCCTGCTGACCAGGGAGCTCAATGTAGGGCTTGAACCAAGAACCCTGGGATCATGACCTGAACCAAAGGCAGACACACTTAACTGACTAAGCCACCTAGCCACCCCTGGCAAATATTTTCAAGTTTTTTTTTTTTTTTTTCTCATTGGCCTTAAAACATTCTATGAAATCTGATGACAAACAACTAAAACTTTGGATTACCACGAAATCTTGTATTACATGCCAAGCAAAAAGTCACGGCTGCAGACGAGAGAATAAGGCTAGCTTGCTTAACATTTCAGGGACACCTGGGTGGCTCAGTTGGTTGATTTCAGCTCAGGTCATGCTCTCAGGGTCACAAGATCAGGCCCTGCAGCAGGCTCTGTGCTGATCATGGAGCCTGCTTGAGATTCTCTCCCTCTCCATCTGCCCCTCCACTCTCTTTCTCTCTCCCTCTCTCAAATAAATAAATAATGTATTTTTTTTAAAAAGACTCTTCAACATTTTAGCCAAATATTTTATGTTTATCACTCTCATCAGGCTAGAGGCTAATCCTTGCACTTATCAAATGACAAAATAACACTTGTTGATAAATAACTGGTTCTTAGCAGTACAAACATTATGACATCCTGCTGTCTTTCAAAAGACATACTTTAGGGGCATCTGGGTGCCTCAGTCAGTTAAGGGAACAACACTTGATCTCAGCTCAGGTCTTAATATTGGAGTTGTGAGTTCAGGCCTCACATTGGGCTCCATGCTAGGCATGGAGCCTACTTAAAAAAAAAAAAAAAGGACACATTTTAAAACATCCATTTTAAGATATGAATTAAATGGAAACCAGAACCTATTTATATTAAGTAGTGATTTTCCATTTTTTAGAGTCACTATTAGCTTTCATTTTCTGATTTCATGACAACTCCCAAATATGAGTGAAAGTTAATTTTGCCTGTAAAAATGTGTGATTGAAAATAAATAAATAAATAAATAAATAAATAAATAAATAAATAAATAAATAAATAAAGTGTGATTGTTAATGATAGATACTTGGATTATCTGAATCAGTACTGGATGCTGTTTGATGTAATTATCACATGATTCTCTAATCAAGGCATCAAGACCAATCTGCAGTTACTTCAAGTGGGAGAGAAGCCTTCATGGAATTATTAAGGAAGAAATCTTTGGACTGTGTAAAAAATTAGTAGTATGCAATGAAGCTTGTCATTAACTTGCAACAAACACATGGCTACTTGAATCCCTATAGATTTATGTTGTGAATGTATGATAAAATGGGATTAGAGGACAAACCAATTTTTTAGGGTGCCAGCCTCTATTTCCAACCAATAAGACTCTGGTCTCCACAGCCCCGCTCTGCTCAACCACTTGCCAGAAATGTTTCCCTATTACCTGCACCAGGCTTCTTCCCTAGCCATATGCAGAGTCTACTATGGGTGTTAAAGTTCTTACCACCATAAGAGAAAAAGGAATAAAAATCATTACAATTCATCAAACTGCCTGCTTGTTCACACTTCTGATAGCTTGAAGCCCCTAGGTCCTATTCCAAGTGTGCTCTGAGCAAATCTTGGCAGCTTTTCTCAATCCTTACTTAAATTAGTTTCCCTCGTAAGGAATATTACATTTGTAAATGTCTGGAGACCCCATTTGTTATTCCTGTTTGTTGTCCTTTATCACTTATAGCTTATTCTTATATCTCTTTTTTACCCCCACTTACAATGCAATCCAGCCTTCTCTTTCTGCCCCTCAAACCCTAACTCTGCCTGGCATTCACATGTAGCACCTCTAGACAACACTTGAACATTTTCAATAAGCAGTAAAATGACTGTAAAAAAGTGAGCTCTCGGGATCCCTGGGTGGCGCAGCGGTTTGGCGCCCGCCTTTGGCCCAGGGCGCGATCCGGGAGACCCTGGATCGAATCCCACGTCAGGCTCCCGGTGCATGGAGCCTGCTTCTCCCTCTGCCTGTGTCTCTGCCTCTCTCTCTCTCTCTCTGTAACTATCATAAAAAAAAAAAAAAAAAAAAGTGAGCTCTCAAAAAATAAAAAAATAAAAAAAGTGAGCTCTCATTCTAATAAGATCTTCCACAACCAAATATTATGTTCCTCCACCCTTTTGGTACCATCCTATTTTCCAATTCTACTTTATGGGCCTGGAAGCAAAGAGTGCATTATTCTGCTACCAGCAGACAAATCACTCAAGAGATTGCCTTCCATGAATCAGGGACTGTATCCCAGTCTCTTCAATGCGCAATGTCTAATTCAATGTACATTGGTTATGGGAGATACTTCCAACATCTGTATAGACTTGCCATTTTCTGAAGAGAACAGGCCACATGTCAATCCTCATTCCACAGAGGAATATCATTAAGTTTGTGGTCATCAGAGAAAAAAATTAAGGTTGCCTGTAGTGCAAATTGTTAGGGTCAGAAAAACAAAAGAGGAGTCTACCTCGGGATGCAAGAACAATAGCTCATTGTAATCCAGACCTCATTTATCTCGGAGTTCACCTAAAAACAGATAATTGGAGGGTAATAAACGGAAGATTTCTTTAGGGAAAATAAGCTTGCCCCGCTGGCTAGTGCCTATGTTAGCCATAACAGAAACAAAAAAGGAAGATTAATGCAATGGCTGCACATGAACACAATAATATAATGAATCCCTCCACCCAAAAATACAAATATTTGTTAGAGCAAGTCTATTAGGTTTAGGAGCTTCCCTTCCACAAAGGCCTCTTCATTTCAGTAATTTTTCATAATCCTGAAAGCAATTTGTTTAAACACTGCAACCTGTATTACAATAGATATATGTCTAGGGAATAAATTGCAGGTCAATCATCCTTTATCTATCTATCTACCTGTTTATAAAGTAGGTTCCATGCCCAATGTGTGGCTTGAACCCCCAGCCTGAGATCGAGTCACCTGGTCTACCAAATGAGCCAGCCAGGCGCCCCCGGTCAATCATCTTTTTTTTTTTTTTTTTTTTAAGATTTTATTTATTTATTCATGAGAGACACAGAGAGAGAGAGAGAAAGAGGCAGAGACACAGGCAGAGGGAGAAGCAGGCTCCACGCAGGGAGCTCGACGTGGGACTCCATCCCGGGTCTCCAGGATCACGCCCTGGGCTGAAGGCGGCGCCAAACCGCTGCGCCACCGGGGCTGCCCTCAATCATCTTTTAAACTAAGCGATGCGGGGATCCCTGGGTGGCGCAGCGGTTTAGCGCCTGCCTTCGGCCGAGGGCGCGATCCTGGAGACCCCGGATCAAGTCCCACTTTGGGCTCCCGGTGCATGCCTCTCTTTCTCTCTGTGTGTGTGACTATCATAAGTAAATAAAAATTTTTAAAAAATGTTTAAACTAAGCAATGTGTAGTAGTATAAATCAGAGACTTCCTAAAAATACAAGTTGACTTTGACACCTTTCCCCCATCTTCCCCCCGCGGCAAAAAGACAAATTGTGATTGGTAAGCAGCACAAATTAACTTACTTATAGACTTTGATATACATGGTTGCCCGAATTTACCTTGAACTCAATGAAAAAAACAAAATTAAGCCTGGGTGACTTAAAAAAAATAGGAATTTATTTTCTTACTATTCTGAAGGCTAGAAGTCCAAAATGAAAGTGCTGATAGGATGTTTTTTTCTGAAGCCTCTCTCCTTGGCTTATAGATAGCTATCTTTTCCCTGGGTCTTCATGTGGTTTTCCCCCTGGATGTGTCTGGATCCTAAACTTTTCTTTTAAGGACACCAGTCTTATTAGATTAGAACCCACACAATGACCTCATTTTCATCTATCTCTTTAAAGACCCTAACTCCAAATATAGTCACATTCTGAAGCACTAGAGGTTAGGCAACATACAAGTTTGGACAGAACACAATTCAGTCCGTAACAATTACTATGGCCAAAAAATTTTAACTTACATGTTTTAAGAAAAATGTGTATTTTTATGATTGACAATGGAAATATCTCACAGTGCCCTGTGTTCTGTATCACAAGTGCTATTGACATGAGGATGTATTATTTTCCTATTTAGAACATATCCCAATTGTATTAGATTACAAAAATTAAAAGTATTTCCCGTCAATTGCAAGTATTTCCAAAGCTAGCTTGAAACGAACAAAAATAGCACGTGTTTTAGTCTGAAATCCAATGTATTATTCTTTTCTCTATCTTTGCATTATTTCAAAACTTAAATGTATTGTCATAAATGATTCTACACTTTGGCAAATATTATTTTCTGATTATTTTCAAAGTGTATTCATTAATTTCTGATTGTTTTAAATCAAAATGAGACTACTTTAATTAGAAGATGACCATTAGAAAATCAGAAAATGCTTATAAACTTTATAGCCTAATAGCACAGCAGGGGCTTTCTTAAGTACAGAGAGTGTCTAGAGATAGCCTTATATTGGCTATGATCACTTGGTATGAGAAAGTTTATTGGTCTGGAAAGCAAGAGAGGTTATCTCTGAATTGTTTCAAGAGCAAAGTCACATCTCCATATAACAGGTCAAAGAAATAAGTACAATTTACATATAACTTTGACATATTTTGTCTGTTGCCATGGCAGTGAGAAATGCTTCTCCAGTGAACACAGTAGTTTATGATTATAGCTTACCAAAAGACATAAAAATGGTTATAATGTAATCAATAGCTGCAAGAGAGTTGATATTCGTCAACAAATCTGCCAGAATATATTTTTCAGAAAAAGTCAGGGTAGATGACTCTATACACTTTTTTCTGTATAATACCAGAGAAGAAATCACCAATATATCATCACAACTTATGAAACAAGCAATGACAGTCAAGGAGGATATACATCCTATCTCTAGTGGCAAGTAGTTTGGAGAAAACGGCCACTGCTTGAAAAAGCATAAGGTGTAGAAATATCGCTGATGGGAAATCCATTCCAAAGGCAAGTATAAGTCATGCAGATATTTATAGTTGTGAAATCATCATTTTCAAAAAGGTAAATCTTAATTATCATTCAAATATAAGATGATACATGTCAAAGGTATAAAGTAGCTAGTTAATGAGAAATGAAAAAATGAGTAAGATGTTAAAACTGGTTCAAAGAATCTGAAGAACAATTTTTTTATTATTTTATTATTTTTAATAGAAGCACAGTTGACATAAAATACTATACTAGTTTCAGGTGTACAACATAGTGATTTGGCATTTATATATATTACAAAATGCTCACCACAATAAATGCAGTTACCTCTACTACCATCAAATTAAAGTTATTACAATATTATTGATGGTATTACCTATGCTATATTTTATATCCCTGTGACTTATTTATTTTATAACAGTAAGTTTGTACGTCCCTCCAAATCCCCCAGCAACTACCAGTTTGTTCTCTGTATAAAAGAGACTGGTTTGGTTTGTTCATTTCTTTTCTTTTTTAGATTCCACATATAAATGAAATCATGGGGTATTGGTCTTGCTCTGTCTAACTTACTTCACTTAGCATAATACTCTCTAGGTCTATCCTTTCATTCTATCTTCAATGGGCATTCATCTATCAATGGGTACTTAGGTTGCTTCCATATCTTGGCTATTGTAAATAATCCTGCAATAAACATAGAGGTGCATATCTTTTTCATTTAGTGATTTTGTTTTCTTATGGGTAAACATCCAGAAATGAAGTTGCCAAATCATATGGCTTTTCTATTTTAATTTTTTGAGAAACCTCCATACTGTTTCCCAAAGTGGAAATTTACATTCCCACAACAGTGCATAAAGGTTCCCTTTTATTCACATACTTGCTAACACTTTTTACTTCTTGTCTCTTTTTTCTCATATCAAATTATTTATTTGGTTATTATTCATCATGGTTAGTGTATTCTTTAATCCCCATCACCTATTTCACCTATCCCTCCCCCAACTACCTCCCTCTAGTAGCCAGTAAATTGTTCTCTGAGGTTAAGAGTCTGTTTCTTGGTTTTTCTCTCTCTCTTCTTTTTTTATCTTTATTCAATTGCTGTTTTTTTTTAATTCTACAAATGAATGAGATCGTATGGTATTTGTCTTTCTCTGATTAATTTCACTTAGCATTTTATTCTCTAAGTTGTTGCAGATGGCAAGATTTCATTCTTTTCTATGGCTGAATAATATTCGTGTGTGTGTGTGTGTGTGTGTGTGTGTGTGTGTGTGTGACTTCTCTATCCATTCATCTGTGGACACATGCATGGGCTGCTTCCATAGTTTGGCTATTGTAAATACTTCAATAAATATAGGGGTGCATGTATCCTCGTGAATTAATGTTTTGTATTTTGGATTTTCCAAGAGTGCAATTACTGAATCATTGGGTAGTTCAATTTCTAGTTTTTTGAGAAATCTCCATACCGTTTTCCAGAGTGGCTTCACCAGTTTGGATTCCCACCAACAGGGTACAAATGTTCTTTATTCTCCACATCCCCATCAACACTTGCTGTTTCTAGTGTTTTTTTATTTTAGCCATTGCAACAGGGGTGATGTCATATCTCATTGCAATTTTGATTTGCATTTCCCTGATGATGAATGATGTTGAGCATCTTTTCATGTGTCTGTTGGTCATCTGTATGTCTTCTTTGAGAAAATGACTACTTGGATCCTCTGACCATTTTTTAATCAGATTATTTGTTGGTTTGTTTGTTTATTTTCATGTTGAGTTGTATGACTTCTTTATATATTTTCAGTATGAATCCCTCATCAGATATATCATTTGCAAATATCTTCTCCCATTTAGTAGGCTGCCTTTTCATTTGATTGATGTGCTTGTGCAAACACTTTACAGTTTGACATAATTCCAATAGTTTATTTTTGCTTTTGTTGCCCTTATCTGAGAAAACAGATCAGATCCCCCCAAAATACTGCGAAGACCAATGTCCAAGTATTTACTCCCTACGTTTTCTTCTAGAAGTTCTATGGTTTCAAGTCTTACATTTAGGTTTTTAATCCTTTTTGAGTTTATATTCATATATGGTATGTAAGAAAGTGGTCCAGTTTTCCCAGTATCATTTATTGAAGAGAATGCTTTTTTCCATTGTATATATTCTTGCCTCTTAATTCATAAATTAATTGACCATATAAGCATGGGCTTATCTGGGGGATCTCAGTTCTGTTCTATTAATCTATGAATCTATTTTTGTGCTAATACAATACTATTTTGATTGTGGTAATTTTGTAATATAGTTTGAAATCTGGAAGTGTAATATCTCTAGCTTTGTTCTTTCTCAAGATTGCTTTGGCTATTGGGGTTTTTGTGGTTACATATAAATTTTAGGACTATTTATTCTAGTTCTGTAAAAAATGCTATTGGTGTTTTGATAAGGATTGCATTGAATCTGTAGATTGCTTTTGGCAGTAGGGACACTTTTAACAATATCAATTTTTCCAGTCCATGAACACAGTATGTCTTTCCATTTATTTGCATCATCTTCAATTCTTTCATCATTGTCTTAGAATTTTCAGAGTGCAAGTCTTTTACTTTCCTGATTAAATTTATTCTTAAGTATTTTATTCTTTGATGCAATTGTAAGTGGGATTGTTTTCTTAATTTCTCTTTCTGCTAGTTTGTTATTAGTGTATAGAAATGCAACAGATTTCTTTTTTAAGTTTTTGTTTATTTATTTGAGAGAGAGCAATAGAGAGAGATAGAGAAAGAGCATGAGCAGGGTGAGGAGCAGAGGGAGGGGCAGACTCCCTGCTGAGCAGGGAGCCTGATGTGGGGCTCAATCCTGGGGCATCAGAATCATAACCTGAGTCAAAGGCAGATGCTTAACTAACTGATCTGCCCAGGTGTCCCAAATTTCTTTATACTAATTTTGTAACTGATGACTTTACCAAGTTCTTTTATTGTTTCTAAACGTTTATTGGTGGAGTCCAAATATATAGGTATTTGACTCCAAATATATATATAGTCATCTTCAAGTAGTGACAGTTTACTTTTTCCTTACCAATTTGGATGCCTTTTATTTCTTTCTTTTGTCTAATTACTGTGGCTAGGACTTCTAGTACTATGGTGAATAAAAGAGGCAAGAGTAGACATCCTTGTCTTGTTCCTGATCTGAGAAGAAAAGCTTTATGCTTTTCACTATTGAGTAAAAAGCAGTTATGGGTTTGCTGAAGAACAGACTTATGCTCAGGCAACTATATATGCGAAGTACTGAAATGATTTTGCTAGTACATGTAAAACTGGTTAATATCCTAATGGTAATAAAATACTATCTTTGGGATTATATTTCCCATAGGTTAAAATTAATTGTATTCGTACTAGACAAAATTTATTAGCACTTCTATTAGAAATCATTTGCATTACTATCATTTGTCTACAAATTAATTTCTACAAAGTTGTAAAATGGCCTTGAAAGAGAATGAAGTATGCACACCCTTATAAAAGCAGATAATTCCTGGAGTGTGGCTAGACAACACCCAGTACTCCACTAAACAAATATCCATTAATCTCTTCTGCCCATTTTAGATCTTTGACCATGTATTCTGACATAATTGAATCAATCAGCCTGTTCTTTGCCCTTGTATTCCTGGAATGATATAAACTCAGACAATACACATAAAATCTATCAACATGTGGGTGGAGAGCTCATGACAAAAGAATATCTTTTGTATTAGAAAAATGAATACTTTACTGATTTGAAAGAGTAGACTCTGAACTGTTCTTTCAGAGGATAATGTAAGGACTAGCCTAATGTTTTATTTCTTTGTATCCACAGTGACTTGCATATACATTCCCAGTCATTCTCAATGTGGGCTACACATCAAAATTACTAGAGGAAGTTTTATGTTTCGTTTTGTTTAAATACACTCACCCTGACTACTGAAAATCACCAAAATCAGCTTCTTCGGGCACAGAATCCAAGTCTCTGAACTTTTTAAATGACTCTGTTGTTTAGCCACAGAAGAGACACACTGTTAGTTGACTAAAAATAAAAAGGTTCAGGGAAGTTATTTCTAAATAGTGAAAGAGTCCAGAACACAAACTAAAGCCTAACTTTACTTGTAAGTATTCTATTAAAAGCAAAGTATCACTATATTTACTCTTCACGATCACTACAAACTTCTTCTCTTCGCTGACCGTAGTTCCATTCAACTGTGGAAGAATGGATCAATTACCAGGCAAGTCTAGGAAAGAAACTCATTTCATGGTGTGTAATTTTAATTAAATTACTTATTATATTCTGTACCAGCTAGATCCTCCAAATAATTTCTCAAATTTCTTCCAAGTTTATTCCTCTCAAATAGTACCAAAATGTTTATAGTGCACTTGCAGTACTTGATTTTATTAATTAAAAATTCCTGTGAGGTACTTATTACCACTATCATAAGAGGGCAATACCAAGTTCATACTGGCAGGGATTTACCAGATTTAAGCTATGATTTTCTTCCAACCATGTGAAATTTTTCTTTCAAACTATAATTCATAGAGTCAATGGGATCTACATTTGGAAGATCTATCTTTTATATTGATGATAAAATGAAAGTATACACATTTCTAAAAATATTATACAACTCACTATGGCAGATGGAAAACAGATGGATGTTATTCTTTTACGACAGTGACTACTATGCTTGGGAGGTGAACTGAAGCATTTGATGCTACTTTCAGGGTAACATAGGTATTTTTGCATTCTTTGTTCTTTTCTTCCCCACCCATTTCAGCAAAAACTAGCTTTTATCATATGCTATTGAAAAATGATTATTTTCACCACTGTTATTTCCAGTAACATTTGCAATCGGTAAGTTTTTAAAGTGTAGTTCTTAATTATAAAAGGTGATAAATATGTAAGAAAAAATGTAAGAAAAATTTGAAATCCAGGAAAAATTTTAAGAAAAATAATAAGTATCCAGATAAAACTGCTATTGATACATATGTATTTATTTTGCATGTTTCTCTGCAAATGGATTATATAGTTTAGGCATAGTAGATACATGTTTTTCATCCTGAATTTCTAAATTAATACACAATGAGCATTTTCATGTCACAAAACTTTTTAAAAACTACTTCTAAGTGGATGCATAATATTCCATTTCATGGATATAGCATAATTTATTTAACGATTTCCTCATTATTAAATATTATAATTATTTTCAATTTGGGACAATTATAATAATTGTGAGCCAGCTTTTAAAAAGCTGTTTTCTCACCAAGCAACTAATTGCCTAAGATGAAGTGTTAGCCATGGATAAAGAAATCAAATTTTCCAGAGATGCTTCAGGAAATCTAAAAAGCCCTTAGTTTTTTTTTCCCCCCTTAGTTTTTAAATGTCAGTATACACTCAGCTTTTTAAATTAACCTCAAAATAATTTTCATGCAAATTAGAACCATAATAAGGTATCACCTCACGCCTGTTAGAATGGTCAAAAGACAAGAGATAACAAATGCTGGTGTGAATGTGAAGAAAAGAGAGCCCTTGTGTCCTGTTGGTGGGATTGTAAATGGGTACAGCCATTATAGAAGATATCTTGAAAAATATTTTGAGGATCCTCAAAAAAATTAAAAATAAAATTCCTATGATCCAGCAATACTACTTCTGGGAATATACACACACACACAAAAACAAAAACACTAACTCTGAAACATAAGTACACACCCTTGTTCATAGCAGCATTATTTACAATGGCCAAGACATGGAAACAACTTAAATGCTCATCAATGAATGAATGGATAAAGAATTGTGTGTGTGTTTGTATATACTATATTCATATGTTTATATGAATATTATTCAGCCATAAAACATGAAACCCATCCATTTGCAACATGTATGACCCTGAAGGCAATATGCTAACTGAAATAAGTCAGACAAAGACAAATACTGCATGATCTCACTTATATGTGGAATTAAAAAAAAGAAAAAAACTCATAGAAAAAGAGATCAGACTTGTGTGGTTACCAAAAGTGGAGCATTCGGGGAGAATGAATTGCATAAAAGTCATTACAAGATACAAACTTCCAGTCATTAGACAAATAAGTACTAGGAATGTGATATACAACATGATGACCATAGTTAACATTGCTATATGATGTAGGAAAGTTGTTAAGAGAATAAATCCTGAGAGTTCTGATCACAAGAAAAATTTTTTCCTTCTCTCCTTTCTTTTTATTGTATTTATATGAGAAGATGGATATTAGCTGAACCTGATGTGATAATCATTTCACAATATATATAAATCAAACCATCATGCTGTACATCTTAAACTTATAGTGATATATGTCAATTATTTCTCAATAAAACTGGAAAAATTAAGTAAATAAATTACTTAAATTTTAAAAATCAATTTTACATAGCAAGTTTTCATTTCTTATGCCAAAACTTATACAATTCTATTTTGGGACATTAAAACAAAGGTGTGACAAAAGTGTTTCACAACTGGAAGAATCATTATTTTTAAGTCTGTCCTGAATTTCAGAAATCATTTCCTTTTGGTCTGAATCAAATTCCAAAAATTTGGGCGGTTCATTACAGTCTTTTCCAAATTCCTTCTTTCTCTCTCTTCCAAGATCTAAAGCCTAGCAACATGACAAAAGTGACCAATCCTTTATTTTTTTTACAACTTTACTCAAGAGATTGCTTAATGTTAAATTTTGGTTCCCATTTTGTTCATATATCAGTACTTGGCCCTTTGGGGTACTTAAAATGAATATTCTAATTGTAGAGCTGTCATGAACTTCTTTTTTTGCTTGATATCCAATTCATATTTGCAAAAGACAAAAATTTTTTCTTTCCAAAAAGATCTACCTTGTATTCTTTCCCCCCCGACTTCATGTATTACTTGAACTTGCTATTTATTGGGATTTTATTAGCTCAATGCTCATTTTAAACAATATAGTGACGATGAGCTTAATAATCAACATCATTCCAAAAGTAATTCCATATTATGGAGTTTAATATTTGGCTAGCAGTTTAAGTACACAAAACATACAGCACTCTGAACTACAGCAATTGTTTTGGCATTTTATTTGAAAAGGCAAAGAAGACAATATTAAAGACATTGTAAATATAACCCTTCAATATTATCCCTAACAGCAATTATTTAAAGTGTTGGGATATAAATAAACAACTTGTCTGATCTATAGTTTAGTGCTATGTGGTAATGGAGTAGGCTTTAAATCTAGTGCTATTAAATGCCAAAATACAAAAAAAAACACTAAAAACTAAAAATAGAATAATGTGTCCACTAGAGTACATTGATTAACCAAACTGCACCTCCATTTTGGAAGTATGTATCTTGTGACCTTTAAATCGCCTCTCTAACAATAAATTTAAAGTATTATTTTTGTATGCTTAGAAAAATAACCTTAGCAGTATATAAGATTTTTTTCTTTTTTTTTAGAGCATTAGAAACAATTTATCCTTTATAATACTAGAAAAAGGAAAAAAAAAAAAGAAAAAGAAAAAGGAGACAACCTAAAATAATATAATCTTTAATATCTTCCCTCTCCTACTGCATCTTGGGATTTGCTAGGCAGCTGTCAATAACAATGAATATTAGACAGACATTTTTAATTATAGCTGTTCTTCACGGTTTGACCAAACTTACCTAAAATGCAATATTAATACTGAATTGTCTGAATTGCTTAATGCATTAAGTCAGTATCAAACTTCAAAACCTTCATTTTACTATTTCAAAGATGTTCTTTATGAAACTTTTGCTCAAAATAAGTGACTCATCTCATCTCAGACTCCATCACACCAGGCTGAGCAGTTTTGCTACAATCTCAAACATTCCCGAGCAAAAACTACACTATTTAATATGAACTGTAGCAAACTACACTATTTCATATGAACTGTAGTGTTACGAGATAACACAAAATATATATATTGGCCTCTGCCACTGCTTCCTGGCATAAATCTCCTAAAAACCCTTGTAAAGTCTATAACTAGGAGCATCTTCTGTTTTAATATTTGGTCTTTAGCCCTCATTCCTGATACAGAGTTCCTAAACCTCTTGGAATTTCATAGGTGATACAGTGTCTTTTGTTTTGAAGAGGTGATCCTGGATATTGGTGAAATCGTGGTTGGGGAGCAGTTACCAGAAAGACCAAGCCATGACTGGAAGCTTGAAATTTTCAGTCCTGCCTCCCAGACTGGGAAGAAGGGCTGGAAATAGAGTTAACGATGAATCATGCCTACATGATGAAGCCTCCATAAAAATCTCAAAAGTAGGGGGTTCAGAGAACACATGGAGGTGCGAGGAAAGTGGCACACTGGGAGACAGCATATGACTTCATACATCTCCCACATACCTTGCCCTATGCATCTCTTCCATCTGGAAGTTCACCCGTATCCTTATATATCCTTTTATAATAAGCCAGTAAACAGTAAGTACACTCTTTTTTTTTTAATTTTTATTTATTTATGATAGTCACAGAGAGAGAGAGAGAGGCAGAGACACAGGCAGAGGGAGAAGCAGGCTCCATGCACCGGGAGCCCAACGTGGGACTCCATCCCGGGTCTCCAAGATCGCGCCCTGGGCCAAAGGCAGGCGCTAAACCGCTGCGCCACCCAGGGATCCCATTACACTCTTTTCCTAGTTCTATGAGCTGCTCTAAAATATTAATTGAACCAAAGGAAAATGTTATGAAATCGTCAAATATATAGTTGGTCAGTCAGAGCATTGGTAACAACCTGGGCTTGCCATTAGCATCTGAGGGGTCGGGGTAGTCTTGCAGGACAAGCCCTTGATGTATAGGGTCTAACTGCATCTCCAGGTAAAGAGTGTCAGATTTGAGTTAAATTGTAGGACATCTGGCAAGTGTCGCAGAACTTTTGGTATGGGAAAACCTCACACACATTTGGTGACCAGAAGTTTCAAGTGAAATGTTCTGTGACAGTAGTAAAGGAGAGACACACAGAAGTGAGTTCTTCCTACTCAAGTGTCATTAAATCAGGTCTTCTTTCAATTCTTTGTATCACTTTGCTCCAGAGCATTAATTGAGAAACTTCAAAGTTTGCCAATATACATCCTAATTAGGCTAAGTTCGTTAGCTAATAGGGATGATAAAGAATCCAGTCACAGAACTGAATGTGATATCATGAGTTTCTCTAGAACCCTTGGGCTACTTGAAAAAGAGGACTGGACTACTATAAAGAAAATTATAGAAGTTAGTACAATATGACTCAAGTGCTGCCCAATACAGATGTATTCAAACATTGCGTTCTCTCCTCAAAACTCCCAAAGATTCCCTCTCTAAATATCCAGTTAAAGGGAACCAAAGGCGCAAGAGATTGATGTATGTGAACACTCCCAAGATCAATCACATTAGCCCTACAATTTTATTAATTATACTTAAACTAAAAAGGACCTTAAATATTATCCAGCCCTACTTCTTCATTTAACAACTCAGGAAACTGAGGTCCAGAAATGTTGGTCAATTGTTCAAGGCCACAAGATTAAACTGCACTGAAGCTGGAACCAGCATTTGAGTCTTCTGATGTCCAGACCAGAGTTCTGTTCCAGATGTCAGTTTCCAGGCAAAGGTAGGCAAGAACAAATGAACTAGACCTGAATTGCTGTGAGTCCTAAGCCCAACACACAGGAGCCCGTGCTGTTTGACATCTAACAAGAAATAAGTGATAAATTCTTCTTAGTTGCTATGGTAACAAACATTTAAACACAGGAACAAATGGAGAAAAATGCAAACAAGTAGAATTGTATCTCAAATTAGCTCTTAAAAATTTGATAAAAATGAGAGAAATAGTGTCTTGCATTTCTCAAAATACCTTTACTTACTCCTGTATCAGAGTATATAACAGCAATTATAAAAAGGATCAAAGAAACTAAATGCAAAAAGTGTTCTCATAAAGGGGAGCCCGTGGATGGCTCAGTGGTTTTTAGCGCTTGCCTTGGGTCCAGGGCGTGATCCTGGAGACCCGGGATCGAGTCCCACATCGGGCTCCCTGCATGGAGCCTGCTTCTCCCTCTGCCTGTGTCTCTGCCTCTCTCTCTCTCCTCTCTCTCTCTCTGTATCTCATGAATAAGTAAATAAAACCTTTAAAAAAAAGTGTTCTCATAAGAAAATAATACATAGAATTACTCATTTGGACTAATCACCATTAAAAATACTCTGATAACATGATGTATTCAATAAATAGAATTCCTTGAATATTTCCTAACAAGAAATCCCTTGAGCTACACAGGCCAAAGTTGTAATTTAAGTTTGCATTTCTAAATATAAAATTAAACAATTTTATATGCAGCATTCAAAGCAATACTAACAGAAAGGGAAGGGGTGCAGGTAGAATGGGAAAAATCTAGATCATTAAATATGTGTATATGCAATAAGGGATAGCCAAAATTAAAGCAAATCTACAAAATAAACATGGCAATTCAACTAATAAGAACAGAACAAACCATCCTTGATGGTAGTATTAAAATCTATCCATACTATATCTATGAGGAAAGAAAGCAAATAAATGGCTTCTCTGTGCCTATCTGCACATTGTTTATAACTAATACGGCAAATCTTTCCAAAAGTCCATGGGAATTTAAAATATTAATGTTGAAATTGCATTATTTATAACTGAAAATAATATATAATTTTTATTAACCAAAAATCCTTGAAGATTGTTTTACTTTGTTCAGATATTTTTTTTGTTCAGATTTTAAAAGCACAGATTTTTCAAAAAATAAAATGCATCTTGTTTCTTCAGTGTTACATTCAATATCCTCCACGTGTGTAGAAAATTTTGAAAACATTTTTTATTTCTTAATTAGTTGCTTTCCAATAGGGAACATTCTGTTTGGCTATGGAAGGCTACATGTATACATTAACATTTCTCACTCGAATATCATGAGATTGTGTATCTCACCTGACAACATTAGTAACCACTAATACGCCAGCACATAATATTTTATAAATATTTAAGAAGATAAATGAGCTGAGTCTCCTCAATATTGGGAATGCAGATTGACTTTGGATCTTATAAAAAGTTTAGTAGCTATCATAAATCAGTGGCAGCACGGAGTGGTGAAAAACATTCTGGGCTTAGCAACAGGTGATGTGAGTTCTGCATCTTGCTTTGACACTAACCAGCCAGGGGGGGAAACTTTACTTCTATAGTACTTAAAATAAGATCATTGGACCATCTAGGGGCCCTTTTCAAGGGACCTAAAATTCTATAATTTTATTATTCACTATAAAATATGATAAATTTTGTTATAGGCACATGAGTTCATAAAACTATATGCAGATGGGTAGAGTCATTGATTAAAATATAATGATATTTATTCTTGTCTAGACAAAAATGTTCAATCTTCATCGATAACACACATAGACAATGCATTTAAAGTTCACCTTTGCATTTCTCAACTGGAACTTTAATTGGGCCCCACTCAGCTACATTTGCAAGCATTAGCAAGACACTTAGTACATAAAGTAAACAGGATTATTCCCTGTTCCAGAAGTATTGACAAAACACTGGTTTATAAATTTCTACTTATTTTTTGCTAAGGGAATTAGATTTAGTAATGCACTTATTTCATTTGTCTTAGGAAAAGTAAAGAGAATATTAAAAACTCTATGCAACAAGCTGTTAGGACTTAGGTACATTAAAAATAGTTCAACATATATCAAAATTAGTATATGTACTAATTATCCTCTGTTGATCTTCATAAGATGAACTAATAGTTCTATATCCTCACCTGAAAGATTGGACTTAAACCAATGTTAGTGACCATCAATGAGTGAGCTTAGGTTAAGTTTTTAAAGTTATTTTAAAATACCACTTTCAAAACATAGTTATTACTTATAAATAAAAACATGTATTAAAGAAATCAAACTTGACTAAAATGATTGAAAGTATAAATAGAAAAATAATGACTTCAGTAATGCTATTCTTCACTCTATAGAGTCGCTACCAGTTTTCACTGTCACCTATAAATTAATACAAAAGATGCTTCTGCCAATTTTCAGTAAGGAGCTAAGGCCAGAGAATAATATTAATATGCACATCCCAGTAAACTAAAAAATTTCTACTGAGATGGGAAAAGCTTTTCTGTAGTCAGCCCAAAAAGGTTTTGCATGTAAAAAAAATGGTAAACAAATCTTTATTAAATATACAGTAGAAGAAAATAGAATTTAATAGCATAAAAAATCAGTGGTTCATTAAAGCAGAGCATATTCCCATCCCTGATTAGCAGTACACAGAACTCAAATAACTATGCTGAAATGATAATATGCAAACACTAATCCCAGTTTCAGAGGTAGCCAAGTAAACAGCAGCCAAGCAAACAGGTGGGAACACAGGAAAATTAACTGCCCTGGCAAAACTTTAATATTTTTCAAAAGCATAACGTAATCAGCAAGAAAGTTAAAGGATGCAAAAGAATTATTTGCAATCCAAAACCAACATGACAAACAACATAAATATAAAATGCAAAATACTAAGATAGTAGGTAACATTAGTATTACTGCCATACTTTTTTATTTCATTTGTTAGAATGTGGCATAATCTTCAGGTTAAGAGGTTCTGAGAGAGAATGTATATAGTATCAACTGATTTATGCCCTACAGAATCCTTTGGGGAAAACAGCACCAATAATATTCAGATTATTGTATTTTGCAAACTATATTCCCTCACATATGTTCCTAAGTAGTTATGACTGAAGGCTTCATCATTAAAACAGACCTGGGTTCAAACATCATTTAAACATCATTTTTAGCTACCTAACTTGAGCAAATTATTTGGCTTCTGTTCCTTATAATATACATTTCAAAAGAATATTAGTAATACTCCCTCAAAGATTAGATGTGGGATGCAAAATAACATCCACAAAGTGTCCAGCACATAAAAAGCATCTGGTTAATAAAAGGCCCAAATCTACTCATTCACAGTTATTTGGAAAAATAACTATGTCTTAAAATAAATTATATACGTAAACATAGTGCCTTATATATAATATAATATTTTTTTTAAATCTTTAACAAGCAAATGAGACTCTGGTCCTTAAAAAGTCTGTTTCCAGAAAAAAAAAAATGCTGCCCAAGAAAGGTTCTTAACACTGTTAGTGAGGTGTGCACGCAACTCATGCTATAGTAAAGGACACCCTAATCCCATCAGCAAAACTGATGAAAATATTCCATCAGTGGGGATCCCTGAGTGGCTCAGCGGTTTAGCGCCTGCCTTCAGCCCAGGGCATGATCCTGGAAGTCCCTGGATGGAGTCCCACATCGGGCTCCCTGCATGGAGCCTGCTTTTCCCTCTGTGTCTCTGCCTCTCTCTCTCTCTCACTGTGTGAGAATAAATGTCTCATGAATAAATAAATACAATCTTTTAAAAAAATACTATCAATGAAAGTCTCTTATCAAATTGATTCTGTTCATTTATGAAATAAACAACAAACAAATGTATAAATCCTTAGCTATGAACATCGAAGTGCAGTGGTAAGCATTAAAAGCATTTAGCAGAAAGGTCTAAATACTACTAGAAAACATTCAGGAAAAGGCACAAGAAGATTTCATTAATAAAGTATGATGCCCTTATCTTTCAATCACCCATTGCCAAGTAATTAAGCAACAATTTTCTGGTTTATAACTGAGGAGCCTTGACTGAATTTAAAAATCCCCTCTAGGGCAGCCCCGGTGGTGCAGCGGTTTGGTGCCGCCTGCAGCCGGGGGTGTGATCCTGTAGATCGGGATCGAGTCCCATGTCGGGCTCCCTGCATGGAGCCTGCTTCTCCCTCTACCTGTGTCTCTGCCTCACTCTCTGTGTGTGTCTCTCATGAATAAATAAATAAAATCTTTAAAAAAAAATCCCCTCCATTTTGCTCAAGAAAAACCAAGATTTTTTTTTTTAATCTGTTTCTCTTTATTCTTCAGACAGGTAAGGTAATATTCATTTGGAGAAGAAATACATCAGCCACTGTAAAGGCAAGCATAGAAAACCAGTATCTGGAATTAAATATTGCTGCCATACTTCTCAGCTACTTCTGGTCAAATAGCTTACACCCAGAGTGATGCTGAGTGCACCAAATCTAGGCAGGCGACCTGATCATCTTGCCTGTCCTTCAAT
Source organism: Vulpes vulpes (assembly GCF_048418805.1). Taxonomy (NCBI): domain Eukaryota; kingdom Metazoa; phylum Chordata; class Mammalia; order Carnivora; family Canidae; genus Vulpes; species Vulpes vulpes. Next base: position 32,927,836 of record NC_132783.1, read on the forward strand.
GAAAATCTGATGATGCCACTTTCCTGCTTATGCTCTTCCAGGTGCTCTACAGAATCTGAACTCTTCATGCAAGGAAGGCAAATCCAGTAAATTATCTCTACTCCCTGAGAACCCAGAATAGCCCTCCAGCACCACCTTCTAGGTACTCTAGCCCTTTGAGCTTGTCTGAGTCTTGGGAGTTCCTCTCGAGACTGTCCCAGGCAGCCATGTTCAATCAATCAGAGATGGCCCATAAAATAAAACCTATTTAACTCCTGAAGATACTGCTGATCAAAGAATGCTCTGACATTCTTTGGGGGTCTGGGCAGCAGTGGATTCACAGTCAAAGCAGAGACAGAGAAGAAAGATGTTGATAGTGCCATCCAAGCAAGGGAAGTGATGCACAAGCCCCACGTATCCCGCATCCCAATCCTAGCAGCCAGATAGTCCTTTTATTGCAGACAGTGCCTCAGGATACTAGGATACTAATGCCAATGACAATCAAATTATAAATTACTTCCCCCCTTTCTTTTGATCTCATGCTTTTATTAAAAACCTTCTGATTAATATTTGGTTCCCATATAATTTTATTTGCCTATAAATTTAGAATACCACACTCACGCTGGCACTACTATTCAAATCTTATGCAATAATACATTGGAATTCTGTTTTACCTAACTTTCTGCAAGGTCAGTTAATGTGAATTCACCTTAAGAATTGCTTGGTGTGCTGACGCACTTAGTTTCTGAGCTATAAAGTCAGGATTCAATGCAAAACTAGGATGAACTAACTCCCCAAGATTTATGTTGTCTAATAATTTATCTTAATAACCAAACAGCTGGGGTTTATTGCTAATGTGATAGCTTTCTCACTAGACTCTCAACATGTCACACATGGAAGAAAGGTTCCTCCTGATTTGAGCCCTGCCCTTTTTATTTTTCCAATTTTACCTTCAATGTGATCGAACAAATAGTACCAACAAGAGTACCACCCATGGCAGTGTTCGTGGAGAAGGATGGGATGTTGCTTCATTATTAAATCTAGAGTTAAGCAGCAAAATCTAGAATAGAAGAGTAAGAAACCACACTGGAAGTTGGGAGCATGGAAAGCTTGTAGAATTGACCTGGATGTAATATGATATGGCAACTGAGTTAAGTTCCAAACGAGTGATCACTCAAGAAACTGTCATGAGCTCTTTTATTGTGATGCTTGCAACTCTGGCAGAAAGATGGCAACTGAAAGCAGTTGTGTGACTCTTAAACCCCACTACTCAAACCTACCTTGTCCACAAACTCTGATTCTAGTAACCATGAATTATTTGGCTGTTCTGAAACTGGCACATTCCACACACTCCTATACCCTTGCAACATGCTCTTCCTTCTCTCCGGGAACACCAACTAGCCTTGCCTCCTCTCTGTTCCCATTGCATTTAAAGCATTGAAATTTGAGTTGTCACTACATATTTCCTTTATGAGTATAAATTCCTTTAAAACAAGGCCCTGTTTGTCATTTTAATTCCACAAAAGTACTTTCCACAGTACTTTACATATAGTAAGGAGATAAGAAATTTGATATTGAATTAGTCATTAAAATACATTGAATGAGGGGCGCCTGGGTGATTCAGCTGGTTGAGCATCTGCCTTTGGCTTGGGTCATGATCTTGAGGTCCTGGGATCAAGCCCCACATCGGGCTTCCTGCTCAGTGGGAAGTCTGCTTTCCCCTCTCCCTCTGTCTGTTGTTCTGCCTACTTGTGTGCTCTCCCTCTGTCAAAAAAATAAATAAAATATTTAAAATCAATCAATCAATCACTGAATGAAATCCTTTTTTTTTTTTTTTAAGATTTTATTTATCCATGAGAGACCCAGAGAGAGAGAGAGAGAGAGAGAGGGAGGCAGAGACACAGGCAGAGGGCAAAGCAGGCTCCATTCAGGGAGCTCAACGTGGGACTCGATTCCGGGTCTCCAGGATCACACCCTGGGCTGCAGGCGGCACTAAACCGCTGCACCACCGGGGCTGCCCCTGAATGAAATCCTAATGCCATCATAATGGTTGAAGATATTCTCATAAATAATCATTTATTTACTTATCTAGCAAACCTATAATCAAGATTTTTGTTTTTCACTTTTTTAATGTGTCAGACTTTGTGCTAGGAATGGAAAAGATGGAAGTGACTCAATCTTGACCACTAAAGAGATTATAGTCTTAGTGGAAAGTTGACACTTTTATTCTGAGTCACACTGCTACTCAAATATGCCACCAAATATGCATAGACTACAAACGTTTCATTGAAATACTTTAATAGATTAAAGGCAGAAATTTTAATTTATGCATTAGTTATTCATCAAGTCTTTATAGATCAATTTCCTCTGCTTCATAACTACAGCTTAGGTATAGAACTATAATGTACATCAGGGGCATGTGGATGACTCAGTTGGTTGAGCATCTTATCTTGATTTTGACTCAGGTCATGATCCCAGCGTCCTCTGGGACTGAGCCCCATGTCTGGCTCCACATTCAGTGCAGTCTGCTTATGATTTTCTCTCTCCCTTTCCTTACTGCCCCTACCCTGTTCTCTCTCTCTCTCTCTCTCAAAATAAAGAATATTTTTTTAAAAGAATTATAATGCATCAAAGATGATTTTGATAAATAACCCCACATTCTCCTAATTCTCCATTACTGAGGCTCACAGACCTGCTCAATGGTAAAGATGCAATAGTACATTTAGTGCATTAACCTTCAATAACCAAATTGAAGGCAAATTTTTATTACTTATATTCATAAAATATTAGGTTTAATGTTAGCCCATTTTTTCTGCAAAACCACATCAGAACACAAAAAATGCAATAGATTCATTCAACTGGTTTATTAACTCAGAAAATATGACATTTAGAATCCACAAGCTAAAAGTATTGTTTCAGCTCTAAAACAAATATATTTACTAGACAACAAGAAAAACTTTTTGGTCTTAATGAAACATGTATCAGCCGTTCTCAATGCAACATTTAAATTCAATTAAAAACATTAAAAAGTAGGAGGAAAGAAAAAATTTGCGTTTTTAAATTAGTAAGATAAGAGGCAACCATTTTACTAAGTATACTTAATAATTACACTAAGCAAAGTCACATGCCTACAAACAAAATTGCAAAGCCTAAATAATGAAAGCAAACACAAGACTGAAACCAACACAAACTGAAAAATAATTCATATGATCTTGTTACAAGTTAAAACCCCAAAATATTACTCAAGATATACTCCGTCCAATATTTTCTTTGAGAATTTTAACGTATCCTTTATTTTTTAAAAAGATTTACATATTTATTCTAAAAGAGAGAACATGCTGGGGGGGGGGGCAGAAGGAGAGAGGGAGAACTTTTCAAGCAGACTCCACTGGGCACGGAGCCCAACTCAGGACTCAATCTCACAACTCTGAGATTGTGACTTGAGCTGAAACCAAGAATTGCATGCTTAACCAACTGCACCATCCAAGCGCCCCTAACTTACCTTTTTAACAAAAGTCTTTGGAGCCTATTGCCCTAGAAGGTCTTATGTTCTCAGTAAGGATTTCATTAGACCAAGTTTGATATTTATCACTTACTTATATATCCCAATATGTTTACTGAACTCTCATCATGAGTTTTGAGACACTGAGGATCTTGAGGCTAAAAAAGCAGATAAGGTCACTGCTCCAGAGGAGCTTTCTCTAGAAAGCACACAAGGAAATGGAAAAAGCAATAATCCCTAGAGAAGAAATCAAAATCTAATTTCTGTAACTCTGTAATTCAGTAGAAATCATAAACTCATTATCTTGGGAAAATCAGAAAATATGGACCCTAAATTTAGCCACAAACTTTAGTCTAGATATATTTTCCAGTAACTATTCAGAAGAAAGCAGCAGTCATTGGGATGCAGCCCCAGAAACACCAATCATTACCGTTATTATGAGACTGCTATATTGAGCTTTCCAAACGTAGGATTCATCTTCAAATTCACGTGATCATGCCTCCCCAACAAATTCTTTTCCTCCAATGAAGGAAACATGATGTTCTTACTTCAGCTATCATTTCGAACATGAGACAGGAATTTGAATTTTAAAAATTCAGGAGTTGGATTAACTCTCCAAAGCCCCTTCCATCTCTACATTTTAGGAAACAGCAGGCACCATTCTTTCCCAAGTCTTAATACATATATGCTGTGATCTTTTCTCCCTCAGCTCACAGAAGAAAAGGTAAGCAGGTGTGGGAAGGAAAGATCAGATTTTAGTTCACATTAGATGCTTTATGCAACCATATGTAATTTTACCCTTTGCTAACTCTATAAATAACTGGATGCAATAAAGTTAAAACAAATACACATTCCGTTATTGTGTTTACAGATATCTGTGTATTCAGATACAGCTTGATTTCGTGAGTAAAATCATGAGTTTTGAAACCAGACAGGTGTAGGGTTGAAGCCTAGTCATGCCACAATTAATACGACCCAAACAATTTATATAACCATACCTACATCAATTTCCATTTCTACAGAATGGAAATAATAAAATCTACCTCAAAGTATGATGCACCTGAGGTCCTTAGCAGTAAGCACCAAAGATATCAGCTATTACTACAATAAAACATTTCCACTGAAATACGGGCTCTTGGGTTGCTCAGTCAGTTGAGCAGTCCACTCTTGATTTTGGCTCAGGTCATGATCTCAGGATCCTGGGATCAGATCAAACCCACACTGCTCAGGCACCGTGCTCTGAGTCTGCTTTAGGTTCTCTCTCTCTCCCTCTCTGCCCCTCTCCCCAGCTCTTGCACATGCACATGCACACACACATTCTCTCTCTCAAATAAGTAAATAGATCTTTAAAAAAAGAAAAGAACACAGGATAAACATCTGTGAAAAGTACTCTAATACAATAAAACATAAATGTAGAAAAAATATCTTGAAGATGCATTTATATTTAAAAAAATAACTAAATTTCATAGCAAACTGTCCTGTTTTTATAAGTTTGGATCTCTTGTCAAACTCCATTCCAATTTCTCTATGGTTTCCAAATAGACCTTTCAAGTTACTGAACAAAAATAGGTACATCTGTATAAGTTTATCATACATGTCTAACAAATTTACATATGAGGTCAATACAGATGAAGATAATAGAGGATATGAAGAGATTTTTAAAACTATTAGATAATTCAAGGTATTGACCTCATGTAGAATTCATAATCTAACTGGGGAAAATTCAAGAACAAATATTTTTCAAAATGTATTATTCAAAAGCTGATCCTAATAAAAAACTGCTTACAAATTTAGACTTCTAGAAACCATAGTATGGACCATCCACTATCCAGTTCTGTGAACTGTGTAATATTTCCCATGTTACTTTTCTAAGAATATACATTCTGTCCTTTGGGAATTCCCACTGAAAAGATAAATAGCTTTTCATGGAGGAAATTAGAGGGACAGAAAAAAGAAAATCATAATTTATACTTTTTAAAAATCATATTGATAATGTTGTGGTTTTTTTACCACAATAAAAAATATTGAATTTCCACCCAAGATTTATAGGATACATGATAAAACCAATGGCTTTTCTCTGGGGATGCTAAGACCCAGCCCCCAAGTATGGAACATTTGGTAAAAACGCACTAACTAAAATAGATCTACTGTTGGAAAGATGTTGTTCATTTCTGACTTGCTTACAAAATACCAAACATTTGTGTCTAAATTTTGAAGGCAAATATAAAAAAAGCATATTGTTGATAGGATCAGTTAATCACTCCATTGACCTGGCCCCAAATACACTCAGGCTTAGCCAAAGAGAACATTTCCAGTCAACTACAAAAACATCCACTGAGCAAAGGTAATAGAACCATATAAAATTTAATATATCTAAGAAGTCATCAGCATTTTAGCCCATGTAATTCTATGTAATCTTAATCTGTAGATGATTAATTACAACAAACTATCATACGGTTAGTTTAAAATGAGAATCCCTACCCCCTGGTTCCTTACTTTGCCTACATACCTGATATATATACTCCCTGTTTCCATCAAACCTATGAACATAAAACTTTTAAAATTGTAATATAGGGCTTCTGTAATACTTTATGTTTGCTACTACTTTGTCATTACCATTCTTCCTTTTTGTCTCTTGCTGATCAAGTTTTGTTTATGCATTAAATCTTTCAAATAGTTGATGGTCTATAAGTTTACTAAATAGTTTTATTTCTTACAGATTTCACTAAGCAGAAAATATAATAATAAAATGTGAATACTGGTCAGCTAAAGGGATATACAGATACATAGATATAGGTATAGATATATACATATACACATAATCTAGGAAGCTTAGAACAGTAGTGTAAGAGTTTATGCATGTCTATGCTATAAAAATATTTTTAAATTATCCATGTTATAGACCATATGGAATTTTAACATAGATTTACAGTAGGTGAAACTAATGGACCCAAATCAGAACTCTACATACATTGGGGATGTCGGTGGGAGAGGGGACCAATTGCTACTTTTTTCCACTCACTAACAATGGCTAATGATGTATTTTGTAACCACCACATACAATCTTTTTATCACATGGATGTTTTTGTGACTCCTTAATTTCAGTCCTTTCAGGGTAACATTTACAAATAGAAACAACATTATGGCAGTGCTACTCTCACAAAGATACTACCTTAATTCTACACTTTTTGCAAAGTCAACCAGATCTATGAGTTGGTAGCCTAACTGTCTCAATAGACCTGCTACATTTTCTAGCTTTTAGAGTTCATATTTAACAACAACAAAGAGCTAATCTTCCCTTTCTTATTTGTACTTTCAAATAATTCTCATGATAATCATATAAAATAAGCAGATCAATTTACTTTTTATTTAAGATTTTATTCATTTATTCATGAGAGACACGGGGGGGGGGGGTAGGCAGAGACACAGGCAGAGGGAGAAGCAGGCTCCAGGCAGGGAGCCCGATGTGGGACTCGAACCCAGGTCTCCAGGATCACGCCCTGGGCCAAAGGCAGGCGCTAAACCACCGAGCCACCCAGGCGTCCCTCAATTTACTTTTTGATGGTCATACAGTTAGTCAATTGCAAAGTCAGGACTAGTAGTCTTTCCACTATGCTAGTCCCTTTAAACATATATACATATTCCCTTAAATAAAAACATGAGTGTGTCTGTGTGCATGAACACAAACTCATTGAGAAAAAGAGATCCAAACATATAAAACACATTTATAAAAGTGAAAGTCTCCCTATGTCCACTCCCAGAGTTCTATTTACCAAAGATAGCCATAATTATCTGTTAGTGTCCTTCAGATATTTTCTATAGCTATGCACAGATATTTATGACAGAAATAGATTCATGCATAGCATTCTACCTCTTTTCTTTTGTCCTTTTTCTTTTGCTTACCTTGACCATCATTCCACCTCAGAAAACATAAATGTATTCATTCCAGTTAAAAAGCTCTCTACCAGCCCACTCTTAAAGTAAATGTTGTTTTTAATTTGTCTATTTTAAGCCCAAATATCTTATAATACCCCAACTGTAACTGAAAAATTTACAAAATGTGAAAATCGGGAATTTATGTTTTAATTAAATCGGTTCTCTCTACTATTTTCTGTGATTTAGTTTTTTTAATAAAATATTTAAAATATCTCTATTTGAATTTAGAACACATGGTCAAATTGCTTGTAATTGCTGTAATACTTTGTACTGAAAGACCATGTCATCACCCAATTCATTTACATGTATATAATCAAATATAAAACATATACTATATATTAATATTGATATATACAGTATATTTTCATATATGCCAATATTTTCCAGAAAATGCTCTTTGGAGATAAGCTATCTATACTCCTCTGTAGCTTGTTTTTCTGTAATGTAAATAATCTGAGTCAGTAAACAGGGTTTGTCTCATACGGATACATACTTAGAAAATTGACTGCATTGATTCGTCTCATAATGATGGAACGATAGCAGTAAGTAGCAAGAAAAATAAAAGATATTGAAATAGAATTTCCTTTTTACTTAAAAGGCAAATAACAATATAAAAGTCTTCAAATTAGGGATCCCTGGGTGGCGCAGCGGTTTGGCGCCTGCCTTTGGCCCAGGGCGCGATCCTGGAGACCTGGGATCGAGTCCCACGTCGGGCTCCCGGTGCATGGAGCCTGCTTCTCCCTCTGCCTGTGTCTCTGCCTCTCTCTCTCTCTCTCTGACTGTCATAAATAAATAAAAATTTTAAAAAAAAAAATTTTTAAAAAAAAAGTCTTCAAATTATAAAGCATATGGCTCAGGCTTCTGTCAATTATGATAAATTATTTTGGGAGCAAAAACGGGTATTAAAAACACTTTTGAAAAAGGCTAAATATGGGTTTTTCTTTCAACATTTTTAAAATGTTGCTTCTAAAATCTCTTAGCAATTGATTGTCTTCCAAATATTACCCTCTTTCTAAGGTAAAAAAGACAAAAGATAATTAGTTCCTCTGGAAGTCTCCATGTTTGCTTGATTGTTCTGAGTAGAAATATGCATATTTGCAGATCTGCCAAGTTCAACCCATTTTGCTGGAGAATTCCCAGTGCATTGGATTTTTGCCAAAAAACTAAGCTTGGTTATTGAAAGTTCCTTTTTATCCATCTGCAAAATTTCACTCTTTTCCCTCTGCTGGTGGTCACAGACACTCTTTAGAGATATTAAGTTTAGACATGCAATGAAACACACATTTGTTCCCGTTAAGCTTTACAACAATGAATACTTCAGTACCTCCTTATTATAAGTATTTTACTTTAGAGCAGCTCTCAGTAACTGGAGTTCACCATTCCCTGTGGAGCTGAATAAAGCTTTTCTGTGATAGGCTCTTCCTATAAGATTTGCAACTCTTACCATTATTTGAAGAGTTCAGAAGCACTTATAAAAGCTGTAAGCATTTTACAATGTTTTCTTTGCACCACTGAACAGCCCCAGCTGATGAAAGCAAAATGAAAAGGGCCAGATGCATGCTGAGAAGGGCATGCTCTTTTCTGCGAGATCAGTTTTCTCAGCTTTAGTTCACTGATCGGGGTAAGGTCCTGCTTTCCTCTTATGCTCTGCCTGTAAGCATGTGGCCTCAGACACTGGAGATTGATGTGAGTCATATAAGTTTGTGGAAAAAAAGAAGTCCCTCTGACTTTACCAAGAAGAACATGCTTACTCTATCCTTATTTGTTGAAAAATTTTAAACACTAAGACATGGTTGACAACAAAAATTAACATAAATTTTACTGTTGTGCCTCTGGTTAATTATGTGACCAATATAGTAACTGTAATAAGGAGTTACTAGCATTACTGGAATTACAATTAATTTATACAAATTAAATGGAGGAATTATGGGAGCAGCAGGCAAATTCTGCTTTGAAAAAAGTAAGTAATCAATTAGGTTATTAGAGCTTTGTTCACTTTGTCAGATACCAATCTTTTCTGCATGGTCTCTGTTGTACATAGACTGACCACAGAGAGAAGGAATGGTTCCAGTTGTGGTACAGAAAATTTGTCACAGAGTGAACACTTTATCCCCCAAATTAAGTTATTTTCTTAGTACCTTAGTAGTATGTAGAAACATTAGTAGTACTTTGGTTTTCTGAGTCTTCATTTTCTCCTTTTTTCACAATGAGGATGAAAAAGGGATTTTTATGCCACCTATAAACAGCTTCAACCAAAACCAAAACACAACAAAAGAGGAAACAGGATGAAACCAAAAAAGATTCTTTTCTCTGGTCACAAGAACTGGAAGTCAAATACAATTACAGTAATGTAATGATCTATTAAACTGAGCTGAGAAGGAGAGACTAGAAAGCTCCCATTTTGATTTGATTGGTTGGTAAGACTAAAATGAATTAAGATGAGCAAATGTAATTCTATCATTCTCTCAATTATATATGTTCTTCATGAAAAAATACCCCAGAAAATACAGAGCTTGAGAGTTTGGAGTTATCTAAATGTAAACAAATTGTGTTATAATCATTGATCAGAACAAAGGACCAATATTCCATCACCATAGGAAATGTTTCAAATATTACATACGATTTACATGAAAAGATAAATTGGCACCACTCAAAGTATAAAAATGTTGACATCACAGGCAAACAAAAATCATATATTATCAATAATCATGTCAATGCAGGATATTCTATTCCCTAATACCTGAAAAGATTAGTCTCTGCTATTTTCTCCCAGTAGCCCTACATATTTAAGTTTGATTTTACTTTTTTTTATTTGTTTGTTTGTCTGTTTGTTTTAATGTAAGTAACCCCTACATCCAACCTGGGGCTTGAGCTCATGACCCTGAGATCCTGAGTTGCATGCTCTTCTTACTGAGCCAGCCAGGCATCCTTTTTTAAAGTTTTTTATTATTATCATTTTTTAGGTGCTACATATTTAAACAAGTCTTTAAAAATGTAAAAACTCAAGACTGTAAATATTGTATTTGGCTCATATGATGTCATATTTAACGCTTTTAATTATTCTCATTTCCTTTTGTTACTTGCTTATCTATAACTAGAACAAGATTTCACGTACCAGTAGATAAAGATTCTAATTTATGATTTAAGAATATACATCTGAATAGAAGATGTCAGGGACATAATCCAGAACTGAGCTCCTTCTCATTCCCCAAGAAATGAATCTTGTAATGAAAGGATAACAGGTGGGACTTCCAAAGTCAGGGACACCACAGGTTGTTTTCAACCAGCCAGAGCTCATCCCATTGATCTCTATATTAAAAGCTCTTGTTGGCATAGGCCCCACATAGCCTGAGTCCTACAGAGATGGTCCTCTAATCACCACAGGTATTTAGAGGGAGGGCTTTGTGGAGGCAATTAATAAGGTAGTAGGTTTTAAGGATACAAATCTTCATTGTACTCTCAGAGCCACTTCTTTCTCAGTGAAACACTGGAAGTATTTAACTTCTTGGATAGCACTCTCTGGCATGGAGGACTAAACTTCTCCTTGCTATCTCTAACAGTTTTGAACTTTCCCTTCAAAACTTCAGAAATCCCAGCTGGCTGTTGGGTCTGACTTCACTAGGCCACTTCGGTCCTAAAATTAAATGATCCAGCTAAATTTTGGTTCCATCACATTTGCTGGTAATTTACTGTGCAAATTGGACAAGTTATTTAACTTCCATGAGTCTCCCTTTCATCAAATAGAAAACCAAGTCATAATACCAATTTCATTGCATTGGAATAACACATCTATTAAGACTATTAAAAATAACAACTATTAAAAATAACACAAATAAGTTATTCAATATTGTATGTGTCATGCATCATATGTTTAGTACTGTTCCCTGTTAGTTTTATTAGTCTGTCTTTATAACTCTGTTAGCAAGTTCTACATACTCCAATTTAGCCTTTGTTTGACCATTCCCTGTATCTATCTTATCCATGTTCTAGTTTTCCAACTAGACAAGATACTATTATTTTCTGGAAAACATTCTATTCCATGTCTGTAAATACCATCAGCCCTAGGCAAAGTCATACCCTATAAGAGTACCATCTTGGTAACTTACACTCTCATGGTGGCTCAAGATCAAAGCAGCTAAATCCTCTCTACCATAATCACATGTTTACCATTTTAGGACAATAAAGAACAGTTCTATTCATGAGCTTAGTCAAGGGCTTCCCATTTACAAACTTTGATCACCCCAACCAGTAGATTTAATTAAATGCAGTGCCTGATTTTTTTCAACCCCAGATTTGTAACAGATTTAGCAATGGTTTTTATGGAGATTTTTAGCCAAAATCAGTATCTATTATCACTAAAATTACCAAAATAAGATAATTATACAATTTGGGTCAAAGTAGACAGTAACCTGCTTATTTTATTAAAGAGACAAAAAGTTATCTTCAAACTTATATTAAAATCTTATATTTTGATGTAACTCACTATAGCTGTGATCATCTAGAATTTTAATTTTCAATGTTCCATGGAGGTTCACTGGTGATGTCTCAGAAGACCTATCTGAAAGTGAGATGAGGAGAGGGGAAAGGAGGTGGCGAGAGTAGGTGGGTCCCAGGTCTTCCATGCCTACTGGAACCAGAGCAGTTCTCTTTTAATCTTTGTTCACACCAAATTTTAATTTTCAAAGTGGTTTTGCAGCTAAAAAAAATTTGAAAGTTCCTTAACTAGAAGATGTCTTCAGTCTAATAAAGAGCTGTGCCCTCAAGTAAACACTCTTAAAAATCAAAATGGAAAACGGAATTTAGAGTTTCTAGTGAAATGTTAAAATTAACATTCTTATAATTCAAAGTCAACAAACTGAAGTTCTTCATCTTCTGGGCCTGTTTAACACTTCCACAGCCTAACTGAATTGTCCATAGGATATTCACCAAAACAGGAAGGATATGCCAAGCTAATGAGCCTGAGTAGGGACAGTAGGCTCTCTTCTGTCATGGCAAACAGGACACAAGCTTTGGAATTAAAAAAAAAAAAAAGTAATCTTTTCATCAAAGTCAAATACTGTTCTGAAATTTTGCCATGCAAATACTATCATTAGGAGACACACACTAAAAATGAGGACCTGAAAAAAGAATAGTCACTGTCTTTCTTATTCCTTTCCCTGAAGCAGAATACCTCTGATTTTTTAAAAGTAATATTCATACTTTCATACAGTAATACAGTAATTCATACTTTCATACAGTAATTCATAATATCACTGAAAGTAATATTCATACAGTTAGTACATTTATAAATATGTATAATATATATTCATGAAAATTAAGGAAAAAGACCACACTTAAATGAATGTCCTTAAATATTGTTCCATCTTAATTCAACAGAAGAAAGTCATTATTTACTAGGTTGAAATAAGTCCTACTACCTAACACTTGTCATAATCTACAATGGTTGACTGAAAGTTGAAAAGCTTACAAACTGGAAGCTTAAGACCACTGGCAAAATTCAGAGAATCTGATGACACTACAATTCCAAGTCATTGATACCAGCCTACTCTAATAACACAGACCCTAATGCAACTTTCCCTCTCCCTTTCTATTCTTTATAAACACTATTTCAAATTTTTCTCCTTTCCCCAAATCCTTACTAACTACTCTAGCCATACCTTCTTCATGGAGAAAATAGAGATCATTGTTGATACCCCCTAACCTTCCTTTAATGAGTTGGTGAGCCCGTCTGTATCTATACACACACTACTGTCATTGCCTTAGTTATGTTGAGGCAGGTATCTTCCCATCAGTTATGTCTTTTTTTTTTCCATCAGTTATGTCTAATCCTTTTTCCTGCCCTGCCTACATCATCCCTTCCTTCATTCTCAAGAAACCCATATTTAAGTCCCTCCCCTTCTTCTACATTGTCCCCATTAACATTTAAACATGTCAAGACTCTCTCGTCCCAACATCCCTCTCCAGCTACTGGATTCTCTCCACTTTTATTCACAGACAAAATTTTTAAAGAACTATTATTTTTGCTAACTCCATCTCCTTGACTCCTATTTATTCCTCAACCCACCTCCAATCTGGTCTCTGCCCCTACCAATCTACCACAACTTCCCTTGCCAAGTCACTAAGAGCATTTACGTGGAAAAATCTAATGGGTTTATTGAAGTCTTCATCTTTCTTGATCTGTCAGCAACATTTGACTCTCCTGTGAACAGATTAGTCTCACCTTTCTTTCAAGTATTGGAATTAGTCCTCAGTCTTTATCAAACTATAATCTCTACAAAAGTGGCCTCATTGGTTCCGAGTCTTAGTTACCAACCATGAGAAAATGACTCTCAAAATCTATCACAGATCTCTCTTCCGAGTTTCTGAGACTCATCTATCCAACTGCTGACTTAGCATTTATACATGGAGGTCTCACTGATAATTCAAGTGAAGCAAATTAAATTATATAATATATTAAATTAATCATAACATATTAATATCATAAAACAAGGTAATATCTGCCCATCCTAAAAATAGCCCAAACTGATCAGTGCTCTCCTCTTATCAGTATTAATAAAATTCCCTGATTCTCATTTGACACTCAAAAAAACAGCCACAAAGTAGAGAAAATTTAGGCCAATTAAATGATCACCATTAAAAGAGTATAAACTTTTTGGTATAAAATTATTTCCCCAACTTTTTTTCAAACTTCTCTTCAAATTAAACCTCTTCAGTGGCACCTGTCTGAGATCTGTAAGACCCTTCAGAACATTTCTAAGCAAAATAAGAAATCTTTTTAAAATTCTGATCTTAAAATAAGTTAAGTTGATTTCTCCTCTCTTGATATTCTCATATATCTTCTGTTCATTGAAATGAATTGTTAATTTAGTATGAAGGGACAATACACGCTTCATTGCATCTAAATATCACAGATCTTTTGCATGACTGCCAATGTTAAAGACATCACACAGCTCATCTAACAGTTCATAATGCAATTGTTTCCCCTGTAACAAGACATGATGATTTCTACAGCATTTTAAATGTTTTTGTCTAGAAAAGAGATTCTTCTATACCAGATTTATGACTTAAAAAATCAGATTTCCACAAATTATGCATGTGATAGATAACCAAGACTAAGAATTTTTATATTCTATTATTTCCCTAAGTATAGTATTTCCTTCTTCCCTCTTTCCATTTTATTTATTTATTTATTTATTTATTTATTTATTTATTTATTTGCAGAAATAGATCTGGAGAATTCTCCACTATGATCTAATCTATTTAAATTATCCAGAATCAAATTGCTTTACTGATGAGCTTAAAGCAATCAATTTTATGAGCAATTCTGGAGATAATGTTTTGATCACAGAGAAGAAACAATAAGCCCTTAGAGATAATAGATGACTATGATGCAGACATCCCAATATGTTCATTGTTTCTATGGCATCAAACTTTGCCCCCACCTCCCTCTTTCTACCAGTGAATATGTGGACATAATGATCAATTTATTTATCTTTCCACTCTCAAATAATACTGACAATAATCTCCTAGACTACAGAAAAAAGTCATATATTACATTTCTCATAATTAAAATATTGTTAAAGCCATAACATCTTTAAATCTGTTTACATTAAAAAATATTTTTGCCAAAATTGTATTCAGTTACAAGCTTTGTGTCTTTTATAGGATTCCTTTTACAGTAATATTAAAATACCAAAAGTACCTTTTGCAACATGGCTGTCATTTGAAATATCAGTTCTTCATGTCCCTGTTGAGTTACTTACCTAAAAGAACAAAGAAAAGAAACATAAGTTTGAAATCATTTTAATTTGTCATTAAGAAAAATTTTTCCATTTCTAATTAATTAGGTTTGTAGTAGACATTAATTAATTACTTTATAAGAAAACTCACTTTATTATAAATGCAAAAGAGCAAAACAAAAATATGTAACTATTTCAAGAGCTCAGAAAAGTAGACAAAACAAAATAGATGAAAAGATAGAAAATAGCATATATAAGAGGAACAGATTTGAGAAATTATGAAAATGTACATCTAACCATAAGGAACTTTAAGCAACATTAGTAGATTTGACATGGTCAAGATAATTGTGAACAAAAAAAAACTCTTGCATTCATAATTGAAACCTGTCTCTATTGGCTCAAATTTAGTATGCCAAACAACACTTTGGTCATATTCTATTTTATTTTATTTATTTATTGGAGAGAGAGACAGAGAGAGCATGAGTGGAAGGAGGGGCAGAGAGAAAGGGACAAGCAGACTCTTCGCTGAGTGGGGGACTATAAGTGGGGTGGGGATCTGAGGATCCTGAGATGATGACCTGAGCCAAAGTCAGTTGCTTAAACTGAGCCACCCAGGCACCCCATTGGTCAAATTCTATATAAAGTTTACATAACCTATACTAAAACTTTTATTGTGAGCATATTACAAAAACAGTAAAAGAACTTTAGGAACAACAAAAATCATTCTAATTCTACTCTCTAAATTCAGCATTGTTCTTATTTACTCATGTTCTTTTTCCTGTACATCTATGAATATGAATATGTACTCAGTTAAATAGATGAATATAATCCTAGCATGAATATAAGTATGTATCCTTCAAAGCTAGCATATCCAACACACTATAAATACAGAATTTTGTAATTTTTTAACTTATTATTATTTATAATTATTTTTCCATGTCACTGCCTAGTGTTCATGCATGTTATGTTTTTTAAGATGTTATTTATTTATTTATTTACTTATTTATTTATTTATTCATGACAGACCCAGAGAGAGAGGCAGAGACATAGGCAGAGGGAGAAGCAGTCTCCCTCTGGGAAGCCTGATGCAGGACTCAATCCCAGTATCCTGGGATAACACCCTGAGCTGACACTCACCCAGGTGCCCTGCTCCCATGCATGTCATTTTAATGTCTGCAAATTTACCCACCCATTACCTTTTTAATGACATTCAAATTATTGCCAAAATAATTTTTTTAAGATTTTATATATTTATTCATGAAAGACAGAGAGAGAGAGGGAGAGAGAGGCAGAGGACAGACAGAGTGAGAAGGCTCTCCGCAGGGAGCCCCATGTGGGACTCATCAGGGTCAGAGTCAGGGTCAGGACCGGGATCACGCCCTGAGCCAAAGGCAGACGCTCAAACCACTGAGCCACCCAGGCATCCCAATTGCCAAATTTCTATAAAATATAATTTAACTATGAGTGTGTATTGTGTGTGTTCGTGGGTATGTGTGCGTGTATCCCTCTTTCATCTCTTTTCAGCTCCATTCATCTTTACTCCTAATTTTTACTGATTTATGTGTGTTCCTATATCTGGTAGGATATATTCTTCTTTGTTGCTCTTTTTTCTTTTTTCTCCAGAACAAACTTTATTTTTAAGATTTATTTATTTGTTTGTTTGTTTGTTTGTTTATGAAAGACACACACAGAGAGAGAGAGAGAGAGAGAGGCAGAAACACAGGCAGTGAGAGAAGCAGGTTCCATGTAGGGAGCCCAACGTGGGACTCAATCCTGGGTCTCCAGGGTCATGCCCTGGGCGGAAGGGAGGAGCTCAACCATTGAGCCACCTAGGTGTCCCGAGAACAAACTTGTAGATTCATGCCTATGTGTTTTCCAATTAAAGCTTGGTATCAATTTGTTGAGTTTAATTCCTTAAAGTCCACCAGACTTAATAGAAGTGCATTTGGTCTATAAATAGATGACATGAATTGACAGCTCCAACAATTGTTTATCATCTCATCCAACTCTTATTCACATCTTTCTTTTCATCTCCCAAAAAAGCATTCCAGTTTTCTTTGTATAGTCGATTCACACCCTTTTCTAAGCTCATTATGAAGTATTTAATTCTTTTTCTTACCATTGTCAACAGGATCTTCTTTCTTGTTGCATTTTCTCTCTGATACACACAAATCTTATTAATCCTTACTCTTATTTTGTATTTATTCTCTTTAGAGTTTATAAACTCTTTAAAGTTTTTGACATTTCTCTGATTACATAACAATTTTTAAAAGCTATTGGAAAATGCACCAATTTTTCCCAAGTATCCCTATGATACAAGTTAATATAATGAGGCAGATAAACTATGATATGCAGAACAATCTGGAGTCCATGGCAGTGAGGATGATTAAGATGACTTCCTGAGCCACGTTTCAAAAGGAGGCTTTGGTCACACATAATATTCAAGTATTTTAAGTATTTTATACCTTAGCTTGTATAAAATCAACCTAAACAGCTTCCTTGAACAGATTTTCAGAGAGAATTTACTACACAATTTTATTCTTTGGCTTTTCTCAGAAAGTTATTTTAAGTGTGTTTGTGCTTTATGGGAGAAAAGGTCAAAGGATGTGAACTGCAGTTTAACAGTAAGAGCCTGGCTTTGGAATCTTATTGGCCTGGCTTCAAGGCCTAACTCTACCACTTGCTAACTACGGTCCTGTGAAAACTGCATAAACTCTGAGCCTCCACTCGTGTAATGAAATGAGGTTACTTGGAGGATTAGAGATGCTCCTGGCATAAATTTGGCACTCCAAAGGTGGTATTTGAGAAAAGGCTATGTCTTGACTTCATTCTAAGCATTTTACATACATGTATTCATTTAGTCTCACAATAGCCATATGAAATATTATGCACACTGAGTCTATGAGGAATGGGTTCAGAGTCTATACTGAACAAGTTTACAAATGATCAATGCTGATCTGGATTCTAGCCATTGTCTCCCTAATGCTAAGTCAGTGTTCTCTCCATTTGTAACATCCTGTCTTCTGTTTTCATTCTTTTTCCCCACTAAGATCCAGCTTTTCATAATATTCTAAAGATCTCCTTTTAATTTGTAATAATTGGAAAAGAGTCTTTACAAATTTACTTTAAAATCCAGTGAATAATGTCGTAATCTTGAAACTGTCATTAAAAATCATCTAATCCATATGATTCAAAATATCTCTTCCATCATCATCACTACTTCCTTTCACTCATCCTACAACCATACCAAATTTCTTGATATTCCTCTCTACATACATGCAAAATTTGATCTCATTTCCCCTGTCTCTATGCTTTATTTCAACATAATTCGTTTAAGACTTTTATTACAAAAAAATAAAATAACAACTGCTTGTGCTGGTTATTTTCTAGGCACCATTGAACTTCAATCTGTTTATGTCTTTTCTCTCTGCCTTGCTTGCTCTTGTCCTGTGAAGTTGACCTCTACAGACTGTGTTATTCAAGCTTTATTAACCACTGGCTCCTATTTTGGTTTGGCCACTGGGATGCACCAGCAAGAGATCTCAAAGTGGGACAGGAGAGACACCGATATACATTTCCTTCTTATTCTCTCCTTGCTTTCACATTCTGGCAACGGCTGTATCCTTCTAGCACTATGGCTTCCATCAGATGGCCCCTTTTCTGCACACTAGTAACACAGTTTCCTCAACTTCAGTCCTTCAGGTTTAGCCTAACAGTGATGATGGCTGTCCTGTGGCCTCTTACCACCCCTTTTTGTTCCCTAAACTATCTCACTTCTCTTTACTATTTTTTGTAAAGGTTTAGTTCTTTTATTTAAGATTTTATTTATTTACATATAGGCATGTAAAGAGAAAGATACTCTTAAAATAATCAAGCTTAAGAAGAATCACATTACTTCCAAAATTGCTTTACGTACATACATGTTGTTACTACCTGAAAAATTATATAATACTGTTTTGGAATTTCCTTTTTTTTTTTTTTTTTGTCTTTATGGACCTTGGTCATGCTACTATATACAATCTCACCTCATCTTTTTATTTTTTTAAGATTTTATTTATTTATTCATGAGAGACACACTGAGAGAGAGACAGAGACAGAGACAGAGACACAGGCAGAGGGAGAAGCAGGCTACAAACAGGGAGCCTGACATGGGACTCCATCCAGGGTCTCCAAGGTCACACCCTGGGCTGAAGGTGGCGCTAAACCGCTGAGCCACCCGGGCTGCCCCTCACTTCATCTTTTTAAAAATATTTCCTGGGATCCCTGGGTGGCACAGCAGTTTAGCGCCTGCCTTTGGCCCAGGGCGCGATCCTGGAGACCTGGGATCAAATCCCTCTCTGTGTGACTATCATGAATAAATGAATAAAATCTTAAAAAAAAAAAAAAAGAAAAGAATATTAAAAATATTTTCTTAGCCTTACAGCAAATATGCATGCACCATATATTCAATCAAAGAAAGGGCCTTCTTTTCATTATGTAATTTCCAAAATTAGTTTTAAAATTTCTTAGTTTTAATTTGTATTTCCAAAGGTCGCATTCATAATTTCATATAATAGTAATTATATGAAAGAAATTTAAGGGATGATATTTATTTTCATAGTCAGTCTAAAATCCATACAAAAGCATTTGCTGAAACTGCAGACCAAGTTATGTTAAGATGGATAAGCATCTCCCATATTACAGTTAAACTGCATGAAAAAAACAAAAACAAAAACAAAAAAAACTATGAGATGAGAGATGCCTGTGTCCCATCATTTCTTCTTTAACTACCATTTACTAAAATCTGCAATATGTCAGAAGCTGCATTAGCCCTCTCTCTATATATATTACCTACTTATTCTTTACGACATGTAAGACAGAAATTACTAAGTCCCCAGATGAGAAAACTAATCATAAACATTAAGTAACTTGCCCAGGCTTCATGTTACAGCCAGTATCTATCCATCTCCAAATCTTCTTTTCACTATATCCTTTGGCCTCCTTTAAGAGACTTGTTTACTTACTTTTTACCTATATATCAGGAGATTTGACAGCTTTTTCATACCAAAATCATGTTATATTAAGTTCTGTTAAATGCTTATCATATTTTATCACAATATCATATTTTCATGAGATGTGATTTAGCCTATGACATCAGTAAGCCATTAAAATACTGTAATGGAGGTGCCTGGGTGTCTCAGTGGTTGAGCGTCTGCCTTTGGTTCAGGTCGTGACCCCAGGATTCAGGGATTGAGTCCTGCATTGGGCTCCCTGCTCAGTGGGGAACCTGCTTCTTTCTCTTCCTCTGCCCCTCCCTCTGCTTGTACACTCGCTCTCGCTCGCTCACGTGCTCTCTCTCTGTCAAATAAATACAATCTTAAAAAAAAAAAAAAAGATTTTAAGTAATCTCTACACCCAACTTATAACCCAGGATCAAGAGCCTCATGCTCTACCAACTAAGTCACCCAGGTGCCCCTCACCAGTATAATTTTTAAAGACTTTACAGATTTCTCAAATTCTCAAAGGTGATCCTTCTGTATATTAAAGTTTAAGAAATATGACAAGAACCACTGCCTTATTTCAGTGGGCCTCAGACCAGCAGATATCAGCATCACTTAAGAACTTGTTAGAGATGTGAATGTTTAAACCCCACCTCAGACCTTCTGATTTAGAAATTCTGAGAATGGGGAAATAATTTGTGTTTTAGCAAGCCTTCCAGGTGATTCTGATGTAAGTGAAAAGTTTGAGGAGAATTGCCCTATGTGAAGCAATTTCCCGGATCCTTTGTACTATTTGCATTCTCTCACTTACGGCCTATTCTAGAGCCATTACAGAGCCAGGCATGTTGCTCTTCATCTTCCCAGGAGGCTCCTTGAATACTTAATAACAGGACCCTGGCACATACAGTGTTCAAAGTCCACCCTTTCTCCTTCCCTGGCCTATCTTATTTGATATACCCTATGTCTAGATTAAAAAGTTAGAGTTAGGGAGCACCTGAGTGGCTCAAGTGGGTTAAGCATCTGACTCTTGATTTCAGCTCAGGTCATGATCTCAGGGTCGAGATCCAGGCCCCCTTCAGGCTCCAGACTCAGCATGGAGTCTGTTGAGATTCTCTCCTTCTCCCTCTGACCCTCCCCCTTGTTTGCTAGCACATGTGGTGCTCTCTCTCTCTCTCTCTCTCTCTCTCAAATAAATAGATAAAATCTTAAAAAAAAAAAAAAAAGAAAAGAAAGGTTAGAGTTTCAAGAGATGCACTGCTCACATTCACACAACCTTACTAGGAGCTACCAAAATTGTAAACAAGTATTCAGAAATTTAAATCAGAATAATTTAAAATTCCCTTAAAATTGTATATGTAACCAGAGAGATCAAATATTTAGCATAATACTCTTTTGAAAAAGTCTTCCCATATTTCACTTTGTATGTGTGAATCACCCTTTCTGTGTCTTAGTACCAATTTAGAAAGTACAACTTTTAAGAATTCATAAGAGACATCCATAGAAAAGACCAATCAGATTGAAAGAAGAACATTGCCTCCAGGTGTCAAAAGAAAAAACAAAGTTCACAAAAACCTTGCCCAATTAAAGTCCAAGGCAAATAGGCAATAACATCACAGAATATTAATTGTGGACCAAATTGCTTTTCAGCTCTTATATTAGCAAATTCACTAACAAGGACCTGATTCAACATCTCACACAACAATGCAGAACATAACAGGAAAATCAGTATTGCGCACTGCCTGCTGAGCAAAGTGTTCCATCTGACATTTAGAACTGGTTGCACTCAACTACTTTTAATTTTAGTCCCAATTTCAAGAGACTGCCAAAGACACTGAGCTACCGCATGAGGTCCTTGCTTCCAGCTCCTGTTGGGCTGTCCGGTTGAGCCTTTGAATAGTTTGAGCTCCACTGACAGGACACACATTATTTCCTTTTGAAACTGAGATCGAGTTCTTAAGCCTTTGCATACAGGTTTAATTCTTCTCCAAGAGAATTGAGAGCAATTTAAGTCCTCTCTTCTTCACTGTGAGCCTGTAACCCTCCCCCTTTAATGATGCAATGTCTTGTGTTTAGCTAGGTTTAAAATGCTCTTTCTTGGCCCCCCTCGGATCCACAATTCAATTGGATTCTCCTGGCTCCGACTATGAATAGCTTTCCTTAGTGAAATATATCATGCCTCTTAATTGTCTTCTTTCAAGGCAAAGGATTTTGCTTTGAGGTTGGCAAGGAAAAAACACTGAAAACCATTTGGAACAAATAAAATATTAACTAGACAGATACTCTTAGCATCAGATTCACAAACATCTCTTTTTTTTCCCTAAACTTAATAAAACACCCATATGAAAATACCCACTAATTTCAATCACATTTTCCACTAATTTTAACAACTACTTAAATAGAATAGTAAGTACAGTTGCTTTCCCACATGATCTAGGCATCTTCTGGAATGTATGTTTCCATTCCTACCTTATAGTTGTCCAGTCTCAAATGACTACTAAAAACCATAGCTGAACAACTGGATGAATATTTAGGTGACTGTGCAGGAACCCCAGGAGCTAAAAGTGGTAGGTCTGAAATCTGAAAAACAACACCTCACAAAACAACATATAGTATCAACAGTGTACAAGGCTCTATTTATTTTAAAGATTTTATTTATTTATTCATGAGAGACACAGGGAGAGAGAGAGAGAGGCAGAGACATAGGCAAAGGGAGAAGCAGGCTCCATGCAGGGAGCCCGATGTGGGACTCGATCCTGGGACTCCAGGATCACGCCCTGGGCGGAAGGCAGGCACTAAACTGCTAAGCCTGGGATCCCCACAAGGCATTACTTAAATGCCTTCTCATCTAGTTGGAGATGACATAACTAGACAAAAATATAATTAAATTAATTATTATATAATTAATTAAATATAATTAATAATAACCTATCACTTCTAGTATTTCCAAAGTATCAAAAATTGGATTGACTAATTTACATAATCTCAATTATTATTTTAAATAACCCCATGAAAATCATCCTATATTTACATTCCATAGACAAGGAAAGTGAAACTCTATGAAGTAAAGGGACTTGCCCAAGACCATATTGCTAATAAGTGGCTGGACTGAGTCAAATCCAGGGCTTCCTGATTTATAAAACCTAGGTCTTAGCCACTAGTGGTTTTATAAACCAAGGCAATGTAAACTAAGTGTCATATTGGTGGCATTAAATGGCTTGGTGGTATGTAATCTTTTTTTTTTTTTTTTTTTTTTTTTTTTTAGATTTTATTCATTTATTCATGAGAAACACAGAGAGAGGCAGAGACAGGAGAGGCAGGCTCCATGCAAGGAGCCCAACATGGGACTCGATTCTGGGACTCTGGGATCACGCCCTGAGCCAAAGGCAGATGTTCAATCACTGAGCCACCCAGGCGCCCCAGTGGTACGTAATTTTACAGAGGTGATGAAAACTACGCTGAGTTAAAACGAAAGAATAGAAAAGAAAATTGGAAGAAAAGAGAAGGAAGCAAAGACAAAGACCCAAAGGAAAATGTACTAAGTTAATATTGGCCTAAGTAAAGATACAATGCAAGATCACTCAAGGCAAGTTCAAGACTTCAGTCTAGTTATAGTAGACTTAACAAAAAGATAAAATTGAAAGTGTAAGTTAGGGGGGACGCCTGGGTAGTTCAGTGGTTGAGCATCTGCCTTTGGCTCAGGGCGTGATCCCAGGAGTCCTGGGATCGAATCCCACATGGGGCTCCCTATGGGGACACTGTTTCTCCCTCTGCCTATGTCTCTGCTTCTCTCTCTGTGTCTTTCATGAATAAATAAATAAAATCTAAAAAAAAAAAAAAGAAGAAGAAGAAGAAAAAGGAAAGTGTAAGTTAGGTTTAGATTTTGTAGGTATTAAGTATCAAGCTATGCAGTTTGACCTTTATTGACAGACTATGACAAGTCATGCTTTGGTGTTTTAGTAAGGGAATGACAAGATCAATATGGAGTTTTATGGAACTTCATCTAGTAAGTGGGCAGGCTGACTTGTATAGGGGTTAAAAAGAGATAACTATGATGGAAATAATAATGTTCTAATAAGGATCTGATAATTGCAAAACACCTTCAAATATTAAGAATTAGATCTTAGCTCCTACATGTTAAATTTGCATCAATTAAACCTTCTGGATTTATTGGTGAACTTTCCCCAACCCTCACCCCAGGTCAAATCTAAAGCTAACACCTGCAGAGGCTCCAACCACTTGAACATAAGCTCCATGTTGTTGTTTTAATTGTTGACTCTCTGCACCTAGAACATGCCTAACATTGAGTTGACATCAATAAATACTTACTAAATGAATAAATGTATGAATGAGTCAAAATGCTCAATCATGCAAATGTCTAATTCTAGGCCTGAAGTTATTAAATGTTTATGTAGAACAGAGAAAAAACAAAGTGGAAATACATTTTTATGCAGACCATCACTTACCCATCTTTGACATAAACCACACTCCCCTCTATGTGCATATTAAACAGTGCCTCATCATAATCAAATGCAATTTACAGGCCTTGTTTAGGTCCTGATTTGAACAAATCAACTACAAAAAAAAAAAAAAAAAGACAGGCTTGAGGAATTATAGACATTACATATTTGGCATTAAATTATGTTAAAGAAGTGTGATAATGGCATGATAAAAGAAAAAAGCTTACTAGTTAGAGACATAATGAGATATTTACAAATAAATGGCATGATGTCTGGTGTTTGCCTTCAAATACTCTAGCAAAATCAAACAAATAAATGAACAAACAAACAAAAAGTGGGGTGGGACACAGATGAAACAAAATCAACAAGATGATGAAGATTTTTGAAGCTGATTGGATACATGAGAATTTATTACACTATTCTCCTTACTTTGGTCTGTGTTGGAAAACTCCCATAAAAGATTTTTTTAAGAGTCTTATGGAATGTAGGCCATAAAATAGAAACAAACACCAAAATTTTACTCTATGCATGGAGATGTCCACCAGGTAACCTCCAAATATGGTTATGCTCATTCATTTATTCAGCTCATGGTTATTGAGCCTACAGTGTGCTGACAGTCAAAGGTGAATGGGACACTGTCCCTGACCTCAGAGATCTCATAATCAGATAGGGGAGGCAAGACAGAAAGTTAGTGACAGCAATCCAAAGTCTTCACACATGATGTACAGATATGGACAAGTTACAAAGGAGACACAAGAGACATGATTAAATTTAACTTGAGTAGACCAAGCCTAGAAAGATTCAGACAAGGGTAGGGAAATGCCTTTTCCTTCCCTGAGCAAGGTGTTCTAAAGTGCTGAAAGTACCCCTGGATGATCACTTTTTTAAATGTCTCTCCAATGAGGAATTTATTAGCCCACAGTCATGATCAACAGGGCAGCAATTCATTCATGGAGCTGAACACTTCCCAGAGGGAAAAAAAAAATCACCTTCTGTTTCCTCTCTTTTCATCTCTTGATGTGTCAATTATACAGAAAAAAATTATCATCCTTGGAGAATGGTCTGAGTAAGTCATGAGCTTAGATATCTAACTCTGTGTTGTTTAGACAAGAGAAGGAAAACAAATGTAGTATTTCATTTGTTTTCATTATAATAAAGGCCATTTCCTCATGATAATTTCCAAATTAATTCCCAAATCTAGAACTTTTATTTCAAAAAATAGTCAACACTAGTTTAAAAATAGTTGGCCTCAGTGGAGAAATCTGACAAACACTATTTTAGCCAGATGACTAAGGTTCATGTCAACAGTGATGTTACGTTGATAGCATTACCCTTGACATGTTGTGATGAAAATGGCACTTTATTCTCTAATCTTTCTCTAAAAAACATCTAATCCTATCAAATCCTGAGAAAAACATCAGGCAAATTCCAATGCAGGTGTATCCTACAATATACCAAATCAGTACTCCCAAAACTCTCAAGGTCATCAGAACAAGGAAAGCCTAAAGAAGCTGCCACAGGCAAGAGGAGACTAAGAAGACATGAATATACATAACGTGGTGTCCTAAATGGGATCCTGGAACAGAAAAGGTGCAGTAGGATAAAAGCTAAGGAGATCCCAATAATAATATAACCTATGACTATAATTAATAATAATTTATTATTAACTGTAAGAAATGTACTATACTTTTGTAAGACGCTAATGATAGATGAAATGGGGGGGGTGAGAGGGGGAATATGGGAATTCTCTAGTGTCTGCTCAGTTTATTTTTTTATATAATCTCTATACCCAACATGGGGCTTGAACTCACAATCCCAGGATCAACAGTCACACGCTCTACTGACCAACTAGCCATCCAGGCACTCCTGCTCAACTTTTCTATAGATATAAATCTGCTCTAAATATAAAGTCTATGATTTTTTTTTTAAAAAGCTTGGCTTCTCCCTTGATGAAATAAGTCAAAATATAGTCTTACCTTTTTTATTTATATGTTATGGTTTATAAATTAATAATGGGGTTTAGATTTTAAATCTCTGTCCTTTTGAGATGCTTAAGAGGAATATTCATATTTTCTCCATTACTCCAAAATAGATTAGTCAATCTCAAAAAGTAAATATAGAAGGAATTAGCTCTTATATTATTCTTGGAAATAATGAGAATAAAAAGCTCTTCCAGAGACAGGAGGCCTGACACCTTCTGGAGAGGCATTCTGCGCTAGCTGAAACACTGAGCAATAGGAATTGCAGTGCGTTGGTGTTAGAGGTCCCAAACGGATGTTCAACTCATTGATCAAAAAGATGTGCAGTATGGAGAGCTGAGCATCCATCTGTCCTCTCCCACAAGAAGAGAGATCATCACCAGTGCATGGAAATTTTTAGGACTAGAGAGACCCTTAAGCGATCATCTGCTCTAATCCCTTCATTTGCACAGATGAGGAAATTTCAATGGTCAACTAATTTCTGATAAGCAATCCCCTTAATACTTTTTTGAAATGTGAAAAATAAACTGATCCTAAGAGTTTAAACAATCAGCCAATTTCTTTATAATCATGTATGCAAATAAATTTTGCTTGAGACAAGTGATCTTTTCCATTTGAATTCCTATTATGGAAAAGGGTCCAATGAAAAAAAAGCAAAGATAAAAACAAAAGTCAGAAGCATTGAACAAAGAGAAAGAGAGAGAACTGGTAGACCAGGTCAATGAACACAAGGCTCATGGGAAATCCATGAGAGGGAGAAACATCTGTCATGGAGGACCAGAAACTACAGCCATACAAGGTTTCTTGAGGCAGATATGCTTTTCATTCTACCTGAGTAAAAACCTGAATAACCAGATCTCTGAAGAACTCACTAGTTCCTCAATGACCAGTTATCAGGAAGCCCAGGGAGAGGGCCTGGCTATAGGAGGAACAGGACTTGTCAGATCAGCTGGAAGAGGATCAGTAGGAGGGTGTACAGGAAAAGGGAGACAGAAATAAGGATTTCACAATTGAGGAATAATCTCCCCTGCACTTTACTTCTTTTAAGATTGTGTTTATTTATTTGAGAGAGAGAGAATGAGCAGGGAGAGTGGCAGAGGGAGAGGGAAAAGCAGACTCCCCACCAAGCAGTGACCCCCATGCAGGGCTCAGTCCCAGGATCCTGTGATCATGACCTGGGCCAAAGGCAGACGCTTAACCAACTGAATCACCCAGGCGCCCTTTCCCCTGCACTTTAATTGGCATATCTGCACATAGTTAGTAAGCTGAGAGCATCCTTACACTTGGAGGTAAGTGGTTTGTTCTCCTCTACAAAAGACCTTTACTATGAAGCCAGTGATGACTGAGTGGAAGGAACTTCTCTTAGGTAAGTGACCATGCTTCCAAGGTTGAAGACAGAGAGAACCCAATAAGGTCTCAGGTTGGTGACAGCAGAAATGACAACCCACAAAGCCAGCCGTATGAGCCCAGCATTTATGGGGTTTTTTTTCCCAACCAACCCCCTACCACCAATAACAAACTTGATCAAAAGCTTTTTTTTAAAAAGATTTTATTTATTTATTTATTTATTTATTTATGAGAGACATAGAGAGAGAGAGAGAGGCAGAGACATAGGGAGAGGGAGAAGCAGGCTCCCTACAGGGAGCCTGATGTGGGACTTGATCCTGGGACTCCAGGATCACACCCTAGGTGGAAGGCAGACACTCAACCGGGGAGGCACCCAGGTGTCCCCAACCAAAAGCTCTTTAACATCCATTATAGCGTCTGAAATTAACTAAATGAGAAAAAGGCTGTCTTTCTCTACCTGGAGGAAAGGATTACCAGCACCCACACATTCATTCACCCTTTCTGCAAGGAAGGAAAAGGCTCAGTAAACTGAGAAGTTGTATCCTATGTTCCTCAATCCTTTTTTTCTACCCCTCTCTATTTTCTTCAGGTGAAGTGATTTATATTTTGTTTCCAATGCACATATTTTACCTCTCAGAATTGTTACTTGCTTAGACAAACCAAAGGACTTGGCATGTACAGATTGCATGTAGGAGAAATTCATATTTGCACGTGAGAATATGTTCCTGGTGAATAAACACCTTGGCTCTAAGCAACTTTTTCAGACCATAATCTGTATCACACAGGAGGTTAAAAAAAAAAAAAAGTTTTTGCAAGTACATTGTAGCTCCTTCCCCTGTAGCTATACAATGCAATCAGTTGAGCTTTCCAAATAACCAATGGACATACTCCCAAATCCAGCAATCCTGCTGACCCTTCAAAGCATTCTAACGTGAGATCCTTGTGCTCTGTTGGAGTTTGGACATAGCAGCCTGGCCTGGAGCTGAAGCAGTAGGGTGACAAGAGAATGAGAACAAATGCTTCCATTGTGCAGCCTGCTGAGACGAAATGAGAGTTGGACTCACAGACACAACCCAATTAGGGGCGATGCAGAGGACACAATGTGCCAACATTGAAACACACACGGTTTGAATGCTTTCACTTTGATACTTACTCTCAGAGTTGAAGAGTTTTCTAGCTTGTTTCTGAAATTAGTGTCAACAAAGAAAACTATTTTTAAGCTACTTTTGTTCATATTTGATTTTGGAATTCATAAATACTTAGGATGCTGTTGTTGTTGGCATTTTTTTAAGCATAGGAGTCTTGCATTACTCTCTAGTTTGGGGATACATTTAGGCACAACAGGCATAATTTCAAAGCAACTAAAGTATGTGATGCAGTTGTTTATAAACTAAAAGTGTTCCTTTGGGCTCCTATGATGATTGTTTCACTTTTCTGGAAAATACAAAAATGCCAGCATCTGCAAGCTCTGGTGCTATCTAAGCATAACAGTTAACCTGTGATTTCAGTGGAGCAGTTTAAAAATCTATTTAATTTCCCAAAGAATAGACAATGATAACTTTCCATCACTATGGAGAGAAATTGATGACATTCTTCACCTAAAAGATCATAAAATAGGTGGAGAAAGTAATCCCAATCTTCATTAATAAATTAAAATTGTTGGGGTTCCTGGGTGGCTCATTTGGTTGAGCCTCTGCCTTCAGTTTAGATTATAATCCTAGGATCCTGGGATGGAGCCCATATGGGGCTTCCTGCTTAATGAGGAGTCTGTTCTTCCCTTTGCTCCTTCCCCTGCTTGTGCGCGCTCTCTCTCTCTCCTTCTCTCTCTCTCTTTCTCTCTCTCTCAATTTGTCAAATAAATAAATAGGTAAATTTTAAAAAAATAAATGAATGAATGAAAATTCCTTTTGCAAATTCTGCTTTGAATGATTATTTTTTCCTTTAAATTGAAAATAGGCTTGCCTACTCAAGTCTGTGAAAGAGAGGATTCGAAGTCTTTATGATCAGTGTATCAGTGCCTCCCTAAGTACTACTGTATTGATGTCATCCACTATGACATTAGGCTAATATGCCTGTTTTTAGTACCATCTGTATCTTTGCCCAGACAAATGGAATATGATAGCAATGATACCAAGTGGCTCAATGCTTATCACAATAAAAATCTCCATTAGGAAAATATGTTTAAGAGTATTCAAGATAACTAAATTACCATTCAGTCATTTACCAGCACATTCTTCATTTCTAAGCAACTCCTTTGGGAGTGACCTTATTAAGCTATTACAAAAAAAATGTGTCTAATGCACCAGCATCCTGATGTCACGGGTGGTATAATTTGTTCATTAACCCTGCCAGGCATTTAGTGAATTACTTGAAATTTTATCATTTGTTAGTCATGAAGACCCAGGGAAAAAAAAAAAAAAAACATATATCAAACCTGGCATTCAGATCATGCAACCTCAGCATATCTAAGAGTTCTGTTGTTCTAAAGCCTGATTCATTGACTCAAAGAAACCATAGCTAAAACATAAGTATAAAAAACTTCCCTCTTGTTTTCATTCCCGTAGTTATACTGGAGTAGCTAAGGGATAGTGGAAAAACTGGGGCAAGTGACTTAATCCAAGAGAATATTATGCTTCCAATGAAGAATGACATGGATCTCTGAATGTTTGATTTTACTGTGTTTTCTATATCTCTTAGGCAATTATGGAACATTCTATAGTGCACTCAGGGCAAATAGTCAAAAAGGCTTTATGTGAGTCAATAGTTTCAATTTCCTTAAAAAACACAAAAGTCGAGCAGGTACCATCTGTCTATATAAATGCATGGAGTCCTCTTTCCTTGCTAGATTGAATTTCTCAAAGATAGAGCCAGTATTGTATTCACTTCTGTATTACTAGGGTCTATGACTTACCTGGCACATAGTCATTGCTCAAGAAATGAAATAATTAGGTTTTTAAAAGAGTACGCGGGACCTGGGTGGCTCGATGGTTGAGCGTCTGTCTTTGGCTCAGGTGGTGATCCTGGGTCCTGGGATCGAGTCCCACATCAGGCTCCCCAGAGGGAGCCTACTTCTCCCTCTGCCTGTATCTCTGCCTCTCTGTGTGTCTCTCATGAATAAATAAATTAAATCTTTAAAAAAAAAAGAGTATGCTTATAATAGTCAACTAAAAATCTTGATTGGAACATCACAGAGCCTAGATAGTAGGAATCAACATAATGTGGTAGAAAACGCATCAGCTTTGGGGTCAGACAGGCTTGTATTTGCATCTTGATTTTGCCATTTCCAATCTGTGAGATGTTGAATAAATAATTCAATCTCCATGGAGATTTTCTCCATTTCTACAAAGAGAAGAATCTTGCAAGACCATTATAAAATAGAGAACATATGCAAAATGCAGAGTGACAAATGGCAATTATTATGATAGTATTTCCGGAGGTTCTTTATAGCAAGTTAAGACTTAAAGATGCATTATTACTTATATTTACAATAATAATAACATCTCATACTGGTGGGTATAATGTCCTTTTATAAGCACCTTATAAAGGTTATCAATATTAACCCAGTCAACAACCACGTAAAGTGTTATCTCCATTTTATACCTGAGAAAATTGAAGCTCAAATTCCTAAGCATATCCACAAGATTAGACTATCAGAATGATCTCGTAGGGACATATTTTTAAAATTCTAAGTTAAAAAAAACTTAGACATTTAACCAAAATGTAGTGGAAATGAGCGTTTTAGGAATATATTATCGGTTTTAATGAATAACTTGTAACAAGTTATGGGAAAGATACTTAAAAAGCATGTCAAAATGCACGGAGATTTACCTCCTCCCCACTTGAAAGGCCATTGTCATGGCAGTATTAAGTATGTGGAGCCAATTGTTTTTTTCAAAAATTGTGATTAAGCTCAAAAGCACTAAAGCCTCATATCCTATGACCTCAGGATTCAGAAGCGTTTAAGAGAAGAGGAATAAAAAGAGCAATTATGCTTTAAAGTTTAACCTCAATACACTCTTAGCATACTCATCAGTCACAACCTTGAATAAATCCTCGATGCTCTGACCACTTGAACATAGAACACCATGATTTCCTGAAAGCAGCACACCCAAAGGCCTGGGCTTGTAATGAGGACAATGCCAACATTCACAGCAAGTCCCTATCTTTGTAAAGCACTTTACATTCACAAAGAGCAAACAAATACCCGACTTCAAAATGCTACACATCAGGTATTGTCATGAGCCTGACAAATTATAAAAGCCCTCATTTGTTTTCACCAATAACAAACATTATATACATGCATACACAACACACACACACATACACACACACACGCATGCACACGCATACTTTGTTCTGATCCTTATGACAGCTCCATAAAGTAAATATGATTATCTCTAGCTCCCCAATATGAAGCAGCTGAGGCTGCTTGCCCAAGGGACTTGCCCAAGATTAATAAAGATATTCTTATTTCAAGGACCAAATTTTCCTGCCATACCAAAGCTATTTCTCTTCTCCCAGCACACGATGCCAATAAAATCTTTGTGCAAATAACATTTATCTGAGGGCCTCTTCCATTTCTACTTCTTCCTTCCACCTGGAATCTAGAAAAGTTTCACTGGCCCAGAGCTGTCTGGCACATCTCACATCCATCCCACATCCCATCTGAGATGTCTTCCTGGGAATTCCATGCAATATTTCTCCCATGCAAACTCCCATCCTCCCCCTGCCATCATCAAAACTTACCTAACCCATCTCTCTTCTTTTCTGCCTCTTTGAAATACAAGTTATCTTTGTAGCACAAATGGATACTAGTGCATATTCATTTTTTTAATAAATACTTGCTGAGAACTTATTCTGTAGTATTTCTGAAAAACTAATGTTTTTTTAAAGATTATTTATTTATTTACTTGTCAGAGAGAGAGAGCACAAGCAGAGGGAGCAGCAGGCAGAGGAAGAAGCAGGTTCTCCCCTGAGCAAGGAGCCCAATGTCTTGATCCCAAGACCCTGAGCTGAAGGCAGACACTGAACGAACTGAAACTCCAAGGTGTCCCCGGAAAATTAATGTTTGAATTCTAGGAAACAATGAAGTTGTATTTATGTTTGAAAAGTCTTTGGATAGCACTTAAAGGAAGTATATTTACAGAAGTCCTTTTCTCTCTCTGCATATAACAATATATATACTTGATCTTAGCTAAAAGGCCAACAAGCGATTTATAACAATAAATAATATCAGGTGTTTACTCTGTTTCAATGATATACATGTATTGCATCATTTAAAATGCATGAACCTGGGATGCCTAGGTGGCTCAGTGGTTGAGCGTCTGCCTTCAGCCCAGGGCGTGATCCTGGAGACCCGGGATCGAGTTCACCATCAGGCTCCCCACATGGATCCTTCTTCTCCCTCTGCCTGTGTCTCTGCCTCTCTCTCTCTCTCTCTCTGTGTGTCTCTCATGAATAAATAAATAAAATCTTTAAAAAAATACATGAACCTATAAAACAGATACTAATAATATTATTCCTGTATTACATCTGAGAGAATTGAGCACAGTGGTAAGGCACTGGCAAAAATCATTTGGTTGGTAAACTGGAATCAGGGTTTGAACTTAGCTCTATCACAAGAGCTGCTATTTCTAGTAAGCTAGACTTTGTCAAGTTTTATGTCTGTTTTTGTTTTTGTTTTATAACTAGGGCACGTGTGCATCCTAATTTGCCAGGGATAATTCTGCTATAAGTCTGTTTTTCCAGAATAATTACTAGATATTAGTAATTAGATTTTCACGCCTACACTGTGCTTCTTTGAAGAATAAATTATATTTTCACCCTATTTCCAATAAAAGAGTGACTGTCAACTGGAATAGCTGGGATAGAAAACAATAAAACAAGATTATCAATTTAGTAGATTTTATTGAGCCAGATAAACTAATTTTATAACATATTCACTGGGACACAAAAAGAATATGAAAAGGAAAGAAAAACAAAAAACTAGCAGTCAAAGGAAATTGATTCAAGACCAAGTTCTGCTAACTGATTAAGTTGGGTGTCATCAGGCAAGTCACATAACCTCTCTGAGTCTCCATTAATCTTATCTATAAAATGCAATTAAAAACCCTAACTGCCAGAGCTATGATGAAAGGCAAATAGGATAACATAGGAAAAGTACCTAGAGCAGTAACTTTGCACCCAGTACATATAAGATTTCAAAAAAAATAGCTGTTCAGTTATTCTTTTTTTTTTTTTTTTTCAGTTATTCTCTGGAACACAGATTCTCAGATACTATACATGCTTTTTTCCTCTGAAAATGAAAATGAGTTCTTAGAGGTATTAAACAGCCTTTGGAGAGGTGCCTAACATTACAGGACCAATAGAAATTTATAGCATTAATTCTTGCTACAATCTTTATTCTTTAGAGTGATAGCATTGGGAATTATTTCATAATGCATTCCTCGAAGGCCATGTAATATTTTATGGCCCAAGTATTCAGTCATTGAGGGTGGTCTTACCATGTATGTAGAAGTAGCAAAACCACACCATGCTTTGGATACTTATTTTTATTCTAGGATCTACGACTTCAAAGACTAAAGAGCCAAATTTTAAGAGTCATTTTGAAGGACGAGGAAAGGAAATCCCAGAGCAGCAAGATAGGAGGAAGCTCTTTGCTTTTCTCCCACTGTGAAAGAACAGAACTATTTGGCAAGGAACACTGTGTGTATATCTCCTTTTACTGTGTTTAAAGGAAGAAAAAAAGGTGAGAAAGAATGGAGGGGGTCTGAATATACTGCAAACTACTAGATATTATTAGTTTAACATTTCCTAAGCCTATTTAATTGTTTATTTCATCTTTTAAGTAGTCTTTCTTCATAGTATGGCTTTTTTAGGTAGGAATGAGGCAAGATGCTAAAGAATGATGTGTTTTCACTTAACAAACTATTAAAGAAGAAATAAATTTAAAACGGCACTCAACTAAAAAAACATTACAGTTCCACAAACCTTTGCAACCCTGAATCCTTGAAGAATGTGAATTCATCCAACACTGGCTAACATTACATTGTGGGGTGACTGTGCTTCTTTAAACTCAAATAATTCATGCCAATTAAATAACTCATGCAACTCCCCATGGATTTAGTAACTCCCTAACAGCTGGGATGTGAAATAAAGACCATAAACTCAGTTCTTTCCAAGGACAAATTAAAACAAAAACCTATTGAATCATGATATGCTTTATTAGTAAATAAAATATCACGGTGTACTTTCATTTCTCACATTAATTTTGTAAAGTAGAAATTGGTCATTTAAAAAGAAAAAGAAAGGAAAACAATCAAGAACCCACAAGAAAAGAAGGGAAAACATAAAGATCTAAAAATAGATGATAGCTCCAAAAAATCTAAAGTAGGACATCTAACATAAAACTGAGGTAAGTTTATTCTAATCTACTCAGTATAGCTCTGCAGAACTGTGGGCTCCACTGTACCTAGAAAGATTAAGATAGACTGTGTAGAGCATACATCCCTAAATGTGTATCACAGTCTGTAGTATTCTATTATAGAAAAAACATCATGCCTCTTCACCCCAAAGAGAAAAGAGGGCAAAATCTCCCGTAGAAGAAACAACCAACAGTAGGCACAATGTTCAAGTAGATTTCAAGTTTATCTTTTTGAATGAGTATTTCAAGAGAAACAGCACTCATAGAATTCAAGAACTGTAAGTGAAATAGCTTCCATAAAACAAGCTTAATAGACTGGAAAAAAATTATTTTAAAGAAACCTTCATAAATGGAAATTTCAAGGAGAGATTTCAAAAGAGAAATGCCATTTCTAGGGGAATTAGAAATTGCAATTCACAGTTTAATAACACTACTTGATGTTAGCTAGTTGATACATTTACATTAGTCAAAGGGACCCAATATAATATGGAGTTTATGCCCGGATTTCTTTTTTCCACTACAATTAACAGGCCTTCCAGGAAACCACCAGAGTTCATAAGGCTCAGTGTACCCGGGTCAGCACTCTGAATCATCCTCCTCTTTGTTTGGCTGTCCTGACATGATACATGTTGGTACCACAACAATGACAGCTGACTACTGCTTTTCCCATTTGAAAAGACTTTACCATTCAACTTAGACCAAAAACATTTGTCATGTTGTAGGCAGTGGATTAGTAATAATCAAACCAAGCCAGTAGTAGTGCCAGTGCCAGAGTGAAAGAATCTGGTAGAACAAAGGCTGGATTTATCTCTTTGAGCACTGCTGGTTTGTTTCTTTTTTGGGGGGTGGGAGGTTGAAAGGTTAGAAAACAAATGGGGCTCCCTTTCCGTAGAGTCAAAAGAAGATATCAAAATTAAAATAATTTAGGGCTTACATTACTAAAACTTTCCCCAAAAAATATGCTTTGGTACTGGGTATGTATCTTAGTTATATTTTAAAATGCAAACCTCTATGTATTTTCAGAATGCAAAAAATCATATATATTTTTGTTTGAAAAAATTATTAATATACAAAATAATATTATTATTAACATTATTAAATGTTAATTAAGTGTAAATAAAAAATATTAACCTATTCTAACTCTGTGATCCATTCTCTATAACTTTCTGGTACTCATTTTTCATCACCTCTAGTGATTAGATGATCTCTCAGGTACATTTCAGCTTTAAAATATGATGACATTAAACATTCTATTAACCACTTTCCCCCTCTATATAACTAGACAATTCCCCACCAGCTTATATTTTTTAATTTATGAGGTGTTACCAAAGGGAACATAAAAGTACTATCAGTATGAAATGTATACATAACAATAAAATGTACAGCTAAGGGACACATGGGGGACTCAGTAGATTAAGTATCTGACTCTCATTTCAGCTCAGGTGATGATCTCATGGGTCACAGAATAGAGCCCTGCCTCTGGCTCCAGCTCATTGGAGAGTCTGCTTGAAGATTCTCTCTCTGCCCCTCCCCTCACTCTCTTTCAAATAAATAAATAAATAAATCTTGTTTTAAAATGTACAGATAAAACCATCTTGAAAGAAAGTAACAAAAAAGGGAAAAGACTACTTATCTTAAACTTTGTTAAAATGTAGATTTTAGTTGATAGGCTTTATATTACAAGAAAAGTTCTGAGAAAAAATATTTTAAAACTCTGAAGCTTTTTTTTCAAAGTTGTATTTATTGGGATGCCTGGGTGGCTCAGCAGTTGAGCATCTGCCTTCACTCCAGGGTGTGATCCTGGAGTCCCAGTATCGAGGCCCACATTGGGCTCCCTGTGGGGAGCCTGCTTCTCTCTCTGCCTATGTCTCTGCCTCTCTCTCTCTGCCTTTCATGAAGAAATACATAAAATATTTTTTAGTGGTGTTTATTTATTTGAGAGAGAATGAGGAAGTATGTGCATATACACACATGGGGGGGAGGGGCAAAGGGAAGAATCTCAAGCAGACTCCTGACTGCATGTGGAGCCCAACACAGGGTTCAATCTCACAACCCTGAGATCATGACCTGAGATGAAATCAAGAGTCACGGAGGCTTTACTGACTGAGCCACCCAGGTACCCCTGAAAGCTTTTTGTGTGACCCTCAAGTGCTTTAAAATAGATTATCATAAAATGATAAAATGTCTGTCATACTTGTCAAAATGTGGCCAAATATTAATCAACGTTAGACATTTAATATATATTTGTTACTTTTTAGCAGTAACTATGGCATTTTGTAAATGTTTGGCATTTACTTTGTGCCAGAAATTGTTGAAAATATAGAAGATACAAAACAAACTTCTAGTGGAGAAGATAAACTTAGATTTATATTCAATATTCTGGGATAAAAACAATAAGCAATTACTTTTTCCATTTATATGGAGAAAAGATAAATCACTTTATCCTGCTAATTTGTGGAAACTTGTGTAAAAACTCATGATCCATAACATTTAGGATTTTCCATTCATGTATACATGTACACGAGTAAATACAGAATACAAAATTTCAGAAAGTGAATATTTTTTAAACAACAGTATGTAGAACATACATCTTTTACTCATGTATTCAAAAGTAATTACTGAGTGCTTACTATATGATTTTGGGGAGAAAACCCATTAGTGACTAAAGAGATTTAAAAAAACAAAAACAGCAGTGCCTGGTGGTTCAGATCAGTTAAGCATTTGCTTTCGGCTCAGGTCATGATCTCAGAGTCCTAGGATTGAGCCCTGTATTGGCCTTCCCACTCAGTGAGGCATCTGCTTCTCCCTCTCCCTGTGCCTCTGCCCCCTGCTCATGTTCTTTTTCTCGCTCAAATAAATAAATATAATCTTTAAAATAAATAAATAAAAATTTTAAAACATTCAAAACAAAAACAAAAAACCTGACCTCAACCAGGGGGAAAAAAGTGTATATGAAGGTAAATATATAAATACTATAGTATTTATATGTACTATAGGTAAATACTATAGTATAATACTATAGGTAAGTACTATAGGTAAATACTATAGTATAATAATATAATATAATAATACCCTGGAAAAGACATCAATCAGTGAGAAGTCAAAAGAGAAATAAATTATTTCAAATTGGAGGAATTCAGAGAAGCCTCTTTGAAAATTCCTACCATTTGAATAAAATCTTGAAGGATGGATTAAATATTAACAACAATAAAAAAGAAAAAAACATGGGAAAAGTGTTTCTATAACTGCCAAACATGTTAATAGGTCTAAGTAATATTTTCATACTCAGGGGAATTTATGAAATCAGACTACATTTGGTTGAAACTTCATTGCCTTTATTTTTTAAATCTCTATTGGAAAACAATCACTTTCCTATTTTTTTTATCTAGAGCAATCAGTTCTATGTGTTCATTATAAATTTTAAAACTTAGAATTGAGAACCATTAAAAAGATATATAAATAACTTAAACATTTTGGGATGTCTGGGTGGCTCAGTGGTTGAGCATCTGCTTTTGGTGCAGGGCATGGTCCCAGAGTCCCCGGATTGAGTCCCACATCAGGCTCCCTGTGAGGAGCCTGCTTCTCCCTCTACCTGTGTCTCTGCCTTCTCTCTGTGTCTCTCATGATAAATAAATAAAATCTTTAAAAATAAAATAAAATAACTTAAACATTTTAATTTCATTAAAGATACATTTATTTACCATTTTATTGAGTAGAATCAAAGCCCTCTGTGTGATTGCTTGTCTGCAATATATAGTTCTCTTCCTTGAAGTCTCCTATTCCAAATTTCAGCTTCTTTAAGTGGAAGGAAAGTATCAAGCCAAATAAGAAGCAATCTGAATACAGACCTTTCAAGATTTTTGATGAATTTCTCCCTAATCTCTTTCAGTTTCCTAACCCACCTTTATTCATCAAGTCTTGACAAAGCATTCCATTTTTCAAAGAGATAACTTTTTTCAAACGTTTCATCTGCTAATGTAATAATTAAATTGCACAAGTATAATAACAGATACAAGTGAGAAGAAACATAAGTGACCATGAGTAGGCACCCAACTCCCAGGCAAACCAGAAAGAGCTCACTAGCTACAACATTCAGCACATCATGGCTCCACTCAATGTGTTCCACAGGGGAAAGAAAATATAGGTTGATCCAGCCTGGTTAGCAGTTCCAAGCACTTCCACTGTAATTTGTTACAGGCTAATATGGATTTGGATCATTTGTTTTTGTTTTTAAAGATTATTTATTCATTTGAGAGAGAAAGGAAGTACAAGCAGGGGAAGAGGCAGAGGGAAAGGGAGAAGCAGACCCCCACTGAGCTAGGAGCCTAATATGGGGCTCAATCCCAGGACCCTGGGATCATGACCTAAGCTGAAGGCAGATGCTTAACCATCTGAGTCACCAAGGAACCCCAGTTTGGATCCTTCATAAGAGATACTGACTTTCATGGAATTTACGTAAAAATATTTCAGGGTTCCTAACTTTATTAAATATATCTGCCTATATTAAGGAATGAAATCAACAGAACCTAGGTTTTTTGTTCTGTTTTGTTTCTTAATCTTTTATTTATTGATGCATTAGACCCCATATTCTTGTTTAATTCTAATTTGGAAAATTTCATTTTGTCTACATAAATTTTTCTACATAAAGTTTTAATTAGATATGCCATCCTTTGATTCTGATTCTAAACCAACATTCTTATTGTTCTGAACCACTGAACAGCTGCCACATTCCATTTCTCAGATCAGGTTTCCAACCATTGAAAATTAGTAAACATCATTCAGAATTTGAGATGAAAAACACATTTTAAACTACTAATGAATACTTCAGCAACTAAAAAATGATTTAATTTTTTCTTCTTTTGTAAACTGGTAATCTTGACTCTAATATTGCTAGAAATTACCTCTGTGTATTTTTCCCTATATATGGGACTATAAAAACAATTCAAGGGTCAAAGGCTTAAAAGGAAAAAGTCAAAAAAGTAAAAAAAAAAAAAGTTTTTTTCACAGTAGCTGATGCATTCAAATATTCACTAAACAACAGTATATACACTCTCATCAGTTGTTTAAAATTGAGCTACAGAACGTATTTGATAACCTAATACACTCCTGATTTAGTAACATAAGACTTAAAATGTATTTATGTAGTAGTTTTAATTTTTATAAAGGTGAATGAAAATTCTGTTCATACTAAAACATTAGGTAGTTATTTCTGTGTGACTAAGCATCATCATGATTTTTACTTTCTTCTTTTAACTTATTTGTACATCTAATTTTAACAATAAGCTTTTGTAATAAGAAACAAACAATTGGAGCTATTTTTTAGGAAAAAAACTGTATTATTCCATTTTCCCCTCAGTATAGGACTCCAAATGAAGTGAAGAAGTAAGAAATGAAGTAAGACCCTTCCTAATTCCATCAACCTCTTAGAAGGAATTATAGGAAAGATACCAAACCCTGGTATAAGTAAGCAAACAAAAAAAGAAAAGGAAACAGGATCAGAAGATAGAGATACAGGATTCTCTGGTCAAATTTGTATCTGATAATTAAATGGAAGGAACAAGTTCTGTTTTTCCCCTACCTCAATCAAAGACTACAGACTTCTCTTTCAACCTAATAAAGCTAACTTTTCTAATTATAGTCAGAAGCTAGTTTCCTAGAGGAATATGATGTTTTGCTGTTGGCATTTCACACTGCACAATGGTGTAAACTTGATATACCTCAGCTGATCTGGCAGACAGATCTCTAAAACCCAAGAATTATCTCATCAACAGCTGTCAATAGATAGAATTGTTTTCCTGTACTACTAGCTTCCAACACTCATGGGCTTTGTAAACAACCAGTTTATTAACTACAACAAAACAAAATAGGGTATCCTTTACAAGACTTACACCAGCATTTTCCAATAGAATTTTCAGTAATGATGGAAATGTTCTATAGTCTGTCCGTATAATTAATTTGAGGAAGAGGGGATGAGGTGGGAGGGAGGGAAAGACTACAAAGCAGACTGAAGGTAACTTTTAAGCATAATGTTCACTACCTTGACTGTAGTGACATAAGTGGATGTGTCAAATTTTATTTTAAATTTATCAAAGTATACTCTGTAAATATGTACTGTTTATTATATTTTAATTATACCTCTATAAAGGTGTGTGTGTGTGTGTGTGTGTGTGTGTGTGTGTCCCGCTGTACTAGAAACATGTAGGGGATATCATTTTTGTTAAAAAGTTCTTTAGGGTATACAGCTAGAGTTTCAGTTCAAGGACCTGATCTTTAGTGATCCTAGAATTCAGAAATATCAGAACATTGATAGACGTTCAGGGGAACCAGCCCTAAGTGTCTCTTGGCTGGAAAAGCTGAAGAGGGCAGCAGGAGCCAGGTCACATAGACTGGGTAGGTAAATACAAAGAATTCTAAATGTAAAGGGAAACCATTGGAGGATTTAGGCAGGGTATTTATTTTCAGAGCTTCCTTTGTAGTTCTGTTGTTGTGTTTGTTTATATAGATAATACACTTCCACAGTTTAAAAGGGTAACACCTACAAAAATGTATACAAGGAAAAGCCCCCTTTATTAGTTAATTTTGCTAAGTAACAAATTACCCCAAAACTTCATCAACACATAAGGCCAGGACTACAAGCATCTGAAGGTTTGCCTGGGGCAGAGGATTTGTATTTAAGAAGGGACATACACGGCTCTTGTCTGGAGGCCCCAGTTCATCAAAAGATGGACCTCTCCACAGAGCTGTTGAGTGCCCCACACCATGGAAAGTGCTTCCTCTAAAACTAGTGATCCAAGAGAACAGGATAGAAGCCACAATATCTTTCATAACCCAGCCTCAGAAGTCAAAATTCATTATTTCACCAAGTAGTGTATGCTCTACAAGTCAGCCCCATTCAGTATCGGAAATAACTACAGGGCTTAAATATCAGGAGGGGGTATCATTGGAGACCATCTTGACTACACCAAGACTAGCTCTTGACTACCACAGTCACATCCATCTTTTTTTCTAAAAAAAAAAAATACAATAACATTTTATCTCTTATGCAACTTCTGTCTCACTTTTATCTTTTCACATTTACTCACCTTTCAAATCTTATTTCAGACTTAATATCTTTCCTAAACCCCTTACACTGGTTAGAAAATATAAACCCTCCCTCAAAAAGAAAAAAAAAAAGAAAAGAGAAAATATATTCATCAGTGACTCCTCCCTAGTATTTTGTGCTGAGACGTGCCATTAAAAATAAGAACTACAGAGAAGCAGTAAGTTTGGAGTAAGAAATGGTAATAAGTTTGGTTTTAGACACATTGAATTTGAAACATCAACTGATCAGCCAGGTGAAAATATCTCAGAGGTGTGTGTGTGTGTGTGTGTGTGTGAGTGTGTGTGTGTGTGTGTGTGTGTGTGTGTGTTTAAAGTTAGGGAAAGACCCAGACATAGTTTGAGGTCACCAGTTTACAAATAAACCTGGAGGGATTAACTAGAATAAAGGTATGGAGTAAGTGAGAAAAGAGGACCTAAGAATCCAATGAGCAGGAATCCAAGAATGGTCATTCATTCATTCATTGAATAATTTTCCAGCAACCATAATGAATGGAAGGAAGATGGGAATATATAGGAAGATTAGGTTAAAGCAAAAAGTTCAGGATCCTGGGTGGCTCATGGCTGAGCGTCTGCCTTCGGCCCAGGGTGTGATCCTGGCTGGAGTCCTGAGATCAAGTCCCACATCAGACCCCCTGCATGGAGCCTGCTTCTCCCTCTGCCTGTGTATCTGCCTCTCTCTGTGTGTCTCTCATGAATAATAAATAAAATCTTTTAAAAATAAATAAATAAAGCAAAAAGTTCAAAATAAGAACCAAAAGATATATACTGATTTTAGCTAGGTGGTGATCTCATGTGGCATTAAGAAAGAGGAAAAAGAGGGATCCCTGGGTGTCGCAGCAGTTTGGCGCCTGCCTTTGGCCCAGGGCGTGATCCTGGAGACCCGGGATCGAATCCCACGTCAGGCTCCTGGTGCATGGAGCCTGCTTCTCCCTCTGCCTCTGTCTCTGCCTCTCTCTCTCTCTCTCTCTCTCTCTCTCTGTG
Source organism: Vulpes vulpes (assembly GCF_048418805.1). Classification (NCBI taxonomy): domain Eukaryota; kingdom Metazoa; phylum Chordata; class Mammalia; order Carnivora; family Canidae; genus Vulpes; species Vulpes vulpes. Next base: position 32,971,259 of record NC_132783.1, read on the forward strand.
TGTGTGTGACTATCATGAATAAATAAATAAAATCTTAAAAAAAAAAAAAGAAGGAAAAGAGCTTGCTGTGGTTTGAGAGGTGAATGGGAATTCAGTAAGGAAAAATGAAGCATATGGGAGCACAGATGGGTTCATGATCCTGGGGTCCTGGAATCTGGCCCTATGTCAGGCTCTCTGCTCAGTGGGGAACCTGTTTCTCCCTCTCCCCTCCCTTTGCTGAACCCCCCGCCTGACAAATAAATAAATAAAATCTTTTAAAAAAGAAGAAGAAGTAGGTAGATCCAGAGCCGGCTTCATGCTGTACAACCTATGCAATCATATAGGGCCCCAGGGCCCATGCCTGGTTTAATACTCTGCCATTGCCATCTAGAAATTCTTAATAATTTTGAATAAGTGGCCATGCATTTTCAGTTGGCACTGAGTTCTGCAAACTCTGTAGTCAGTCCTGTATAGACCATACTTTTAAAAAGCTTAACTAAGCAAGGAAAGAGAGAGAAAGCAGTAAGCAATAAGACTGATATGTAGACAGCAAAGAGTTCTTCTATTATTGTGGTTATTCTTAGTTGTTGTTAGTTTTTATTTTAGGATGAGAAAGACTTCCAGGGGGGAACCTGGGTGGCTCAGTTGGTTAAGCATCTGCCTTTGGCTCGGGTCATGCTCCCGGGGTCCTGGGATTGAGCCCCAGCTCAGTAGGGAGTCTGGTTCTTCTCCCTCTCCCTCTGCCACTCCCCCCACTTGTGCTCTCTTTCCATCTCTCTCTCACACACAACTAAATAAATAAAACCTTAAAATAAAAAGAAAGAAAGAAAAAAAATAAATAAAAAATAAAAAGAAAGAAAGACTTACAGGCTTAGGGAAATAAGGCAATGGTAGAAAGAGGATGAAGGTACAGAAGAGGAGATGGGTGACAGAGTAAAATAGCGATGAGAAAGAAGGGAATGAGAATAGAGTGAACGTGGACACCTAATCTCTGAGACTAGAGGAATTAAAGTGAAAATGGAAAAAAAGAACAGACCTCTGGTCCAAAGGTCTTATTTATCTCAATGAAGAAAAAAACAAAGTCATCCATTCAGAGAAAGGTGGAGAAAACTGCTGGCTAGAGAACTTGATAAGAAAAAGATTACCACCAGAGAGAACTGGAAAGAACATTCACCAAAAGGAGGTGAAAGGGTTGAACATGAAGCTGAGAGCCCAATTAATATTGTAATATTTTACATAGAGAAATCTCAAAATAAATATGTTGAGTAAAAAAAGTCAATGAAAAATGTAGATATTGTATAATTCCATTTATATAATGCAAATGCACATCCATCCATAGTGACCACAAACCTAGGGATAAGGGAAGGCTGGGAGAGGGAGATTATACAAAGGCATAATCTCCTGGGGTGATTGATATATTCACCACCTTGTCTGTGCTAATGGTGTCACAGTTGTTTTCATAGGTCAAAACTTGTCAAGTTCTACATATTAAATATAATGCACATAAATCAATAAAACTATTTTAAAATAATGGATTGAGTAAATGGATCTGTGTTATTTATAGCTGTCAGTACAACTACACTACACTTTTCCTATATCCAGTGTGACAGATTATCTCTGCTAGTGGGTACAAGGGGACAAGAGTCATTTGAGATAATGCATTATGTGGTATCTGATGTATAGGTTCATGGGGAGGCAAATATGTCTGGGTAATATTTCTCTGCAATGAGAAAATTACTCTGTTTAGCCAGAAGATGAAGATATCTTCTTCCCCTTACCAGCCAACAGGCCTTGTACAACAGGCCTTGTACAATCAGTAAGAATTCAAGGCAAGAACTCCAGTCTCGGCCCAGACACACAACATGCACTTTCCCATCACCTTTTGGCTCCCATATATCCATTTCCACATCTGTTTGTTTAGTCCTTTCCTGCAGGGTTAGAGGAAGTGGTACATCTCATTTCAAAATTAAAACCCACACCTGTGCCCTCCATCCCCCACATTTTTTCCCTTGCTTTTAAAATACCTTCCATTCCCCTGGCTTCCTCCTCCTCTTCAGTTACCTCTGTAAATAGTTTTAACATAAATAAAACCGCCTTAATTTATCCTATTTTGAGTGTGCCAGCTGCTTTCTGTCGGAATCCTATTGATAATGCTGCATGATCTCTCAAAATGCCCCCACAATATATGTAAAATTGCATTGACTTAAATTAACATAATTAGAAGCACACAGAAATTCCAAGCAGGATTCCCTATTTTAAAGAAGAGATACTGTGATTATCACAGTAGTGAGTCCCTTTAAGTTGCTTTTTGCTCAGTTTATATATTGGCTTTCTATTTATTCAAACTACAAACTTATTTGAAAAATAGCACTAGCAAAGGGCTTATTATGCTCATGCAAGAAACCACTTTAAAATATTGGAAAGACATTGAATGTTCTACAGAAGAAAAAAATCCCAAATATCCAGGGACTATTTCACATTTGTTTTAATGATAAAAGCAGAAAATAAAAGTGATTAGAGAGCTTAAACATAATTTCTCAGAATCGCCTTCATTCATCTAAGTGTCTCTTGCCTAAAATCCTAAAAACAAACTAGTTTGCCTGCCTCTGGCCCTTCAGTTTCTCAATCCACACTTCCAACTATCAACCAACATATTTTTGTTAAGCTACAATATGGAGTTGTGAGGAAAAAGGGGGAAAGAACACGACATAGGGTTTTCTTTTAGTCATAATTAACTTTTAAGAAATGTTTATCTTTTAAAAAAAAAAGGGGGGGTGCAGCTCAGGTGGCTCAGCAGTTTAGAGCTGCCTTCAGCCCAGGGCGTGATCCTGGAGTCCCGTGATGGAGTCCCACATCCGGCTCCCTGCATGGAGCCTGCTTCTCCCTCTGCCTGTGTCTCTGCCTCTCTCTCTGTGTGTCTCCCATGAATAAATAAATAAAATCTTTAAAAAATAAATAAATAAATAAATAAATAAATAAATAAATAAATAAGAAATGTTTAGAGTTTAACTCTAGGAACACACCGTAATGTTACCATCTCTTTAAAAAATAATAATAAACATAAGGAAAAAATACATAAAGCTTACACCAGTATTAACATCAAAAATTAACTTAATTGGGGTGCCTGGGTGGCTCAGTGGTTGAACCTGGGTTGGCTCAGGTTGTGATCCCTGGGTCCTGGGATCGAGTTCCACAATGGGCTTCCCGCAGGGAGCCTGCTTCTCCCTCTGTCTATATCTCTACCTCTCTGTGTCTCTCATGAATAAATAAATAAATAATTTTTTAAATTAACTTAATTTCTGGGTGCCTAGATGATAAGTGAACTTTATTATCTCCGGTTTGTTTATTTGTTAAAGTTTTATCATTTTTCTGCAACAGCTAAGTCATTTAAGAATAAAAAAAAGTACATTAATTTTAGTATGTCATGTAAATATACCTATGTTTAAAGTACCCGAAGAATACTCAACTTCATATTCTGTAGTTTAGGTTTAGTCACTCAATCTTTTAATTTTTTTTTTTAAGATTTATTTATTTAAGAGACACCTGGATGGCTCAATGGTTGAACATTGGCCTTTGGCCTTTGGCCCAGGGCGTGATCCTGGAATGGAGTCCGGCATCGGCATCGGCATCGGGCTTCCTGTGGGGAGCCTGCTTCTCCCTCTGCCTCTGTCTCTTTCTCTCTCAGGAATAAATAAATAAAGTCTTTTTTTAAAAAAAAAGAGACTTTATTTATTTATTTAATTGAGAGACTAAGAGCACAAAGTGGGGCCCCTACAATTAATATAATCAGAGAATTGGTGTAGTAATAACCTCATTCTCATGATCTAACCTTACTATTATCCTAATAGGCATTAAAATTATTATTACCACCCTATATTACCTGTATATATTAATTGCAACACAACACAGTGAATATACACATCATATTAAAACCATTAAACCAAAATAATAATAATAATAAAAATAAATAAATAAATAAACATTAAACCATCTTTCACATGAGAAAATACCCTAATAACTCTTTACCTATTGCCACTACTACTCTTATCACTCAACCCCAAATTCTAGGACCAATTTACTGCAGATAGCTTAACAAAAACATTAGATTGTGAATCTAATAATAAAAGTTCAAAACTTTTTATCTACCGAAAAAAGTATGCAAGAACTAACTGTTAACTCATGCCTCCTTGCATAAACACACGGCATTTTCAACTTTTAAAAGACAGAAGAAATTTGTCGGTTTTAGGAGCCAAATAATTGGTGCAACTCCAAATAAACAAAGGTGTCAGAGGGGGAAAGAGAAGCAAACTCCCTGATGAGCACCAAGCCTCAGCATGAAGCCTGAACGGGGCTCAATCCCAGGACCCCGAGATTATGACCTGAGCCATAATCAAGAGTTGGCCAACTATCCAACTGAGCTACCCAGGCACCCCTGTCACTTGATCTTTTTATTGTCATTATATAACCTCATATAAATGGTTCCCTCAGGTATGTGGACTAAAACCTTAACGGGGTCTATTACAACCCAGATTTTGATGTTCTTACCTACCAGCTGGATAAGAAGCAGCCATTGTATTACGCTGCTTTAAAGATTTTCCTGTCTAGGTTTACAGGCAGTGGGAAGAACATAAACTACAGTCACAAAGTGCATGCCTATTAACTGATAGTTAAGAATATTTAATTCTCCAAAAAGTATGTTTCCTTGCTATACCATAGACTGCACCCAAACTAAAAACCGGTTTTGCCCGGTCCTTAGAAAAACTACACCGCTCTCTTGTTAAAATAGAATGCTTCATAAATGTAGCAAGATGATCCACCAAAGAGTTAAAGGCCAAACATGTATGTTTGTGTGTCCATGTGTATAATTAATTTTACCTACAAAACATTATTAGACAATTTAAACATGTATTGGTATGGAAAATAATAGGGCACCTAATTTCTTTAAAACTTCAAGCAATGCAGAGGCCTAGATGGCTCAGTAGTTAAGCCTCAGACTCTTGATTTTGGCTCAAGTCATGATCTCAGGGTCGTGAGATGAAGCCCCACATCCAGCTCTGTGCTGAGCGTGGAGCCTGCTTAAGATTCGCTGTCTCCTTCTCCCTCTGCTCCTACCCCCCTCACCATACAGGTATGCCTCTCTCTCAAATAAATAAATAAAAACAAGCTAGAGCAATGATTTTTTTTTGGAATTAATACATAAGAACCTGCTAGACTATCCATACCAATAATAGATCTTTATAAAGTTGCAAGATA